>NC_064617.1:495430529-495755756 GCF_023898315.1 Schistocerca nitens
AGTTCGGTCTGGGGACCGCACGATTAAGATCTACGTTGCGCGCCGTATATAAAGATCTAACATATAATGACCTGGTGAGCAACGCGGAGAGAATCAGAGTATAGAACGTGGTAAATGATCTGTCACTACGATTTCAACAATGCACTTAATATACCATCATCATAAGCGTTACATTCTCGAACTGTGTTAGGTGTGGGTTTGTAGGCGTACGTTAGAGTTAGCAGTTTTTGGCTTTGGCTGCTACGTGTGTTGTAAGGAAATAAAAAAAATTACCGGCATCCCAGTTAACTCTGGATATCCGTTTAGTACCACATGAGCCTTAGGCAACTTACAAGTACATTCCACAGCTTCGCAGATTTCCGACTTGAGTGGAGCACTTCCGCAATTTCGGAAACTTAGTGTTGTGCTCTGCTGCAGCTGAGTACAATAGACCCTTCATTTGTCCTGCATTTCAGTGTGAATGGGAACAGCAGCATGCTGCCAGAAGTAAAACAGTTGACGGAATAAGTGCAAAGATCGCATTTTGTACTGGACATTCTATGCCGTCGCAATCTATTGAAAATGTTCAATCTTTTCGTTTTTTTATGTCTTACATGGCATATCTTGCAGGGATAATCTTTCAAAAGAGGCGTTCTGAGTACATGTTGATTGAGGTTTGTAGTGAGAGCGGTGAAAGATAGTATCAGTAAAAGTAAACTGTACTTAACCTTTGTTACAACTCTGTTTGAATTTTGAGTTTGAGCTGCAAGTCTGAACTGTGAATTCGAACTTTGACTGAAATATGATTGAACTGTGAGTGAACTCGACTAAACTGCGACTCAACTGTACTTGAAATGTATTTCAACTGCCGGCCGGTGTGGCCGTGCGGTTCTAGGCGCTTCAGTCTGGAACCGCGTGACCACTACGGTCGCAGGTTCGAATCCTGCCTCGGGCATGGATGTGTGATGTCCTTAGGTTAGTTAGGTTTAAGTACTTTTAGGGGACTGATGACCACAGATGTTAAGTCCCATAGTGCTCAGAGCCATTTGAACCAATTTTTGTATTTCAACTTCACTTGAACTCTGTAGAGCTATGCATGAGCTTTTGGACTTAGCCTACTAAGAAGTTATTATTATACCATCACGACCACAAATTATGAACACAGGCTGAACCCTAGAAATACCGATGCATTTTCAATAACATGTAACATCAATTTCTTTTTTCTTTTTTTTTTTTTGGGCGGGGGGTTGAGGAGAGACTTCGTAACCACCACCAAAAATAACAAAAAAACAAATTTCGTTGAATATGATTAACATTAATTAACAATATACTTTTAAATGGGTTCTGATGAATAAGTAGGGTACAGAAACTGAAAATATATTTTAGCACCAATACTTTTCCTGTCATGTTTACACTCAGTTGTAGGGTTCTTTAAACTATTACAGATTTCTGTTACTTGTCGTTAATTGTTGTTCACATCATACTTTTTAAAGTTATAGAGATGTGTTAGAAGAGTCTGATCCTGAAAATATGAATATGACATTTGTTGCAAAAAGTCACACTCACTACCAAAACTGAGATTATTAAAAGCGTTAAATAATCTTTCCAAATTTTTAAAACATGAAGTACAAGATTAGGTTACTTCAAAAAGGTGTCCATAAAGTACCCCCCCCCCCCTCCCTTCCTCTTGGTATCGCAGGGCATATGTTCTGCCTAGGCTAAACTGCGTTTAACCACTGTTCATGGAATCCATGAGCTATATGCAGTACGTGGAGTGGAGCAAAACCATGCAAGGTAGTGCTAGGGAGCTACGAGAAGCAACACACGCCAGATACAAGATTCACCAGCTCGGAGTGGCGAATGACATATATCAGATCTTCGGATGGGGTGCGCCAGCAGTTCTGATAGCGGTACTTCACACCAACAGCAAGCAGCCGCGTGAGTTTCTCTCGGTGACAGCTGTCAGGTTGAGGCCAGGTTCTCATTCAAAATGGTCGAAAATTAGGTTATTCTTTTATTGCATGTTTTTAAAGGAATGTGTTTCTAGAATTATGGGACGTGCGTTACATAAGTTTCTACAGCCCATTGTTCGAAGCAGTGTGGGACGCTTCCAGCCAGAGACACATGGCTCAGATGGAAAATTGTCTGTGTGATGCACGATCACAAAATGATTTGTATCGCAGCAACCATGCAAACATATTCGCCGAAGAAGCTGACGAACAACGTATGCAGGCATATCCAGTTCAACCAGATCGGCTTTTCTCGCCAAGAAGAAAGAGGGAACTTCTCGCCAGAATCAATTCGAGTTAGAGGAAGGATTGTTATACGGTCATGCAATTGCAGACTGTATTTCATTAACGGAAACACTTTGTTTCGGTCGAATTTTGGTCATAACATAATTTTTGGTCCGCCATATTGAATTCTGAAAATATAGCTTGAGATTTGGGTTCAGTGACATCAAAAATATATAATAACGCGTATTTTGTATGCGATTTGAAATTATATATATATATATATATATATATATATATATATATATATATATATATATATATGTGTGTGTGTGTGTGTGTGTGTGTGTGTGTGTGTGTGTGTGTGTAATAGTTTTCCATAAATTTCAAACGGATTTTTCTCGAGAAAAGATTTTTCAAAACTGCGTTCAGCATAAAATAAAGCGGTTAAACTCATTAACTTCTATCTTGAACCCACGAAAAGGAAACATGGTATCTTCTTAGAAGAAGGGAGGGAAAGCAAATTAATTGTGATAGCGACGATTCTTCAGCTAAAAGACACAAGTTATGAAGTCACGTACTATATGTATGAAAATGTAGATTTCGTCACGAATGACAACACTGAAAATGAAGAATCACTTGTGCTTGACCACATTGTCATGGTAGATTTGAATTAATTCGTCAGAGACATAGAATATGACGTCGACATTTCGAATGAGGCGATAGAAGAATTATTTAGATTGAGATATGATACTGAATCAGCTGACACTTTGCTAAAGACTGTAATGCTGCAATAAAGTAATGTTGTGGGATAAAATCATACCCAGTCGATAGAGCCAATTTTAAGATTAATATTATCAGGGCAAAAGGAAACTAAAGATGAATTAAAAAAGGAACTTTGAGAATGAAAATATGAGAATAAAAGTAACTTAAAGGTGCTAGATCAAAAAATTATGAAAACTGAAGCTAAAACTTATAAAATTATCAAGGAAGTACATGCAGAATGAAATAATAGAATAAAAATTTAAATGAGCATCACGAAAGAAAGGGGAAAATCGGAATAATTAATGACTCACATTCACTATTAATTTAAATGCAAGGTCTATTAATGACTCACAGGTAGCAAATACGTTTAATAATCATTTCTTAAATGTAGTAGAAAATACGGGGACAAACAGTTCAAAAGAAAAGTCAATGCTGTATGTTGAACAGGCAACTTACATAAATTTCAACAGTACAGATGGCTCACCTACTTCTCTATATTTGTGTCTATTGTCCGCAGACTACTATGAAGTACACAGCAGACGGTACGCCTCATTGTACAATTTACTAGGTTTCTGCGCTTCCATTCACGTACAGAACATGAGAAGAATGATTGTCTAAATTCCTCTGTGTGAGCTGTCATTGATCTAATCTTGTCCTCACAAAGTCTGCAAGAGCAACATGTAGAGGGTTTTAGTATATTCCTAGAGATCATTTAAAACCAGGTCCTGAGACTTTGTAAGTAGGCTTTCTCAGTATGGTTTACATCTACCTTCAAGTTCAGTTCCTTCAAAACCTCTGTGCAACTCTCCTCAGGTCAAACAGTCTTGTGACTATTCGTGCTGCCCTTGTCCATATACCTTCAATATCCCCTATGAGTCCTATTTGGTATGGGTCTCATATACTTGAGCAACATTCTAGGACTAGTAGCGCGACTCATTTGTAAGCAATCTCCTTTGTATACTGATTACATTTCTCAGATGTTCTATCAGTAAACGAAAGACCATCATCCGCTTTACTCACGACAGTGTAATTGATCACAGAATTTCATATTCCTACAAAGTGTTACACCAAGGTATTTGTATGGGTTGACTGATTCCAACTGTGACTCACAGATATCATAGTCACAGGACACTACGTTTTTTTCGTTTTGTAAGAAGCAAGTTGCCAATCTTTGCACCACTTTGAAATCTTTTCGAAATAGGACTGAATATTTATGAAGCTTTTTTCAGACAGTACTTCACTACAGATAACTGCATCATCTGCCAAAAATCTGAGATCACTATTGATATTGTCCGCAAGCACATTAATATACAAAATGAACAGCATGGGTTCCAACACAAATGGGGCACATTCGGAGTTACTTTTAAATCTCTGAATCACTTTCCACCCAAGATAACTTGCAGCGTTGTCCCTATCAAATAATCCTCATTCAACCAACAAGTTTCGCATGACATCACATACGATCATACTTTTGATAATAATCGTAGGTGTGGTGTTGAGTCGAACACTTTTCGGAAATCAAGCAATTCTTCATCTACCTGACTGCCATGATCCAAAGCTTTTAGTACGTCATGTGACGGCAGTGTGATACGGGTTTCGCATGATCAATGTTTCAGGAATCCATTCTCGTTGGAATGGAGATCATTTTGTTCAAGATACCTCAATATGTTAGCGTTCAGAATATGTTTTAAGATTCTGCAACAAATCGATGTCAAGTTTACAGGACAGTTGTTTTGTGGGTCACTTCTACTACTCTTGTTGTAAAGGAGTGCATTCTTCCAACCACTGAGCACGGTTTTTTCTTCGATGGAACTATGTCAGATAGTAACAAAAGGAAGAGCTAACTCAGTCGCAAATTCAGTACAGAATCTACTAGGAAATCCATCGGGCTCTGGAGTTTTCTTCAGTTTTAATGCTTTCCGCTGTTTCCCAAAGCCACTGACACTAAAAATTATTTCACTAATCTCTCTAGTGGTGCCAAGATTAACTTGGTGCAATTTTCCTGGGTTTTTCATAGCAAAGCAACGTTTGAAATTAAGCGTTTCTGCTCTTTGGTTTTCTACCCTCAATTTCAGTTCCTGTGCCGGCCGCTGTGGCCGAGCTGTCCTAGGCGCTTTAGTCCGGAACTGCGCTGCTGCTACGGTTGCAGGTTGGAATCTTAACTAGGGCATGGCTGTATGTTAGGTTAGTTAGGTTTAAGTAGTTCTAAGTCTAGGGGACTGATGACCTCAGATGTGAAGTACCATAGCGCTTAGAGGCATTCAGTTCTTGTCACATATCCGTGTGAATGGACACTAACTTTGGTGGCACTAACAGCCTTCCAAATGACCAGAATTTCTTTGGGTTTTGTGAAAGATCACCTGACGGTATTCTGGTACGGTTTCACTGACAAGTTGACGCACTGATCTCCCGACAGCCAAACACGTTTCATTCTACATCTCCTTATCTACAGCCATACACAGTTTGCTTACAAGTTTCTTTACAATGATTGTGTACCATGGAAGGCCCCGCTCATTATGAACTATTCCTCTAGGTACATCTCTGTCCCGTGCAAGGATGATTATTATTTTTCTTTTGAATTTGAGTCATATATTTTATCTGAAATAACACAAATGTTGCTTGACAGTGTACGGTCCACTGTGCCAAAAGATAACTTCTTTTTATGAAAGCTGCTGTCAAGTGTAGTTATCGAACATAATCAGAGTTAATATGCTGTTCGTTAGAATTGGAAATGGGCTGTTGAATTAAATTGGAACTGTTGTGACCATTATTCTTGCGGGCTGTGACATCAGATTGGGCTGGTTTATCGTCGATAGTAAAATTCTGTTTGCTCAAAATAACATTTGCATCCGTGCTGGAATTCTGAATGTCACTTCCACAAAGTTGGTGTGTTGTATTTTCTGTAGTAATGGACATCGTCTTCTTTTAGCTGTTAATATTGGGATCTGACGGTAGGTTGTCATGATTATATGTAGCTGCTTTGAAAGAGATAAACGGAATAGTGATATATTGCGTGGTTGCACAGGAATCCCTAGCAACAGTAGAAGGATTAGGAGTGTTGTTAGAAACATTTTGTTTGTCAGAATGGGCTGCTAAGTATGTCAATGGGCTGTGAGGAGAATACGTAGTTTACTTTTGCCCTGTACTAGTTGCACAATTCAAAGGTTCCATGTAAGAGAAATCGTCTTGTTCTTCAAAAATTTAGCGTTGTGACGCAGTGACAATCTAATATTTCTCGTATGCGTCACGGAAGGAAAAAAACTCTGTTCTGCGTTGAGACAGAATGTGGCGTCTGATGTTTGATTGTTCGCATCGTTAATCTGAAGGAAATAAGAGTTATTTGTTGAGGTTTGATTTTGCTGTATGAATCTGGTTTGCAAATCGATGGGTGGGGAATAGAATTTATCAGGACAAAGGTTGACTGAAGCAGAAGTGTTTACACACGATGAAGCGGAAAGCTGTGGCGTGGACGGAAGGTTTTCACGACAAAGGCCGGTGTTGTGTGTATCATTTTCGGGTTGACAGAAATCTTCTTTACTGTTAGTGTCAACATGTTTAATATGGGGCTTGATAACTTCACTATTAATTGTTTCAGACAGCGTGGGTGGCTCAACAGAGCGGTCATGTGTGTCGCTCCATGTAGTATTGTCGTCAGTATCAATTGAATGTAATGAAATTTCTGACATGGAAAAAAGCTTTGTTATCAGATTTGGTAGGTATAACTGGTTCATTAATATTTTCAGAGATTAGCCAACTGTTGTCGCTGACGGTAGCGTCAGAGGAAAAACTGACATTTCATCCTGCTTAATACAGGTCTCAGAGTGAACTTTAAGGCGTGCATCTCATCGAGTGTCTTGTTGATCTATTCTTTCATTAACTGATTGTATTTCATCTGTAAGCTTTTTATATGCTTCACTATGTAAATGTTAAAGCATTAATGCCATCCCTCAAAGGTTTGGTGCTTTCTGTGCATTGCCTAGCTATGGCTTCAATTTTATCGCAAAGGAGGTTTTCACTGGCCTTGACGTCTGTATCTATCTGTTTGAAACGGTTATCAGTCGTTTCTTTGTACAATTGAAGCTCGTCACGTATGACGGAAAGCTATTCATCATTTTTATTAAATCGTTCATTGGACTGAGTGATGATGTAAACTCATAATTCTCGTAAGATAGAAAATTGTTCATCGTCTTTATTAAATCGTTCATTGAACATGTGCATGAGATTTTAAAACATCGTTTCGATATTGCTTTGAATTGATGCGACATGTGTCACCTGTGTTATTCTGTGTGGTGTGGAGATATCATACAATGGACGTCTCGTTTGTTGTCCTGTCTGCATAATTACCGTTTACGGAATCTGACGGATTTTTAAAAACGGATCGAGTACTTTGCACTACTGTGTCCTCTGACGTACTGTTGGCATTCTGACTGACTGTACAAGAATTGGAAAGTTCATTGACCTGATTCGGTAAAGAATCGTGTTCTGACATCTGCGTGTTAGCAATATCTACCTCAGCGTCTTCCGCTATGCCGGAATCGACAGTCTGAGCAGATGGTAAATTAGGTGAAATCATACTGTCATGAAACTTTACATTACTCTGGGAAGCGTAACTCACGTTTTCTGTGGTGCTTTGCAACTGTTGCACCGCAGCGTTGTTACTGTCATCCTCAAAATAGTCGTCAGTAATAGGAAATTAGTCTATTTCGTTATGTACAATTATCAGATTACGCGCCGGAACCTTGACGCTTTTGCGGTGCATCGTTTCAAATACTGAGTACAAGACGAAAGATAAAAATTCAACACTCAACCCAATAAAAAAAAAGACGGAGCATAATAATGCCGGTGAACTGTGGAAGAATTTGGTACAAGTTAGTAAATTGCGTTACGCCAAAAATATCTAACTACTGTTATTTCCTTCAGAGTTGTTGAGAGAACAGAATAAATAAATATCAAGGATTTCACAAAGTGAACGACTGGCAGAGCTGTCACCAAGTGTAATGTTCTTTCAAAAAATAAAAGCTTTAGGAATACGTTGAATGAATGTCTGATCTGTGGAATGAGTACTGAGCTCGAATTGACGTGTTGCGTGTTATAAGGGCAGTGGTGTACTTACTCTGTGTTACGAAATGACTGGGCGATGCAGCTCCCAATACCTATGAGGAAATACAGTCACTGCAAAATATATTCAGCCTCTTAGGCACTGAATCATTTGTCCTGTTCAAAACTGATAACTTTGGTCCCTGTGCACATAACAAATAAATTAAATTGTCTCACGTCTCTAGAGACGCGATATATTCTGGTCTCTCATAAAAAATGTAAATGCTAGCGTCAGGCTCAGCAGTGTGCAACACTGGCCATAATATTTTGAAATGCACATGAAATTCTTTTGGCTGAAAAACAAGACCATTTAAGAAAATCCAAAGTCCTTAAATAATATATGACCTGGACAGGGAGGCGGTGCTGATTATGGTGAATTACTACCACTAAGTTTTTTTTACCAAAATTATATTTGCCAGTTAAGTTTGGCTTCAAAAACATCTAACAATTGAAGTTACGTTACTCACAATTGTTTCACAATCAATGAGATTTAAACAGCAAGTATTATCTAACCTCATTAAACCATTATAAATGCAGATCATCGAATTACATATAGCTCTGTCAACAAATCTTAGAAGCATTACAAAAGTGAAATATCTAACTAGCCTTTTTATCAAAACAGTTTACATACATTCTGGGGTTAATCAACAATTACAATTTATCAGGCAACCCATCTATACTAACGTGCTAGCAGAAACAGAAATCATAATTATTTTACATTTTTACCTTGCTTGCATGAAGACGTCTGCTTCGATGTTCAACAATATTGACATACCTAAATTAATCTAAAACTGGATGGCTTCAGGCAGCACACCACAAAAACTGCCTACTCCATCGTCTTTACCTCACAGACAGCTACGTACAACAGTGTGCCAACCGCTCTCTTACTCCAATATTGTAATAATCTCTGACTAGAAGCAGTATATCTGGGTCTGCGGTCTTATACAAGTGTGCCCTAGTATTAGTTACCCATTGTAGTTTGATAATCTATGTTCCCATAACAGCCTCATGGTCATTAATATCTGTTTTGATGTGGAAGTTCTCAAAGAAGTCAGGTCTATTCGAGGCCATTAGAGCAAACATCTTTCCACCATGAGTGGGGCCACGAAGTTTTTGTTTCAGTTAGTTCTCAGACATGTCATTTTGTGATGTTTCACAATACAGTGGCATCGTTTCCTTCTTATTTTACGAAATAAACTGTCTTGCAGTTACGAATGTGAAACACATAATCTTCTAACGTTGGCTACTGGCACTACAGCACATGTTTAATATTATAGGAGAGGACGATATTAACTAAAGCTCTTAAAAGAATTATAAACGGTGTACAATTTTGTACTCATCGGTAAAATAGTTTCAGATCTGACGCTCATTGTCTTCCTTGTCTAGGGATGAAATGGAGGTGGGTTTTATATTTCACAGTAAAGAAGTTTTCTTACAATGAACCTGTACAATGGTTTAGTTCACATTTGTATTTCTTGTTGGAACACTAAAATTTCATAGTGATAACTGTTTTAATACTGAACAGAGCTTCCCTATAAATGTGTCTCTTTCATGAGAACCACATTTCAGTGTGCACTACTTAAAGACGAGAACAATATTCACGTGTATATGTTTCCAACTGCAGGTAGAAAAATAGCAGCTGTTTGCCACAGAAGCTGCGTGCTATATGACGACTGTATTAGGGGAATGAAAACTTTATGCATAATTTGTCCTGTATTTTAAAATATGACTTTCTAACATGTTCTCGAAATGGCAGTCAAAGCAACAGCTTTTGAAGTTTACAGAAATGTAAGGTTAAAATGAGTAACAACAATTTCTTCAAATAACTATGCACTATAACTTCTGAAATTTCTAAATATGCAGTGTGTGGAAGACAACATAGCTTTGTCTGCCAAGTGAATGTATTTACGAGATCTTATATTTTTTAAACATAATAAACATTTTCTATTTATTGAATGAAAAAGTTCCATGAACAGTTACATGAATAATATTTTGGCGAATACCCGAAATACCTGTCACTTTGGGTAACTTACGTAAAGATGAATCTATACAATAACTAATTTTCTCAGCAGAATACTGATTCACAAAAGAGTACAAAATTATTATTATATTATGTACAGATTTGAAAAGATACAAGGTTTACCAACTGCACCAATGTATAGTGCAATTTTTTGGTGAACATGAATCCTGCAATTTGTAGCTGAAAATCAGATTAAACATTACATAAAGTTAGGTGGTACTGAAAATTTATGTTGTTCTGTGAAACTACTACAAATCCTGATTTGTTGCAGCAAGATGTATTATCATGTCACCTCTAATAAAATTATAATTCATCAAATTGATTGTTCGGTGATTAAATGCTCCACCATCCACCAATGATGGCAATTTGATTGGTGAACTTACGTACAAGGAACTGAAGTTTCTCTAAGAGTTTCACTTACATCAGGAGGTGAATGTGATGGTCGACAGAAGGATACAGAAACAGTTCTATGTCCTCTACTGATGCTGAGTCTAGTCCTAACGACCTCGCAAGCAAATTAAATTCCTATGTCGGTGTATCCGAGTGTCTTGTTTGCTGACATATAAACAACCTTCACTTTTCCTTTAACCAATCCTTTCACTATACATTTAAATTTTCTCAAAATATCTCACTCTGTCAACTTTAGTTTTTAACCTGCTATGTGACCTTCACTGCTATGTACTGTGTGACCTTCACTGGTTTTCAGGAATTCTTCAGCTCTAGTACTCTGTTGTGAATGTCTCTGCAGTTAATCACTAGAATTTCATTCACACCTGTGATCGACGTTCCTTTGGATCTTACACTGATATTTCTGGGTCTCACACAGTTGACGGTATCTGGACAGAGAGTTGCCTAATCAGAGAAACCCTTGTCAGTACCCCACACACGTTAACTAGCTGTGTAGCAACCTCTGACGTGTAGTGCACACGTGACCCATTTAATGGGCCCTACAGTTCTTAACAATATAGCGCAAGACTAGGAAGTCGCAGCCTATCTTGTCACTGAGCCTTTGAAGTCTCTGGTTCATTCCTCCCACTCGACTCAGTACCAGGTGGGCATGATCTTTTTTTTTTAAGAAAAACAAAATCCTCGCCCAGGGCTGGTCTTCTCAACATTCGGTGTCAGTTGCTGGAATGATACAAATAAGATCTCAGAGCCGCAACGACAGACATCGTTAGTCGTTACGTGTGCCCAATCTGGAGCTGGTTGATCTCTGTACCCTCAATGGCTGCCGGAATAGCTTCTACATCGACGAGGTGCATTCAAGTTCTAAGGCCTCCGATTTTTTTCTAATTAACTACTCACCCGAAATCGATGAAACTGGCGTTACTTCTTGACGTAATCGCCCTGCCGACGTACACATTTTTCACAACGCTGACGCCATTATTCGATGGCAGCGGCGAAGGCTTCTTTAGGAGTCTGTTTTGACCACTGGAAAATCGCTGAGGCAATAGCAGCACGGCTGGTGAATGTGCGGCCATGGAGAGTGTCTTTCATTGTTGGAAAAAGCCAAAAGTCACTAGGAGCCAGGTCAGGTGAGTAGGGAGCATGAGGAATCACTTCAAAGTTGTTATCACGAAGAAACTGTTGCGTAACGTTAGCTCGCTGTGCAGGTGCGTTGTCTTGGTGAAACAGCACACGCGCAGCCCTTCCTGGACGTTTTTGTTGCAGTGCAGGAAGAAATTTGTTCTTCAAAACATTTTCGTAGGATGGACCTGTTACTGTAGTGCCCTTTGGAACGCAATAGGTATGGATTACGCCCTCGCTGACCCAGAACATGGACACCATCATTTTTTCAGCACTGGCAGTTACCCGAAATTTTTTTGGTGGCGGTGAATCTGTGTGCTTCCATTGAGCTGACTAGCGCTTTGTTTCTGGATTGAAAAATGGTATCCACGTCTAATCTATTGTCACAACCGACGGAAAGAAAGTCCCATTCATGCTGTCGTTGTGCGTCAACATTGCTTGGCAACATGCCACACGGGCAGCCATGTGGTCATCCATCAGCATTCGTGGCACCCACCTCGATGACACTTTTCGCATTTTCAGGTCGTCATGCAGGATTGTGTGCACAGAATCCACAGAAATGCCAACTCTGGAGGTGATCTGTTCAACAGTCATTCGGCAATCCCCCAAAACAATTCTGTCCACTTTCTCGATCATGTCGTCAGACCGGCTTGTGCAGGCCCGAGGTTGTTTCGGTTTGTTGTCACACGACGTTCTGCCTTCATTATACTGTCGCACCCACGAACGCACTTTCGACACATGCATAACTCCATCACCACATATCTCCTTCAACTGTCGATGAATTTCAATTGGTTTGACACCACGCAAATTCAGAAAACGAATGATTGCATGCTGTTCAAGTAAGAAAAACGTCGCCATTTTAAGTATTTAAAACAGTTCTCATTCTCGCCGCTGGCGGTAAAATTCCATCTGCCATACGGTGCTGCCATCTCTGGGACGTATTGACAATGAATGCGGCCTCATTTTAAAACAATGCGCATGTTTCTATCTCTTTCCAGTCCGGAGAGAAAAATCGGAGGCCTTACAACGTGAATGCACCTCGTACATCCATACTCCGCAAGCCACCTGACAGTGTGTGACGGAGGGTACCCTGAGTACCTCTATCGGTTCTCCCTTCTATTCCAGTCTCGTATTGTTCGTGGAAAGAAGGATTGTCGGTATGCCCTTGTGTGGGCTCTAATCTCTCTGATGTTATCCTCATGGTCTCTTCGGGAGATATACGTAGGAGGGAGCAATATACTGCTTGACTCTTCGGTGAAGGTATGTTCTCGAAACTTTAACAAAAGCCCGTACCGAGCTACTGAGCGTCTCTCCTGCAGAGTCTTCCACTGGAGTTTATCTATCATCTCCGTAACGCTTTCGCGATTACTAAATGATCCTGTAACGAAGCGCGCTGCTCTCCGTTGGATCTTCTCTATCTCTTCTATCAACCCTATCTGGTATGGATCCCACACCGCTGAGCAGTATTCAAGCAGTAGGCGAACAAGCGTACTGTAACCTACTTCCTTTGTTTTCGGATTGCATTTCCTTAGGATTCTTCGAATGAATCTCAGTCTGGCATCTGCTTTACCGACGATTAACTTTATATGATCATTCCACTTTAAATCACTCCTAAGGCGTGCTCCCAGATAACTTATGGAATTAACTGCTTCCAGTTGCTGACCTGCTATTTTGTAGCTAAATTAAGAGGGATCTATCTTTCTATGTATTCGCAGCACATTACACTTGTCTACATTGAGATTGAGTTGCCATTCCCTGCACCATGCATCAATTCGCTGCAGATCCTCCTGCATTTCAGTACAATTTTCCATTGTTACAACCTCTCGATACACCACAGCATCATCTGCAAAAAGGCTCAGTGAACTTCCGATGTCATCCACCACGTCATTTATGTATATTGTGAATAGCAACAGTCCTATGACACTCCCCTGCGGCACACCTGAAATCACTCTTACTTCGGAAGACTTCTCTCCATTCATAATGACATGCTGCGTTCTGTTATCTAGGAACTCTTCAATCCAATCACACAATTGGTGTGATAGTCCATATGCTCTTACTTTTTTCGTTAAACGACTGTGGAGGACTGTATCGAACACCTTGCGGAAGTCAAGAAACACGGCATCTACCTGTGAACCCGGGTCTATGGCCCTCTGAGTCTCGTGGACGAATAGCGCGAGCTGGGTTTCACACGACCGTCTGTTTCGAAACCCATGCTGATTCCCACAGAGAAGATTTCTAGTCTCCAGAAAAGTCATTTTACTCGAGCATAATACGTGTTCCTAAATTCTACAACTGATCGACGTTATATAGGTCTATAGTTCTGCACATCTGTTCGACATCCCTTCTTGAAAACGGGGATGACCTGTGCCCTTTTCCAATCCTTTGGAACGCTACGCTCTTCTAGAAACCTACGGTACACCGCTGCAAGAAGGGGGGCAAGTTCCTTCGCGTACTCTGTGTAAAATCGAACTGGTATCCCATCAGGTCCAGCGGCCTTTCCCCTTTTGAGCGATTTTAATTGTTTCTCTATCCCTCTGTCGTCTATTTCGTTATCTACCAGTTTGTCATGTGTGCGACAATCTAGAGAAGGAACTACAGTGCAGTCTTCCTCTGTGAAACAGCTTTGGAAAAAGACATTTAGTATTTCGGCCTTTAGTCTGTCATCCTCTGTTTCAGTACCATTTTGGTCACAGAGTGTCTGGACATTTTGTTTTGATCCACCTACCGCTTTGACATAAGACCAAAATATCTTAGGATTTTCTGCCAAGTCAGTACATAGAACTTTACTTTCGAATTCATTGAACGCCTGTCGCATTGCCCTCCCCACACTACATTTCGCTTCGCGTAACTTTTGTTTGTCTGTAAGGCTTTGTCTATTTTATGTTTGCTGTGGAGTTCCCTTTGCTTCCGCAGCAGTTTTCTAACTCGGTTGTTGTACCATGGTGGCTCTTTTCCATCTCTTACGATCTTCCTTGGTACATACTCATCTAACGCATATTGTACGATGGTTTTGAACTTTGTCCACTGATCCTCAACACTATCTGTACTTGAGACAAAACTTTTGTGTTGAGCCGTCAGGTACTCTGTAATCTGCTTTTTGTCACTTTTGCTAAACAGAAAAATCTTCCTACCTTTTTTAATATTTCTATTTACGGCTGAAATCATCGATGCAGTAACCGCTTTATGATCGCTGATTCCCTGTTCTGCGTTAACTGTTTCAAATAGTTTGGGTCTGTTTGTCACCAGAAGGTCTAATATGTTATCGCCACGAGTCGGTTCTCTGTTTAACTGCCCAAGGTAGTTTTCAGATAAAGCACTAATAAATTTCATGCATTTAATAACAGCTGTAGTCGCCATAATGACTGTTTCTTTGCAACGTGCTTCTGAACAACACAGGCACTGAAAAACTGTATTTATCCGTCGATACTGGGCTAGCGACTTTCTGTTCAAATGTCTCCCCTATATAGGAATACACGAAACGAATGTACGAGGGTAATCCCAAAAGTAAGGTCTCCTATTTTTTTATAAGTACATAGAACTGTTTATTTCTACAATGGTTTACATCAGTTTACAGCTTGAACATTTAGCTATTTTTCGACATAATCATCATTTCTGTCGATGGATTTTTATAGACGCTGTGGCATTTTTTGTATGCCCATGTCATACCAGCTCACCGCTATGCTGTTCAGAAAGTTATGAACCTCGTCCTTCACCTAGTCGTCGGGGCTGAATCGCTTTCGGGCCAAATGTTTCTTTGAGCTATGTAACAGGTGATAGTCACTGGGCGCCAAGTCAGGACTATAGGGTGCGTGGGTGATTATGTTCCACAGAAACTGTTGCAGGAGAGCAACAGTTTACCGAGCGATGTGTGGGCGAGCGTTGTCATGGAGAATGTGTACGCCCTTGCTCAACATTCCTCTTCTTCGGTTCTGAATTGTCCGTTTGAGTTTTTTTCAGAGTCTCACAGTAATTATCAGTGTTAATCGTGGTCCCAGCGATTCAGCTCCTACGACGATGTGAAAGAAGAGGTTCATAACTTTCTGAACAGCATGGCGGCGAGCTGATATGACATGGGCATACAAAAACTGCCACAGTGTCTACAAAAATGCATCGACAGAAATGGTGATTATGTCGAAAAATATCTAAATGTTCAAACTGTAAACTGATGTAAACCATCGTAGAAATAAACAGGTCTATGTACTTATAAAAAAATAGGAGACCTTACTTTTGGGATTACCCTCGTACAAGTGCAGGTTGTAGACACATAGTTGACGACATGTGGAAGTTTGCGTCTGGGTATGGGGTGTGCTCTGATGGCCTAATGGTAACACAACCGCTCGCGATGAGCAAGAAATACGGGTTCGAGTATCGGTGCGGATAGAATTTTCACTGTCGTCATTCCATTACACAGCTGATGATTCTCCATATACGCAATTGCGCATACATTTCATGTTCTCAAAATCATCTGTTGTCTGCGAGAAGATTGCAGTTTTGTAAAACCCGCAAGGGAGGGAACGGGTAACATTTATTTCCTTATAAGCTGTATTATAAAACCTCAATATGCACTTCACTATTTGGTTGAGATTGTGGTAGCTGATGTGTGATGCAAGAAGCGAAGCGAGGGGCAGACAACATATGGTACAGTGGGCACTGTTTCCAGAAGAAATTTTGTCAATTAAGTGGTCGGATAATGCAATTGGTTGCCACACCAGTAGTTCTAAGGAGTAGCCTTGGACCACAGTACCAAATCTCTAAGTTTCATTTAACAAGTATTTTAATACAATTCTGATTCAATTGACAATCATATATCATCACAGTAGCAAGATAACATCAGCTGACTTTAATCTGCTTTCAATAACCACTTTCTGTGGCATTAGAATAGTGATATGCAAACGAAGAACTCGATGCAACATTGCTGTCAAAAGTGCATACCGAACGAAGCGATTCGTGCTGACCAGTTCAGTCAGTAAGGATGGACCACGCGGTAAAGTTTGGTCTATGGACCATACGATGAAGACCTGAGCTACGCACAGTTTATACTGATCCTGGAAAATACTGATCCTGTGAGCAATATAGAGAAGAACAGAGTATAGAATGTGTAAACTGGCATCCCAATTAACTATTGATACCCATTTTGTATTGTAGTGAACCTTAGCCAACTGACTAGCCAATTCCACAGCCTCATCTCAAGGCCAGCGGATCCGGGACATGGTTGATTCTCTGCACAGCAACAAGGACCATCTTTAGAAGACATTGAGTTGTTGGACAATTACAGAACCTCAGTGGTTTGCTTTTATGCAACGGAGAACAGGTATGTCCCTCACAAGTCCTGCATTCGCAGAACAAGTGGGAGTAGTTACATGCTGCCTGTGGTAACACAGAAGAGAGAAATAAAGATGCAGAGCGCATGTTGCACTGGACACTGACTGCCATGACATTCAGTGGCAAGAGTTCAATCGTTTCGTCTTTTTTATCGCAGTAGTAGTATTCTATATGAAATTTATCAATTATGACTCAATACAGATGTTTAGAAAATCTTCAGAATGTCATTTTCCATTAAAATCCATGTTTAGTTTTATACCCCGTCATCATCGTTAGAAAGATCGGGATTGATACTTCAAATAGGGAGCAAGATTCAGGCTGCCGCTAATACTGTTTCACCGCATTCTAACCCGGTGTCGTCTAGAGTCGTTTACATTAGGTCGGGCGTATCGTATCTCGCTCGCGCAACTTCCTCTCTGGTATCAGGGCACAGTCAGCAGCGGCAGATCCGAGCGAGGAGAGTTATTGGACAATGAAGCAGTCGTCCGTATCGAGTGATAGTTTTCATTCGTTCCGTGATTGAACCGTTACCGTTAAAGGTCAAAGGAGACTGTTTCAACTCTATCACTGGTCCGGCTACTGTTCTAGTTAGCAACTTGTGCCTGGCCGTTAGCAGATGAAGCGCTGTGGCACGAGTAGTGAACTGCCGACCGTTTCAAACACTGGCTTTTCATTTTAGTAATTATTACTGTGAAATAAAAGTACATTTGTGTTAGATTTCAACTGAACACAACATGAGATTTGATTTACGACTGAAACGTGATACTCCGCACTCAGAAGGAAAGTAAGATCCCACGATTTTTGGGGGATTTGGAAATATTTTTATTCATGACATTGGTCATACTTTGTGACTCAAATCACAGGATATATCTGTTTCACATTTTACTCTTAGTAATGTCGCTTCACTAGTTATAAATTACGTAAAGTAAGAAAGAGACATCTGATATTTACAGAGCATAGGCTAGATTTCCTCGTCAAATCATGTGCCATTCTGGCACTAATACGGAAACACGTGTATTATTTTCTTCGTAGTGTTATATTATTTGAGTTTTGCAGCCATGAAGCTATTGCTAGATGTTTATCTGAAATGTTCCTTCCCTCTTAACGACTATCACATTTTTAACTATTTCACTCTTTAACACATACCTCACTTTCTCTCTCTCTCTCTCTCTCTCTCTCTCTCTCGTGCTTTTACTTTATTATATTTCGAGTGCTATCGTGTTACTTATGGTTTACCTAGACAATCGAATAAAAAGTAATTTACGCTATTACGAAACACACCGTTTCAGTATACAGGAAAATGCAGAGTTTGAAACTTTCTTGTTAGTTCACATAAAGCAGTCGTAACTAGTTGTTGCAAGGTAATAGGACGACCACCAGTCCAAATCGGACATTAGTCTCAGTACGAAAGGCAACGGCAGTATTTAAACTCAAAATTTCAATAAGTAAATTCAATTTCTTCACCTACAGTCTCATGAGAAATCCATTTATCATTATTATGTTCAAATTTTGTTATTTACTATGGAATACTAATTAAAAGTCCGCAGCTCGTGGTCGTGCGGTAGCGTTCTCGCTTCCCACGCCCGGGTTCCCGGGTTCGATTCCCGGCGGGGTCAGGGATTTTCTCTGCCTCGTGATGACTGGGTGTTGTGTGCTGTCCTTAGGTTAGTTAGGTTTAAGTAGTTCTAAGTTCTAGGGGACTGATGACCATAGCTGTTAAGTCCCATAGTGCTCAGAGCCATTTGAACCATTTTACTAATTAAAAAGAAAATGAGTTCCACTCACTAACAGTTAGGAAAGTGGCCTGAATAACAATTGTGAAAGATGCAACTTCTAAAGTCATCATGGACGTTGACAAGCAGACCTGCTGCCTTTATGTAGGTTATTAACACTACTCTTCTCACACATAAAATGATAGCGCGCTTAACAAAGTGTAAACATGTATTGCAGATTTGTTGTATAGTACTGGCAGATTCAAGTTATTTTCAAATTATAATGAACTTTATATTTCACCTCAATATTGCACAATACCTCAAATAATGGCTTTTTATGTTGATGGATCTGTAACTTATTACATTTAAAAAGAAACGCTTCCTAATCTTCTGCTAAATTAAGTATATTCGGTTATGGACCGGCATTCGGTTTTCATGCAACTCTAGTGACTTTACTAATCCTTGACAGTCCTCGTGAAAATAAGTTTTAATTTTTTAAAATTTTTCAATCTAATTGAAATTTGTGGTAAGGTTTTATGGGACCAAACTGCTGAGGTCATCGGTCCCTAAGCTTACGCACTACTTAATCTAACTTAAACTAACTTACGCTAAGGACAAGACACACACCCATGCCCCAGGGAGGACTCGAATCCTCGACGGAGGGAGCCACGCCGACCGTGATAAGACGCCCTATACCGCGCGGCACCCACGCGCGGCTCAGTCTAATTGTGTGACGAAGGTGAACAATAGGATTTGTTCCAGGATCCTATTAGATACATCACAGCTTATAAAGAACTGTAACTTATAAACAACTCTAAATTAAGAGTGACATGAAGCGCTGGTATTACGATTCACGTAGAAACTGAAAACAAAACTTAACTTCCATTGAAGCAACAACTTGCAAATATTCGTTTGTAATGTGTAACTACGAAATTTCATTTCCGTGTAGTTGAGTTTTGGTCGTATACATTCCTAATAAGTTACAAAACTAACGAACTAAATCATAGTTTCAACTGCTTGCAAATGTTTAAGCTGTTAATACTATAGAACTTTTCGTATAGATTAACACGTATTGCGCTAGCTTGTGTGATATCTTCCATGTTATCCACACCTCATATCCACGTGACGGCTGGCGCTCTTGAGGAATGCGAAAACTCATCAGATATACTGGAACCCTTACAAGACGACTATTGGGAGTTTGTTTTGGTATTTAATGAGCAGATCATTGACTGTTTAAGTTAGTTTGGCAACTTATATTTACACGTTTTAACGTTTTTACTAGCATTTCTTAACACACCATGTTTTTCGAAGACATCGGTATACCTTCAAAAACTTCTTTCAGCGAGGATTTATTTCAGTGCATTTAATTAAATACTTTCACAGAAGCCACTAAGAAATTTCTAGTCTCTGCCATATCATTCTACAAGTTATTCCATCCGCGTTCAGCAGCCCTCACCTGAACTTCCGCCAGATATACAGGGTGTTACAAAAAGGTGCGGCCAAACTTTCAGGAAACATTCCTCACACACAAAGAAAGAAAATATGTTATGTGAACATGTGTCCGGAAACGCTTACTTTCCATGTTAGAGCTCATTTTATTACTTCTCCTCAAATCACATTAATCATGGAATGGAAACGCACAGCAACAGAACGTACCAGCGTGACTTCAAACACTTTGTTACAGGAAATTTTCAAAATGTCCTCCGTTAGCGAGGATACATGCATCCACCCTCCGCCGCATGGAATCCCTGATGCGCTGATGCAGCCCTGGAGAATGGCGTATTTTATCACAGCCGTCCACAATACGAGCACGAAGAGTCTCTACATTTGGTACCGGGGTTGCGTAGACAAGAGCTTTCAAATGGCCCCATAAATGAAAGTCAAGAGGGTTGAGGTCAGGAGAGCGTGGAGGCCATGGAATTGGTCCGCCTCTACCAATCCATCGGTCACCGAATCTGTTGTTGAGGAGCGTACAAACACTTCGCCTGAAATGTGCAGGAGCTCCATCGTGCATGAACCACATGTTGTGTCGTACTTGTAAAGGCACATGTTCTAGCAGCATAAGTAGAGTATCCCGTATGAAATCATGATAACGTGCTCCATTGAGCGTAGGTGGAAGAACATGGGGCCCAATCAAGACATCACCAACGATGCCTGCCCAAACGTTCGCAGAAAATCTGTGTTGATGACGTGATTGCGTCAGATGTATTCGGAAATATCCACATTTATATTTCCTTTCACCAAATATAATGATATCGGAGTCCATGTCAAAGTGAATAATTGTAGACAAAGTTACTACTTCCATAGAGTTATACTGTTTACAAAACATAAGCAGGAAAAGACAGCTTGCAAGTCATCCACAACGCCCTTACATACCTATCTGAGCTTCACATGCAGTAGTTACTTAGCCTATGAAGCCTTCTTGACTGTAGAACAATGACGGCATTGTTTACGTAATCGACATTGCAGAAGGCAGCACGATCCTGAAGCCTGTGTCGTATTTCCTGAAGACATCATTCTGTAGCTTCTCTCTGTATCTGGGGAGTGACAGAAGTGTCCTAAAATGGCTGTCAAAGTAGTATTACTGATTGATACATGTATGGCAATCCAAGGTACAGCGCGACATTTGATTTAGCACTGCGGTGTGGTATTTTTCGGTGGGCATATTCTTCAGCTCGGCAGAACTATGCTATCAGCGCTGTTTAACCATCGCTCTCGATATATAAGATGTTCACAGATCCAATGGATGTTGGAACAAAAAGAGCAGTCTAACGTTCCATCGTCAAAAGTGACAGAAAACAAGAATTAGCTGAATATACGAGTATATTATGCGGTCACATAATCGTCGGATAGCTCATATTTGCTATGGAACGACATTACATCACTGAACAGAAATCACTTAAATATTTCGTTCACGATGAAAAAGGAAAAAATTACGACGACTGACAACTATCAGTTGCAACAGTTTCCAATGAAGTAAAACGAAGCGTATGGAGACTTTACACATTAATGGAAAGTACGTTAGTTAAGCCGAGGGGCGAGCCTGGAACGATTTTTCGATTTAAAACCGGCTATTGTTGAATATCTGAAGGAAAAAAGAAGGCAGTTAAGAAAATTAGAACCTCCGAAATGGATTGCAGACCTTGCATTTTCAATGGATTTGCCTCCATACTGCTACAGTGTGACAGTGCAAGGTGAGGAACGATTTATTTGTGATTTGATGTGGTGCATTAGAAAATCAATCACCTGACAAGAAACACCGTCCATTCCCGTAACCTCACTGAGCTTGAAGAAAATGCGAGTTTCGAAGAAGTCATCGTGGCCTTGAAAGAATTAAAAAGATAGTTTTCTAAACGTTTCAGGATATTGCAAATCTTACATGTGTTTCGTGCTGTTTACGAGACGGTTTGCAGTTTCATTTGAAAGCGCACCTGTGTGTGTGCACGTGAAACGGATTCATCTGCGGTTTATGCCCCATTTAAATGACAAATTATTTTACGTTAAAGCTGTCTAGGGCGCATTCATTGTTTTTCTCAGGAAGAGTATTGAGGTTCCAAACGCGATAAAATATTCCTGTCAAAATATGTGTGTCAAAGCTTTTCTCCGCTCTGGGTCATGATTACATGGCAATCTGAGAGCGAAAATCTGTGAAACAGTCTGAATCTGTATGCCGACTGTTTGTACGAGTTAATAACTTTATCATGTCTTCAGTGCCGAAAAATAATTAAATAATAGTGGGAAGTTATCTTGTTCATCATCTATGTTGTGAGAAGTATGAAACATAAAAGGAAGTCATAGGCAGTGCGACTGCATTGCCATTTAAATGCGGCGCTTTCACAGTTTCATCGTCTTCTCCCCTCCACGCTCAAGCAGTGCGGCATAGAAGTGGCAGAAGTGTGCAGCTAGGTGAGAGTGCTGGAGCAATCACGCTAAGACACGGCTCACGTGCCAAGTCTTTGATCTTCTCTGGTGTACGGTGAAGGGTATTCTGAACCACAATAACATGCTTTCTCATCCAGTTTAGTGCCGAGGAACAAAGATTACTGTGGCCCTCTGTTTATACCGGAATGTATCTAGTTCTGTTCTCGTCCTACTACACCAGAGGCTTGATGGAGGAAATTATATGTGTCTAATATCATATTTGTTTGTCGACATATACAATTTTGGGTAACAGTCTTAGCGATCCACAGCGCCATTTTCGTAGCATTTCATACTATATTTTCTTCAGTATTTTATTGGACACTTTGCCACTGACTACGCGAACTTCTGATGAAACACGTAACAATTCTTTGAATGTTTTCTTTCTCTTCCATGAATCTGATGTGGTAAGGATTACAAACTGACGAAAAATAGTTAAGAACAAATTGGACGAGATTTTCGTAACACACCTCCATCACAAGTGTGCACTTCAAATGGTTCTGAGCACTATGGGACTGAACTTCTAAGGTCATCAGTCCCCAAGTGTGCACTTCCTTAGGAATCTTTCTGTTGACCTCTGTGCGATATCTGGCTTCCCCTAGATTTACAAAGTGCTGTGACATAGGTTTAGTTACCACCTCGTAAGAATCAATCTGCGACCATGAAACGTTGTGACAGTACTAGGCCTCTTCTATATACTGCCCCTTCACTCTTACACGTTCTTCACAGCAATGGAGGCCTTTATTCTAGAAGTCTACAGTTCGGCTGTTAAGGAAACGTCTCACTTCGAAAATCACTATCTTCATCAGTCTGGAAATGCCTTCCATGCATTGTCTTCTTCATTCAAGGAAGGAGAAACGCTTAACCGCCTGCCGTGCCAGCAGAATCCAGGGACGAGGGAACATTTGATAATCAAAAGAGGCAGCATGTGTGACAGTTTCCTGCCTCGAATGAGGTAGGGCGTTGTTGTGCAGCAAGAGCACCTTCTCGGCAACTCCTCACGGCTCTTTTTGACAGACTTCCGTAAGCTCGTCTGACTTTCCGATAGCACGCTTCTGTGACGGTTTGCATCATACATGCATAATCTGTCAGCACCACACCACATCAGTTCCAGGAAACACTCACCATCACTTTGCCCGATAATGGTCGGGTGTCAGTGGCACTGAATCCACGTATGTCCACTGACCTGGATTGTCCGGAGCAGCTGCAACATTTCCGCTGCACAGTGTGTTCAACGAACTTTTCGCTTGGTGCCAGCAATCGTGGAACCTAGCAGGCGGCGAAACTGATCTGTGGCTGAGTTTCACATGCGGCACTACCGCCTCGATTTTGATTCTCCACACTTAGAGCACCAGAGCTTCCACTTCTCTTTTACTTTATTTATTTTCTTGTGATTCCAGAGTCGTCACACAGAGTCGGTCATCCACTTTGTTGTTTGCCGTTCATGCTCGTCTGACCTCAATGGAAGCGTCTTCGCCATCTAAGCACAGTGTGAGGAGATGGTGTCTTGTATAATAACTCAGCATCGACGGTTACAGCGTTGTTGCTCCTCAAATACAGGAAGCGAATTACCGCACAATATCTATGCGCCGCGTCATTTTGATTTGGATCCTCTATGGGCGTGCTACGGAACTGTGGTATGAGGATTTCAGTGTGCCCGAAGAGAGCAGACACGTACCGATAAATAAATAAAACATTAATATCTAACTTTATTGTATCGAGATGATAGTCAGAACTAATGGGTTGAGCAATAAGCAATTCACTTCTTCAAGTGAAAATTTTCTGCGAAAAATATTTTTGACATTGTGTTTTAAGTTATTCGATAAAGGATTGTGTGCTCTCTAAAATAGCGTGTTTATTTTTTTAAGTTGTTATACTGTATTCTTTTCAAGTCATTAAACTGAATTTTCAAGTAGACAGAAAGGAGTAACTTCGACACCTTTTGGTTTTTACTTTTAGTCGAGGTGCCAAAATCACGGAAGCTATTCGAATTTATATATGATGTGCATGGCGAACAAACGATGCCTCTTAGGGCTGGCTCGGAAATGATGTAAGCGATTCATAGACGGCAATTTCGACCTGAATGACATGCAATGTCCACCGTGAATTGCTTGATCGGAACGAAATAGAGAACGTGAAACGTTAAGGTCAGTAAATTCAACGGCACAACAACGTTACTGAGAAAAAACGAGCTGATCGGTGACATGGAGTTCTCTTGCAACCGGCAACGCCCTCACATCGTCAAGAATGCCATTCGAACGCTTCACTGGACGCGCTGCCAAATCCTGCCTATCCTTCCGTCTTGGCACCTTCGAATAGCCATTTGTTCCCAATCCTTTCGAATGCGCTGTGTGGCGCTTCGCTCAATAATGACGTGGAACTAAAGGCTTGGCTGGACGATTTCCAGGAGTGGAATCATTGGTTATTTCTACCGTCGAAACACAGAACAGCGTTCTTAACGTTGGGAAGAAGTTGTAAAGAAAAACGGAGAATACGAGGGTCGTCCACAAAAGTAAGTTCCGTTTCTATTTCTGTCCGCTGCAGCGCTACGATCGCAGTTACGAGCATGTGCGGCAGTTACTCTGAATCAAGGAGAAGACATGTACGCCATTTTCATATCACTGCTGCCGCCGTGTGCTTTGTAGTGCTTCTTTATAACGTAAGCCGTAATTGAAAATGCCACCGCGTGTGGACGTGGGGATGAGGTGTGCCTCCATTCCATTGATTGGCGTTTTGTTTCAGGGGTGTCGTACGATACCCAAGTTTCATCCCCCGTGACTATCAGAGAAAGAAAACCATCGCCTTCTTCACTGTAGCGTGTCAAAAACTGAAGTGCACTGCTCGTCCGTTGTTCAGCAGGAATGTTGGGTACCCAACGTGAGCAAAATTTTCGAAATTTCAGTTTTCCAGTAACAATTTCATGAATTAGTGATCGTGAGATATGTGGAATTTCCATAGGAAGGCAGTAAGTGTAAAGTTACGGTTGTGCTTAATCTTCTCTTCAATTGTGTGAAGCAGTTCATCAGTAACCGCAGGCCGGCGTCCACTTCGTTCTTCATCGTGCACTCGATCACGTCCTTCATTGAACAGTCTGACCCATCTTCTAACCATTGAATCACTCAAAGCACTTTGTCCGTAAACCTCTCAGATTTGCCGATGAATTTACTTTGGCTTAACTTTCTTTGCATTTAGGAAATGAATCACAGATCTGATTTCACACGCGGTGGCATTTTGACTTATATATGACATTACAAAGAAGCACTACAAAGCAGACGTCGGCAGCAGCGATCTGAAAATGGTGTACAGGAGCTATCTGAAAATGGTTTCTTCTCCTTGAGTCAGAGTAACTGCCGCGGATGCTCGGAACTCCGATCGTAGCGCTGCCTCGGATAGAAATAGAAACGGAACTTACTTTGTGGACGACCCTCGTATATGACCGATTGATTTGTTGTTCATTTCTCACTTATTTTTGAGAAAATCTAGATTTAAAAAACTTAAATAAAAAATGAAACACCGGAACTTATGGGCCAAACTAACATGTAACAACTCCTAACTTCCCGTTTCTCTCTACTTCGGCGAATTTCCTATCTATTTGATGGCTGTGTCTGTCTCCAGAGGATGACGGTAGTGAAACGATAAAGAGTCTTCCTGTATTTTTACGTTGACGGTCAGGAGCAGACCTTTGAACCAAGCTCCATCTCTTTCAAATCGCCAGCATTTCCCTGTAAATAACTGTGTCGTCTACAGTCAGCCTCAGAGACCTAAAAAATTTCTCTCCCAGGTGGGTTTCTGAAACGTAACTGTCCCATACACTTTGTGTGAAATGAAAGGTACTCTACACTGTCTTCTTTGGTGAGATTGTCTCATTAAGAACGGCGCACTTGAATGTATTTGTTAACAACTGTTCAGTCCAATCACGTACCTGCATCCGGCGACCTTGCTGTCCAAGTAAGGGTTTTTGTCCACAGCGAAGACTAACAGCAGAAATTCTCGCCATGTGCGGTCGGGCATTATTTTGCTGAAATGTAAGCGCAAGATGGCCTGCCATGACGGACAACAAAAGAAGGCACAGAATAACGTCCAAGTACCACTGTGCTGTAAGGGTGCCGCGGATGACAACCAAAGAAGCGGCTCTGCTATGAAAATAAATGACTCCCAGACCATCACTTCTGCTTGTCCGGCCGTATGGCGGGCGACAGTCAGGTCGGTATCCTACCGTTTTCCGAGGCATCTCCAGGCATGTCTTAGTGAGCATCGAAGTTCACTGCGACGCGGGACCCATTACTAAAGACAATTATACTTCAGAAAATATGATTTCAGACCCGAGAGGTGTGTGGAGACGCCCCAGACAGTGGTGAGATAGCAGTTTCATTGTCGCCCGCCATACGGCCCCAAAACCAAGAGTAATGGTCGGGTATGCCATTTCTTTTGACGGCAGGAATCCTTTGGCTATCATCCACGGCACGTCGTCTGCCCTTCATGAGAAGCCATCCAGGGCTTACATTTCAGCAAGATAACGCCCGACCGCACACGGCAAGTGTTTCGACCGCTTGTCTTCGTGCTTGCTAAACCTTACCTTTGCCAGCGAGGTCATTGGACCTCTCCCCATTAGAGAACTTTTCGAGCGTTACTAGCAGGCCCCTCCAACTAGCTCGGTGACCTTACGTGCCAATTGGGCAGAATTTGGTATGATATCCCTCAAGAGAATATATGAGAACTCTGTTAATAAATGCGAATCCGAATAACTGCTAACATAAGGACCAGAGGTGGACCAAAGGATTATTGACGTTCTCAATTTGTGAGTATATTTCTCTTGAATGAATCACCTTGCGGTATCAGTCTTCATTTCTGTCGATGAACCAACGTTTGGCAGTCGGCATCAAACATCTTTGATGAACGCAACGCTAAATCTGCACTAATGTCTGTTCCTGCATATCTCAGTCAGGAATTCGAAGAAAATTTGTGTTTTATGGACATTGCTTGAAGGACAAACGTTCCCTCTGTTGGGTTCTGAAAGAACTAATTCGATATCTTTCACAATCTGTGTTTCACGCCGACTGTGTTCTTACTTAACAGACTGTAATTTACAGGACAACGCACCAGGTCCACCGCTCTATTCAGTTTCACCTGTCGTCAGTTGTTTTTGGTTTCCCAGGTTTTGTATTTCTTCGTCATTTTCACATCTTTGCCACAATGGAAAATAGGAGTTATGTTGTGATACATTTTTAGTGGGGTAATTTTAGAAGACAGAATGTGATGTATCTGCCTTCACTCTACAACTTTTCGGTTCGGTGTCATCACGATCAACAGTCTTTCGGACGTATGGGTCAGTTTAAACGATTGAATTTACATGGAGAAAAGCCTTATCTTGTTTTTACGCATTTTTTTGAATAACAGCTGGACTTGAAATTCATTAAATTCTGTCCTTACCTTTGTTTTTCTACAACGATTTGGTTTATTCTTAGTTCTAGTCTTCTGCGGAATACTCCTGTATACTGTATATCTTAGTGGGTTAAGTTCTTTCCAGACGAATACACATCTGCTGCAGAAGACAGATATAATTCCTGTGAAGTTTCTCTAACTAAACGCCTGACAGTGTTTTCCCTCACAGTCTCATTTCTTCTTAAATTGTACAGTTCTCTAATATGACTTCATTTAATTTCTTTTATTGTATTGTTAAAGACCTGCTGCTCAATGTTTTAAAAGCAAGTCACATAACTTAAATTCTACATACACTAGTACATTGTTACACATTGCTATCAAAAATTGTTTTGAGCAATCAAAACAGGAGTCATAACAATGAGTTACAAAGAAAATTAAATTAATTGATTGAAACGGATGGTGCAAAGTAATAAATGTTTAGTAATTTAGAACAGAAAGTGGAAATATAGGAAAGTGTCAATCTGCTGATTTAGAACTTATAAATTATGAGCTGTGTTGTTGCTGCTCCAAGTAGAAGGGCCTAGGCAGAAACATCGAACCTGTCTCACCCGAAGTAACATACGAAATTGTGTCTTCTTATGTTAATAAATGAACTACGTAATGGATTATTCTACGTGCATTTGATCCCACTGTCTTAGGACACGTACTGCTTATTACATGTCTAGCTCCTTATGTAAGGTGTATAGATTGCGCTATTTGTGTCGATATAAATAGACCTAAATCTATGTCTGCTGTTATGTTGTACTGTATGTTTGTGTGCATCATGCTGTTTCCCCTAATCAGTACCATAGGCCTCGATTCTCTGTATAACGTATTCCTTAGATATGTTTACATTACTCATTTTCCTTTACGTTATTTAGTTATCATGTTTGAAGCGCGTATTAGACACGTGGACCAGTCTCGTGCTATGTCTGCTCTGCTTCTTGTTATCTTACTTATATATTTTACGTGTTATGCTCCTCCTTGTGTTTGTATCATTTTATGTTTCTCCTTAGATCACTATCTGTATCTGATTTTGTGACCTCCAAAGCATCGTGTTGCCGTGATTATTGTGTGTCTGATCGAAATCTGTCGTATGAACTTTCTTGTCTATAGACGTCATACACTGTTCTTGAAACATTATCAGGAAAGTTACCTAGAGCACAGATCTCGTAACATTTCTTTGATGTCAGCGTATTCTGTTATATAGTTCTACGTGTGTGAGGGTTTTGCAAGGTAATGTCACGTGTTCAGAAGATCCATATGACCCACAAGTGTGTGTAGCGCTCTGGTTGAGGCCCAGGCGGCTCTGATGTGCTGGGTGCGGGCTGTGGCCGGTCAGTAAGTGAACCATGCCACGACTTGGGTCCGCATAATTCAGCGTCAGTTGATCCCATATATAGGGGAAGAAGGACAGAAAGTGATGGCTTTTGTCGGTCGTCTCACACCTCCAGCCATGTGTCAAGGAGTTAGATTTTTAGTTGACGCATGTTTACAATGTTCTCCCCTGTTATTTCACGAACTTTATCATGTCTGATACTCTTTAGCCACTATGTTGCTGGCCTGTAGCGGAGAGTGATGTCAGTGTGGCAATTCTCCAGAACTAGCACATTCTTACTAATGTGCTTCTCTGTCCTCGCCTCACTGTGTTTTTATAGATCACTAGACACAGGTGGTGCAAGCCCTTTCTGCAAAGCATACTATGGCTTCCAAGAGATCTGCTTGATACTTTCGTAGCGTCCTCAGTGGTACTCTGTGACTGTGTCGTGTTCTGCCTCTGCATTAGTTTCGCCGCTTTGTCAATGTGGTGCCCACACTGAAAGTAAGTCGTTCGTCAATACGTATTCCTGAGGACTGCGTTACTAGTTTCCGCTTTACGTTAATGTCAGCCAGTCTAACAAATGGGTTCCGTTTCAGTGCCCCTTTGAGTAATGGGTTTGCTGCTATTTTGAGTTTGTTTTGGCTACAACAATCACGTATACTTGTCCGCATCCGCAGCTGAGAGGTCAGCGTAAATAGCTGCTGTTCGGAGGACCCGGGTTCGATTCCCGGTCTTACGAACGGTTTATCCTTGGTGGGAGGATAGGTGTAAGGTGCACTCAGCGACGTGATGCAAAATGAGGTGATGCTTGATAGAACAGAAGAAACCAACTGTCTGGAAAGTCTGCAAAACGAACAGGAGAGCGGTGTGCTGACCACATGCCTCTCCATACTGCAGTCGGCATGGTGCCGCATGGTAGAGGACATCCTTTCAGCCTTTACAGCGTGGATGAGGAACTCGTTTAATTTCTTATACTTCTGAGAAGTTGTGTAGATTTGTTTTCAAGGTTTACTAGTTGGGTTTGCTGATACGACAAATAAGTCATCGCCATAAGGTGCTACCACATTAACCCTGTCATCTGCGTCCAAGTTGTTTAGGAATGCCTCGTTAGCAACGTGACAAAACATTGGTCCATATATTTATCCTTGCGGGCATCCTTTCATTGTTTTCTTGACTACTTTCTGGTGTTCTCCTTGCCACTCTTCTGTCCTGTCTTTGCCCTAATCTAATTATCTACTGCACATTGGACAATGGAGGCCAGCAAAGGTAATCAGAAGCACCTGCTATGTCCATTAAAAGTACAACTTGGTATTTCTCATTTGCAGTATGTATTATTTCTAATGCGCGTGTGATTTAGTCATCTATTAATTTGGTTGTCCTGAAACCGTACTGACGTGGACTTAGGCCAAAGAGCTGCCTGTGTAACTGCACCTTAGCCAGTGTGTTTAGGCGGCAGATTGGCTTCTATGTTTTATATCAGTTGGACGCTATCCTCTGATTCCTTGATACTGGCCTCGTTGGCAGCTTTCCAAGGATCAGGGACTCTTCCGTGTTGTAAGGCGTCGTTAGAAAGGGTATTATCAGTGTAAATGGATTTTTAAGAGTTAATGGACTTGTTCCATCCGAGTCGGATGTCTTGCTATTTTGAAGTCTAGCTATCTGTAGTACTTCCTCTTCACCAGCGAAAGGATGGTAACACCGCCTTTTGCGTAAATATCCTTCATTTGGTAGTGTAAGTCTGCATGGTGTTAGTTATGTGTTTGTTCGTCATCAGGGAGGAGCTTGCTGTGCCGAGCTCTTCAGCCCTGTGCCGCCGTACCGTCTACCCTTTTTAACCCTCGAATTACCAAAGGGGGCGGGAGATTGGCACATTGTACCCACGGTTGGAAAATATCCTAATCTATTCTGGTCCTTTTTATTTTAAAATTTTGATAAAAAATATTGTTTGAAATTATTTTTTACATTAGACTCCAAATAATTTAATTTTTTTTTTGTTAAATTTAACATAATGACTCACCACGTGCATCTGGAGGCGACAGACTTTGTGAGCGCGGGAGGTGCAGAGATCAACCTTCAGTTAGATGTATGTATTACACTTCACTAAATGGACATAATCGATGTACCAGAAATTCTCTAAACAAACCATTAACTTTGCCCCATGAACACTGAATTAGAAATGGCGCGTTCCAGTGACCACAAAGGTTTCCACCATCAAGATCGAAGGTGAAACCCTTGGGAGCTACAAACCATGCTGGACGTTCAGCTAGATGTCGACTCTTAAAGAAGGCAATAGAGTCATACTGGTGTAACTGGATAAAGACAATTGATGGAATGTGATGACATGCAACAGAAAGCGAAACACGTAGTTGCAGTGCCTGTGTTATGCCTATGTTATTTTGGATTACGACGCACTGCAGCGACTACAGCCGTTACGAAATAGATTAAATGTATTCTCAGTTGCGAATATGGACAACCATTAGCTGTAAAATGTCTAAGTAGGCTGTTTAGGTTCTTATATTGGTAACGCCACGTAGCGCTTTGTATGAAAATCACTAGCTGTACTGTGTGCAGTCTGTGGCTAGTTTGCATTGTTGTCTGCCATTGTAGTGCTTGGAGCTGGATGTGAATAGCGCGTAGCGTTGCGCAGTTGGAGGTGAGCCGCCAGTAGTGGTGGATGTGGGGAGAGAAATGACGGAGTTTTGAAATTTGTATATATTATGACTTTTGAACACTATTAAGGTAAATACATTGTTTGTTCTGTATCAAAATCTTTCATTTGCTAACTATGCCTATCAGTAGATAGTGCCTTCAGTAGTTTGAATCTTTTATTTAGCTGGCAGTAATGGCGCTCGCTGTATTGCAGTAGTTCGAGTAACGAAGATTTTTGGTGAGGTAAGTGATTTGAGAAAGGTGTAGGTTAATGTTTGTTAGGGCCATTCTTTTGTAGGGATTTTTGGAAGTCAGATTGCGTTGCTCTAAAAAATATTGTGTGTCAGTTTAAGCACAGTCATGTATAATTTTTCTAAGGGGACGTTTCATATGTCGACCCTTAGCCGAGGATACCTCACTGGAATCTTCTGATTTTTTCTTGTAGTTTGTGCAATTAGTGCAGCCTTTGTTTATTGCTAGCGCGTAATTGTAGAGAGAATTTCCTTTGTAGTTGTAATTTTTCATTCTTGTACAGTAAAACAGTTGCGGCATGCATGTAGATTTGCACCAAGTATTTCACAGCTGCGCTTGCAGTTAACGAGATACCATTTTCAATGCTATGTTAATGTGTTTTCTTATTTTGTTCTTCAAATTGTGCTTTTTGTGTTGTCGTGTGAAATATTGTGACAATAATGGCGTGTGAAAAACGTAATACTATGCTCCAAAGTAAGTTGAGAAATGACAGTGAAGACGAAAGCAGTGTGTTAGCGCCACCGTGTAATGAATTAACTAATGTTCAAAGTAGTAATTTGGTATTTGTGCATAGGGAAATGGAGCGGGCTGCAAATAATGGTGTAGGCAGTGAAACAATTAGTGAACAAGAAAGCATTATCGATCGATCGGTGGGTAACAGCTTGCCTCAGGAATCCGAAATGACAGGACACAATCTTGCAAATCCTTCAAAAGTTAAACACAATGGAACAAAATCTTCAAAAGTTAGACACAATGGAACAAAATCAGAGACAAACACAGCAAAAGCTTCAAAAGTTAGACACAATGGAACAAAATCAGAGACAAACACAGCAAAAGCTTCAAAAGTTAGACACCACACTCGAACAAACACGTGAAGATTTAACTACTGAGTTACATAACATTGAATCGAAATGTCAAAAAGTCTGTAATGACGTAAAAACACAAATTTGTGAGCATTTTCAACCTTTTTTTCGCGGCATGAAAATGCATTACAGAATCACGAAGCAGCCATAAAAGAACTGCAAACCATTGTTCATGGAAATCATGAGACCTTGTGGGCTAAAATTGACTCAGTTGCATCTACCGACTCGGTTACGCTACTTGCAAAAACTCAGGAAAACTTAAAGGACACAGTAGATACGATTTCAACACAAATGGACACTCTGAAACTTGGTTCAGTAAAACACACTGAGGAAATAAGTACAATATCGGAGAAAGTAGCCGAAGTTTCGAATCAGTTCACTAACTTATCTGCAAAGGTAGATGATGATCTGAATGACACAAGACCTGTAGCCATCACTGACACAGAAGAGTATGAACAAATTAAGAAATTCAAACAAAACCAGAATCAAATTAATACGCAACACAAAAGAGAAATCCGGGAAGTACAAGATCAGTTGACACAAGTAATACAAAAATTACATATTTCAGAGGACATTCGCGCTCCAACACGGGAAGAGGGACATAGAAATACGGAACAGCCACAAAATAATAACACAGGGCACTTCGGATATTATGAAAGAAATTGGCAAGGTACACCGAATTATGAGATGGAACCGCCGAAACGACGTAACAATGACCGACATGCGACTCGCCGACATGATGATTTTGACTATAAGCTGTTCATTACTACACGTAAATTCTAAACATTTAAGAATTCTGGCAACGACATTCATCCACAAGCATGGCTCCATCAATTCTCTCATTGTTTTCCTCCCAACTGGTCATTAGAGCACAGATTAGAATTTATGTGTGGTTACTTAGAGAATGAACCAGCTGAAAGAATGCGATCGGTCATTCACGATTGTCACAGTGAAGGAGAATTTTATCATGCCTTCCTCTCAGCATATTGGTCTCAAGCTACACAATACCGAGTAAAACATAGTATCATAATGATGAAACATTTCGAACAATCTGAATTTTCCAGTCTTGTGAAATATTTTGAAGACATGTTGCACAAGAATCAGTACATGTCAAACCAAAACAGCCCCTCAGGACTCATCCGCATTTGCTTAATCAAACTATCTGAACATTTACGACATATTATTTTGGGAGGATGTTGCAAAGATGAAATTGAAGCTTTTCAGGGACTCCTACAAGAATTAGAAATTGACACTGACAATCGCAGAACGCGAAAACAGGAACACAACAATTACAGGTCACTTCCGTCACAATTCCGGGATGAAAGAAATAATAACTGGACACGACAAGGCTATTCTCACAACACAAATCGTGACCAAAACAGACACCACCCGTATGACAACCGTTGGCAGAGTAGTAATAATTACAGGGAAAGATCACCTCTCCGCGGTAGCGACGATCACAGAGACAATCAGAGAAACAGACAATATGGGAACCAAAATAATTATTATCAAGGGAGACAGAATAACTTTAGTCGCAACGGTCCAGCGCGCAGTTACGATTCAGGGAGAAATTCTCCACCACGTGACCGACAAGAAAGAAACTATGGAATCTACCGACATGACGACAGACGATATGATCGTAACGACAGACCTGAATTGCATCACAACTGGCGGGATTCAAACAAGGCGGGTCCCTCTCGACAAGGTGAATTTGTAGAAGTTACGTCTCCAAATCCCAATAACGACGCGCGCCAACAAAGAGACAATAGGCAATGGCTCATACCGCTGGCAGCCACAAAACGTACTTCTGAAACTGACGACGCAGCTGCCGTAGCTAGTAATTACATAAAAATGGAAGACATTATGGACATCTTACTCCAGGAACACGACGTAAAACATAACAACATTGCATATCCTGTGATTCAAATTACAGTAAATGACGTAAAATTTACCGCAGTACTTGACTCTGGCAGTCCCATTTCAGTAATTAGTGAAACAGCCTTTAGGAAATACAACAAATCGAACGATTGCCCCACACTTCCGTCACGTAAGATTAAATTACAAGGTGCAATCGTTGGAAAAAAGTGTAGATGTACGCCAACAAACCAACTTAGAATTCTTTTGTGAAAGCCACAGCTTCTCTATGAACTTTCTTATTGTTCCATTATTGTCGACGGAAATTATATTGGGAGTAGACTTTTTGAAGCAATCTTAAACTTTCACGATGCTGAAATAAGTTTAGAGAAAGAAGGTAAGTCAATAGCTTTGAAATTTGAAGATTGGCTCTCAAACCATGACGAAGAAATTAATCGGCTTTACCTCCTGTTAGACAACAGTTCGGAATTTGCGACGGAACTTGACACTAACAATCACTCTGCAAGTACTGACGGGGATGATATCGACGGCGCATTTGATACTAATGAGTTAATTCAGAATAAAATTCAAACAATTGAGAATTGTAATGACACTGATAGGCAAGACCTTTTTGAGATTTTACAAGCACATTCCACAGTTTTAGTCACAAAACAGGAACAATCAATGGATGTCAATACCAATTTCGTGTTCGTGAACATACTAAATTTTGTGTTAGACCATACGTAATTCCGGCGCATTATAGGGACCGTGTTAGAACAGAAATACAATCTATGCTTGTCGAGGGCATTATTGAGCTACAGTAAGCTCATAAAACAATCCGTTACATGTTGTTGAGAAGAAAAATGGATCGATCAGGCTTGTCTTAGATTCGAAACAAATCAATACTATCATCATTTCTGAAACAGACAGGCCGCAAACGTTAGAAGAACTTTTTCAAAATTTTAATGGTGTAAAAGTGTTGTCTTCTATTGATCTCAGATCCAGCTTTTATCAGATCGAACTTCATCCAGAATGTAGAAAACACACAGATTTCCTTTGTTTCGGCGTTTGTTATCAGTTTCGGAAACTTCCTTTTGGTTTGAACATTTCTTCGTCAGCATTCATTCGCGGGCTTAATTCCATATTACCTGAGTTCTTAAAACGTCACATCACTTTATATGCGGACGATATTCTGATAGCAGAAGCCTCATGGGAACAACACAATCGCATCCTCAACAGCGTGTTACATATTTTTGCAGAATCTGGAATTACAGTTAACTTGGAAAAGTCTGAATTCGGTAGGACAAAGGTGAAGTTTTTGGGACATATTATTTCTTCTGAAGGCATTCAGCCGGATCCTGAAAAGTTAGAAGCTATCAGAGCCATTCCAGTTCCATCGACAAAAAAACAAGTCCGCAGTTTTCTAGGACTCGTAAATTTTTACCGTCGTTTTCTGAATATACAAGTTCTAGTTTCACCAAAACTTTGTTCTCTCACTGGAAAAAATACTATTTGGAACTGGGACGAACAAGCACAGTTGGAATTCAATTCTTTGAAAGAATCGCTACTTAACGCGCCAATACTAGCTCATCCAGATCTGTCACAAGATTTCTGCCTTAGCACGGATTCTTCTAAAGTCGGTCTTGGTGCCCACTTATTTCAAGAAGCCACAGAAAATGACACTACTGTTCAGAAAACCATCGCTTTTGCTAGCCGAGTGCTAACAAAATCTGAAAAAAATTATTCCGTTACTGAATTAGAAGCTTTCGCTATCGTTTGGGCATTTAACAAATTCCGTTTCTTTCTTTCTGGTAAGCACGTAAAAGTGTACAGTGAGCATCATGCATTACAATTTCTTGTGTCTTCAAAATTAAATCATGACAGGTTAAAACGTTGGGCATTGTTTCTGCAAGAATTCCACTTCACAATAGTCTACATTCCCGGCAAGGAGAAGATTGTTGCGGACGCACTGTCACGCGCACCGGCTGGGCTTGAGAAAAGTAACACAGAAGGCAACCTCGAGAAAAATTTCAGTATTCTTTACATTCAGACAGTCGCCTTTGAAAACTTCACCTCCACATCTTTAAAGGACATTGCTCATGAACAAGATAAATATCCGATTTGGTAAGACATCAAAAGCTAACGGCATGAAAAGACACACACACAGATTCGGCATTATTATCTGGTTAGAAACAACATACTGTTCAAACGCTGCACCGTTGATGACAAGCTATGGGTACTTTGCATTCCTGACGATTTTGTTAATAAGCTCATTTGGTACATTCATTTCAGCTATGCACATTTTGGCCCACGAATATGTTACCATATTCTTCGGACGACTTGTTATTTTAACAATATGGAAAAGATAATTCGAAGAGTCTTGTCATTTGTAAACTTTTCAAAAGGCGAAACCATCTACTATCTCACATCGTGCTCCGTTGTTTCCTATCATTCCTTCTAAATTAAAAGAATTTGCTGCTGTTGATCTCTTGGGACCCCTTGTCAGAACATCGAATGGATTTTCGTACGTTCTAGTCGCTGTTGAACTTACTTCAAAATTTGTTTCTTTCACTCCGTTACGTAAAGCCACTGGACGGTCTGTATCCAATGCCTTTGTTAAAAATTTCTTACGTGAAGTTGGCCACGTTGCTAAAGTCATTTCAGGTAACGGACAGCAATTCAGATCTGCTGTTTGGTCACGCATGCTTCGGAATCATAAAATCAAACCTGTTTTTATTTCATTGCACTCACCACATTGTAACCCCTCCGAAATCAATAAGCTTTGCAGACTTTATTGTCTACATCTACATTTATACTCCGCAAGCCACCCAACGGTGTGTGGCGGACGGCACTTTACGTGCCACTGTCATTACCTCCCTTTCCTGTTCCAGTCGCGTATGGTTCGCGGGAAGAACGACTGTCTGAAAGCCTCCGTGCGCGCTCGAATCTCTCTAATTTTACATTCGTGATCTCCTCGGGAGGTATAAGTAGGGGGAAGCAGTATATTCGATACCTCATCCAGAAACGCACCCTCTCGAAACCTGGCGAGCAAGCTACACCGCGATGCAGAGCGCCTCTCTTGCAGAGTCTGCCACTTGAGTTTATTAAACATCTCCGTAACGCTATCATGGTTACCAAATAACCCTGTGACGAAACGCGCCGCTCTTCTTTGGATCTTCTCTATCTCCTCCGTCAACCCGATCTGGTACGGATCCCACACTGATGAGCAATACTCAAGTATAGGTCGAACGAGTGTTTTGTACGCCACCTCCTTTGTTGATGGACCACATTTTCTAAGCACTCTCCCAATGAATCTCAACCTGGTATCCGCCTTACCAACAATTAATTTTATATGATCATTCCACTTCGAATCGTTCCGCACGCATACTCCCAGATATTTTACAGAAGTAACTGCTACCAGTGTTTGCTCCGCTATCATATAATCATACAATAAAGGATCCTTCTTTCTATGTATTCGCAATACATTACATTTGTCTACGTTAAGGGACAGTTGCCACTCCCTGCACCAACTGCCTATCCGCTGCAGATCTTCCTGCATTTCGCTACAATTTTCTAATGCTGCAACTTCTCTGTATACTACAGCATCATCCGCGAAAAGCCGCATGGAACTTCCGACACTATCTACTAGGTCATTTATATATATTGTGAAAAGCAATGGTCCCATAACACTCCCCTGTGGCACGCCAGAGGTTACTTTAACGTCTCTCCATTGATAACAACATGCTGTGTTCTGGTTGCTAAAAACTCTTCAATCCAGCCACACAGCTGGTCTGATATTCCGTAGGCTCTTACTTTGTTTATCAGGCGACAGTGCGGAACTGTATCGAAGGCCTTCCAGAAGTCAAGAAAAGTAGCATCTACCTGGGAGCCTGTATCTAATATTTTCTGGGTCTCATGAACAAATAAAGCGAGTTGGGTCTCACACGATCGCTGTTTCCGGAATCCATGTTGATTCCTACATAGTAGAGTCTGGGTTTCCAAAAACGACATGATACTCGAGCAAAAAACATGTTCTAAAATTCTACAACGGATCGACGTCAGAGATATAGTTTTGCGCATCTGCTCGACGACCCTTCTTGAAGACTGGGACAACCTGTGCTCTTTTCCAATCATTTGGAACCCTCCGTTCCTCTAGAGACTTGCGGTACACGGCTGTTAGAAGGGGGGCAAGTTCTTTCGCTTACTCTGTGTAGAATCGAACTGGTATCCCGTCAGGTCCAGTGGACTTTCCTCTGTTGAGTGATTCCAGTTGCTTTTCTATTCCTTGGACACTTATTTCGATGTCAGCCATTTTTTCGTTTGTGCGAGGATTTAGAGAAGGAACTGCAGTGCGGTCTTCTTCTGTGAAACAGCTTTGGAAAAAGGTGTTTAGTATTTCAGCTTTACGCGTGTCATCCTCTGTTTCAATGCCATCATCATCCCGGAGTGTCTGGATATGCTGTTTCGAGCCACTTACTGATTTAACGTAAGACCAGAACTTCCTAGGATTTTCTGTCAAGTCGGTACATAGAATTTTACTTTCGAATTCACTGAACGCTTCACGCATAGCTCTCCTTACGCTAACTTTGACATCGTTTAGCTTCTGTTTGTCTGAGAGGTTTTGGCTGCGTTTAAACTTGGAGTGAAGCTCTCTTTGCTTTCGCAGTAGTTTCCTAACTTTGTTGTTGTACCACGGTGGATTTTTCCCGTCCCTCACAGTTTTACTCGGCACGTACCTGCCTAAAACGCATTTTACGATTGCCTTGAACTTTTTTCCATAAACACTCAACATTTTCAGTGTCGGAACAGAAATTTTCGTTTTGATCTGTTAGGTAGTCTGAAATCTGCCTTCTATTACTCTTGCTAAACAGATAAACCTTCCTCCCTTTTTTTAATATTCCTATTAACTTCCATATTCAGGGATGCTGCAACGGCCTTATGATCACTGATTCCCTGTTCTGCACATACAGAGTCGAAAAGTTCGGGTCTGTTTGTTATCAGTAGGTCCAAGATGTTATCTCCACGAGTCGGTTCTCTGTTTAATTGCTCGAGGTAATTTTCGGATAGTGCACTCAGTATAATGTCACTCGATGCTCTGTCCCTACCACCCGTCCTAAACATCTAAGTGTCCCAGTCTATATCTGGTAAATTGAAATCTCCACCTAAGACTATAACGTGCTGAGAAAATTTATGTGAAATGTATTCCAAATTTTCTCTCAGTTGTTCTGCCACTAATGCTGCTGAGTCGTGAGGTCGGTGAAAGGGAGCCAATTATTAACCTAGCTCGGTTGTTGAGTGTAACCTCCACCCATAATAATTCACAGGAACTATCCACTTCTACTTCACTACAGGATAAACTACTACTAACAGCGACGAACACTCCACCACCGGTTGCATGCAATCTATCCTTTCTAAACACCGTCTGTACCTTTGTAAAAATTTCGGCAGAATTTATCTCTGGCTTCAGCCAGCTTTCTGTACCTATAACGATTTCAGCTTCGGTGCTTTCTATCAGCGCTTGAAGTTCCGGTACTTTAATAACGCAGCTTCGACAGTTGACAATTACAATACCGATTGCTTCTTGGTCCCCGCATGTCCTGACTTTGCCCCGCACCCGTTGAGGCTGTTGCCCTTTCTGTACTTGCCCAAGGCCATCTAACCTAAAAAACCGCCCAGCCCACGCCACACAACCCCTGCTACCCGTGTAGCCGCTTGTTGCGTGTAGTGGACTCCTGACCTATCCAGCGGAACCCGAAACCCCACCACCCTATGGCGCAAGTCGAGGAATCTGCAGCCCACATGGTCGCAGAACCGTCTCAGCCTCTGATTCAGACCCTCCACTCGGCTCTGTACCAAAGGTCCGCAGTCAGTCCTGTCGATGATGCTGCAGATGGTGAGCTCTGCTTTCATCCCGCTAGCGAGACTGGCAGTCTTCACCAAATCATATAGCCGCCGGAAGCCAGAGAGGATTTCCTCCGATCCATAGCGACACACATCATTGGTGCCTACATGAGCGACCACCTGCAGACGGGTGCACCCTGTACCCTTCATGGCATCCGGAAGGACCCTTTCCACATCTGGAATGACTCCCCCCGGTATGCACACGGAGTGCACATTGGTTTTCTTCCCCCCTCTTGCTGCCATTTCCCTAAGGGGCCCCATTACGCGCCTGACGTTGGAGCTCCTAACTACCAGTAAGCCCACCCTCTGCGACCGCCCGGATCTTGCAGACTGAGGGGCAACCTCTGGAACAGGACAAGCAGCCAAGTCCAGCCGAAGATCAGTATCATCCTGAGACAGAGCCTGAAACCGGTTCGTCAGAGAAACTGGAGAGGCCTTTCGTTCAGCCCTCCGGAATGTCTTTCGCCCCCTGCCACACCTTGAGACGACCTCCCACTCTACCACAGGTGAGGGATCAGCCTCAATTCGGGCAGTATCCCGGGCAACCACAGTCTTAGTCCGATCGGGGGATGCGTGGGACGAGCTAGCCGTCCCCGACCAACCCCCATCCGGACCCTCACAGTGATGCCCATTGGCAACAGCCTCAAGCTGTGTGACCGAAGCCAACACTGCCTGAAGCTGGGAGCGAAGGGATGCCAACTCAGCCTGCATCCGAACACAGCAGTTGCAGTCCATATCCATGCTAAAACTGTTATGCAAAGAACGTCTGAACTAATCTACAGAGAGCGCAAACAAATCGACAAAATTTAAACGGTTATTAAAATACAAGATTGCCTAGTAAATGCAGTAATGCTGCTACTTGCGCACTGCTGACACACTGCTCGGCGGCAGAAGGAGATTACGCGATTTTACACTATTCAGGTACTAAAACGCGATGCTACAACTCTCAAGTACTATAATACACCCGAAATTTATGAATTAAACAATGCAAGTACCAAAAACAAGCAAAGAAATTAAGAATTAAACTATGTAACAAATGAGTGAGCTAGAAGTAAACGACTTGCTGCTGCAGCTGCTTATCCAACGGCGGCAGGGAGCTGTCACAGAAAGCATCAGCATTGGGACAGATATTTACACTTATTTCAAAACGTGTTGAATGAAATGCCTCATGACTCCACTGCTTTACCACCTACTCTTGTACTGAAGAATGAAGAACCACCGAACAGAATCAGAGAGCTTGTACCTTTCCCGAATACACGTAAACTTCGAAACAAAGACATAATTTGTAACAACAACGACTCTGTCCTATTGTACAAATAAGTAATTTTTTTGTTCTTCTAATTTTTCGTTAAACTTGTGTAAATGATGTTCTGAATTCATTTCTTTTTTGTTTCATGCCATTGTGTTAAGAAGACTGTAGACAATTTTCAATGTGAATATTATTGTTTATGTCAAATGTCAAGCAATATTGTAATTGAATTGAAATGTAACAAATGTTGAAACTGTTGTAACATGTTTAAAATTGTAACTGTGCGTCTGGTCCATACGTTGGCAATGTATTAGGGTATGTAGAATGCATTTATTAAAATGCCTAACAAAATGATGAGAAACATTTTACATCTATTGTCTTTCTAGTTGAGAGATTGTTCGCTTTGTTTAATATCTAGTTTCTAGCTGCACTGCAGCATTGGTTAAAATAAAATTTAATAGATGTACTAATATAGATATTTTATGCCTACAGATCCAGTAAATAAAATTTTATGATCTACTTCCAAAAAAAAAAAACGAGGGAGCACAAAACGACATTTCCCTTCACAGGAACTGCATACATAATTTTCTTTTCAAGTACTTGGTAATTTATTTCATAGAATAAGTTTTTGTGGTGCACCACTTTAATTACATAGACATTAAAATATGAATATACATTTCCCTTATCTGCATTTTTGTCTTTAGTGTACTATTTTTTCTGCTTGTGGGTTTGCCATGTTTAGATATAAGTTATTACATTTACTGCTGCTAGCTTTGCCAATTTGCATTTTTTTCATTGCTGTTTGTATTAATTGTTTTGTGCTGCTGCATTGCCTCGTCCCTTAGTTTAGCATCTCAGCTCAGTAGATTTACGTTAGCTTAAGAGGGGTATACTATATAAGAGAATGAGTTGCAGTGAATTGGAAGAAATGCATTGAGACGTTTTACGAAAAAAGTACAGAAAGCAGGTATAGGTAGCACATTACAAAGGGAGATCTCCAAGAAGTAAAGAAAGTTTTGTTTGCAAGATACTGCAGTAAAACGAACCCTATCCTTTCCCTTTCTGTTATTCCGCTATGTGTTTGTGTATTCTTGTATATTTGTGTTCTTCCTGTCTTTATGTGTTTAGCTAATACGATTTATGTTGTAGAATTTTTCTAGTACTAAGGTACATTCACTATGATGAGGAATACTGTTATCCTCAAATATAATTTGCATTAATAATATGTTATTCACTTTGTAAAGATGTTTAGACATTATTAATTCTGTTCTGTTTCTGTGCTCAAGTGTGAAATTAATGTTTCGAAAACTATTCTCATTATTTTATATATTTACTTATGTCATAATTCCTGTAACACTGATGTACATGTTTATTTCTATTCTTTTGTAAAGCCTGTTTTACTACAAATGTTATCTGTATTGTTAGGTTCTTTAATGATGTATTTTGTACCTTTGTTATTGTATTCTTATGTTATAAAATTGTAATTGACAACAGTTCATCAAATTAAGTAACTTGTAAGTTACATTTCACTGCACACGTTTCTGTTGGTCATAGTATATGGATAATATGTGAGAAGTAGGGACTCATAGTGTTTGCACGTGTGTTAATAATTCAGCAAGGGACTAGTTAACAGCATTGCTGGTTCTAAGGACAATTAAAAAAAAAAAACTTTGTGAGTGCACAAGTGGTGGTTTATGGACTTGCTATGTAGTACAAGACTCTTCGATGGTGATTGTTCACCTGCACAGTCGCAACAGATGGTAGCTAGCCATCTCTACAAGAACAAGAACTGAAGTGGGTCTGCACCTTTGATGGCCCACCAATACCATTATTTCTGCAAAGACTGCAGTGGGTCTGCACCTCTGGTGGCCCACCAATACCGTAATCTCTAACAAGACTACAGTGGTCTGTTCTGTGATGACCTACCTACCAATATTCTTCAAAACTTCGACTGACCCTGCTGTGGGTTTGCCCTGTTGTGGCCCATTACCTGTCTGCATGTCAAGAGTCAGCACTGTCTTTCTGTTGGAAGGACAACACTGCTTCAAGTCTGCATGGAAATCCACTACTTCCGTGTGCATTCTCCTTTACTGCTCAGACTTTGAGGAAAAAAAAAAACACTGCAATTTTACTGTGATGAATGATCAGGACAGTCTTTATGGACTGTGAGAAAAGTTTAGCTTTTGACCAACATTGTATCAATAAGTGTGTGCATTTGATATCTTTGTTATTGTAATTATGAAATTTTTTTTCAAATCTGTATTGGCCACTGCCCATAACAATTTGTAAAATTTTTTGTGGGGAGCATGGGGGCTATGTAAGTAGGCTGTTTAGTTTCTTATATTGGTAACGCCACGTAGCGCTTTATATGAAAATCACTGGCTGTGCTGTGTGCAGTCTGTGGCTAGTTTGCATTGTTGTCTGCCATTGTAGTGTTGGGCAGCTGGATGTGAACAGCGCGTAGCGTTGCGCAGTTGGAGGTGAGCCGCCAGTAGTGGTGGATGTGGGGAGAGAAATGCCGGAGTTTTGAAATTTGTAAGACTGGATGTCATGAACTGCTATATATATTATGACTTTTGAACACTATTAAGGTAAATACATTGTTTGTTCTCTATCAAAATCTTTCATTTGCTAACTATGCCTATCAGTAGCTAGTGCCTTCAGTAGTTTGAATCTTTTATTTAGCTGGCAGTAATGGCGCTCGCTGTATTGCAGTAGTTCGAGTAACGAAGATTTTTGGTGAGGTAAGTGATTTGTGAAAGGTATAGGTTAATGTTTGTCAGGGCCATTCTTTTGTAGGGATTTTTGAAAGTCAGATTGCGTTGCGCTAAAAAATATTGTGTGTCAGTTTAAGCACAGTCATGTATAATTTTTCTAAGGGGACGTTTCATAAATGGAATGACGACAAAATGGGAATGACGACAGTGAGAATTTGTGTCGAAGCGAGACTTCAAGCCGGATTTCCCGCTTATCGCGAGCTGTCGCCTTATCATTTGGCTACCCGTGCACGGCTCAAGGCTAGACACAAACTGCCTTATGTCATCAGCTATGCGTCTACGATCTGTAGCCGTACATCCATTATGTACATTCTCGTACAGGTGTCACCTTTTATTTGGAAGTCGCTTGCCCATTGTCGCCGGATAAATACGATACTGCAGTGCCCGTGATATTCGAAATTGCGATACGAAGTTCCTTTGGACATGCATGCGAATTTCAAGTAAATTGTCCCGCCTGTCGGTGATATACATAATGGAGGCACAAGTACAGGTCATAGACTTATGGTTGACGAAATGTGGAATTTTGGGTCCATACGAGAGTCGTGCACGGACAGCCAGATGGTAAGACTACCGCTAGCGATAAGCAGGAGATCCAGCTTTCAGTCTCGATGCGGCGCAAATGATCACTGTCGTCGTTCCATTCTACGGCTTATGGTTGTCCATATTCGCAACTGTGAATACATTTAATGAATGCGAAACTGTGTGTCGTGGAGCTTATTGTGAAACAGACAGTTTCACGATCTTTTAAGGCTTAGCTGTAGATAGTGTGATAATACTTTTTGTAGGTTTTGTATCTCGAGTGGTCACAGCAGTAATTCGTGGACTAGGAAGTAAGAAACAGACTACGATAGCTGGGAACACTACAGAATATCAATAGACAGTGCTATGACTGAATAATCAGACACCTTTACTTGTCTTTCGACAGGCAGTCTTTTGTCAGTTCCATAAAAAACTACTTATCTACGTATGCTGATTCTTGCAGACCTAACTATGACGTTGGCAACTGCTATCTGGTGTATGTTCAAATGTGTGTGAAATCTTATGGGACTTAACTGCTAAGGTTATGACTCCCTAAGCTTACACACTACTTAACCGAAATTATCCTAAGGACAAACACGTACACCCATGCCCGAGGGAGGATTCGAACCTCCGTCGGGACCAGCCGCACAGTCCATGACGCTATCTGCTGGAGCTGAGCTGTCTAACTGAGGAGACGCTCTGCCCTGAGGAAGTGACTCCCGAGCCGCGTCGTCGGCGTCCTTTATGCGAGCGCCGGAGAGCGCGCTGGTGCCGTGCAGTCTTCCCTAACAGAGGAGATGCGGGGCTTGATTTTCGCCACCCCTCGGGGTCCGCAGATACTGACGTTCACGCAGGCGGACCTTTGACAGCCACCGTACGAGTGGTGTCTTACGATGACACCACAACAGGCTCGGAAAGAACAAACATCCATAGGCTGAATTTACCCAGTGATTCCAGGTGGTATGAACGGTAATGTCACACACTTCTCAGGAGGGATAGTTTGCTCTAAAGGAGTATGATTTTTACACGCGGACCAGGAATCAAGTAAAAGAAAGTTATTTAGACCAGGTACTAGCCAAAAGCAGTGCTTATACCATAGTTGTTATTTTACGCCCATTTTCCCACTCTTGCTTGCCCTTACAAGACCACTCACACGAGAAAGAATCGTAGGGGCAGAGCACCTCAAACTTCTCGCAGCACAATAAATAACTTTCCAACACATTTACCATCCAGATTAACAGCCGGCATAATTGTATCCGAGTGCGTTAAGGCACTGATATTAGTTGATCTGTAGTAAATTTGCTGCGATGCAATAGAAACGTGAAGATTAGTTTTTCCAAATTCTCATTTAAGAAGCATAAAGTTATTTATTATTTTGCAAGAGTTTACCACAAGTCATTTTATGTGTATTGAAGGATAATTAATGCGGATTTTTAAAAATGGTTATAGAGTGAGGATTTACGAAGATCTGACAGTTCCTTCAGAGATTATTTACGGCAGGGACCGTTCCACAGAGAGGAATCGCTGTTTTTACCAGTATAACGGGATTTCCTTTCGCTCTAGATTAAGTCTCTAGACCTTCGACTCTCCTAACTGCTTATCATAAAACTTCAAGAAGTTGAGTTGCGCCATACGTGCTGGAAGCAAAAATCCGAAAACGGTCAAACAAGATTAAATCAAAATTTAGTTCAGTGCAAAGCTGATTAAGTGTTAACTGAACTTCTGCTATCCTCGTACATCGGAACCAGCATGGAACTAGCGTGTGTAACGCAGCACCAAGTGTATGGCAGTTTCATTAATTTCGGTGGTCTGATGTGGAGTACTGCAATTATTCCAGCGACAGTTCGATCCGTGTACATGTGTGTGTGTGACTCTAGATGGAATATATCCTCTGAGGCTCCTCCATTCTGAGTAAGATCTACGTTTGGAAGGTGTCCCATTGATACAAGTCGCACTGGACTTGCCAAGCTAAGCATAAGTCTACATTGAGTACATACGTGGTCGATGTAGTCTGCCATGATACGAAAGTAGCTGCTGAAATGTATCACACGAGTGAAGTGACGGCAGTTTCCTAATTTCTAGGTCCTTGATTGGCGTAAGTCCCATGTGTTGCCTCCAAGCGATTGCTCGGTCCGAAGCTCCGGTCCCAGTAGAAGGTGAAACATACTTTCGGTTTTATAGTCCATACCATTTTTTGAGGTAGAAGTTGTTCTACGGGCAGTGTGGTTATATTCTGTAGCGAACGTTGTCCGAAATTTCATGTTCGGTGCGTACAATTTGACGTCTATATAACTGACTGTCTCTTGGACATTCAGGTCCCCCAATCTTGCCACACATCATATTTCGATGTTTCGCGCATCTTCCACAGAACTGTTCTCTATCACAGCCTTTCGTAGAGTGACCAGGGAACCAACAGGGAAAACACTTCTGAGCCACTACGAAATCCTAGAAGCTTATCGCGGCGAATTATACACTCAAGAGCCAAAGAAACTGGTAACCCTGCCTAACATCGCGTAGGGCCCCCGGGAGCACGCACAAGTGTCGCATCACGACGTGGCGTGGACTCGACTAATGTCTGAATTAATGTTGGAGGGAACTGACATCATGAATCCTGCAGGGCTGTCGATAAATCCGTGAGAGTACGGTGGGCCGGAGATCTCTTCTGAACAGCACGTTGCAAGGCATCCCATATATGCTCAGTAACGTTCATGTCTGGGGAGTTTGGTGGCCAGTGGAAGTGTTTCAATCTAGAAGAGTAACACTGGAGCCACTATGTATCAATTATGGACGTATGGGATAACGCATTATCCTGCTGGAATTGCCCACATCCGTCGGAATGCACAATGGACATGAATGGATGCTTACCTACGTTCCACCTGTCAGAGTCGTATCTAGACGTATCAAGAGGCCATATCACTCCACCTGTACACGCCGAAGACCATTACAGAGCTTCCACTAGCTTGAACAGTCCCCCTGTTGACATGTAGGCTCCATGGATTCATAATGTTGTCTCCATACCCGGACACGTCAATCCGCTCGACACAATTTGAAACGCGACACGTCCGACCAGGCAAAATGTTTCCAGTCGTCAGCAGTCCAATGTCGGTGCTGATGGGCCCAGTCCAGGCGTAAAGCTTTGTGTCGTGCAGTCATCAAGGTTACACGAGTGGGCCTTCGGCTCCGAAAGCCCATATCGATGATGTTTCCTTGAATGGTTATCAAGCTGACACTTGTTGATGGCGCAGCACTGAAATCTGTAGCAATCTGCGGAAGGGCTGCACTTCTCTCACGCTTCAATCGTCGTTGGTCCAGTTCTTTCAGCATCTTTTTCCGGCCGCAGCGGTGTCTGAGATTTGATGTTTTACCGGATTCCTGACACTCACGGTACACTCGTGAAATGGTCGTACGGGAAAATTCCCACTTCATCGCTACCTCGGGGATGCTGTGCCCCATCGCTAGTGCGCCGACTATAACAGCACGTTCAAACTCACTTAAATCTTGGTGACCTGCCATTGTAATCGGAGTAACCGATCTAACAACTGCGCCAAACACTTTTTGTCGTATGTAGGCGTTGCCGACCGCAGTGACGCATTCTGCCTGTTTACATGTCTCTGTATTTGAATACGCATGCCTATACCAGTCCGCTTTGCTTTTGCTTGGTCTATCCGCGCCTCCAATTTGTATTTCGTCTTTCCAGCTGAACCAGTGGCTGCTACTGCTCAAAACACTGCGGGATGAGTCTGCTTTCGTATCTTAACTTCCGATTCTCCTTTCCGAGCTCGCTAACTTCCACTTTAAGAAGTAGGTGTATTATTCATTGTATGATTAATTACGTACTGGATAATAATGCGCTTGTTCTATATTTTAGCATCCTTAACTGTAATTACTAATTTTCTTTTTGCTATCAATTGTATTTCAACGGAATGTAAATTTTACGATCGACTGATTTATGTGACGATGATCCGATAGAGCTCTAGCCGGGCTATAGTTAATCATTTTGCTATTAAAGTCGAACATGCTTCATTTGGCAACGTTGGCAGCTTTACAGGTATCAGCAGTACGCCTACCTGGTTGCACATTGAACTTTGAAATTATTCACGTCATCAGATAGGTCATACTGGCAAAGGAAAAGTCAAAGGCAACTGCACCAGGCAGTTCTTAGCGCAAACGCTCATTTTATTTCCTTAGCTCTTCGGTTTATTCTAGCTTACCTTGGGACGGTACAAGCGCCCATATTTTCTTTCTTACTGAGACGACAGTGATGTAGATACCTTCTTCGGCTTGAGTTCGCTATGTTGTTCCCTCGAGATTTCGTCGACTAATGCAGAGTTACCAGCAGCTGGTATACCCATAGTTATATAAATTCCCGCAGAAATACTACGCACTGTTACATCTGTCTTCCTGTTGGTTTGTTTTTATTCATTCCTTTTGCCGTCAGATGTCTCCGTGAATCCATTTTGGAGCCCCGTTTTCACTTCTTGGACTCACTGGTCGAAAAATTAGTCTCAGCTAATGAAATCATTACACGTGTCATTTAGTGTCTTGTATTTCCTTCCCTGGGCTTTAGGACCCCTGCGTTCGGATGGCAAGTGAGTCCACAATGTTGTGCTGGTACGTCACTTCCACTCGTTGAGGATTTGATCTAGCAGTTCCACCAAATTGCGAGGATGCTGATGTCAATGTTTTACTCGCTGTTCCCACGAATACTTCAGATCTTCTTCAAGTTGGTTGATTTCGTATTCAAATCAATGTGTAATAGGGTGCGGAGTGTTGAGGAAACTAGTCACATTATCTTCTAGCCCAATGAACTTTGCTGTTGTAATCTTCAGAAATGGGCGTATCAATATCAAGCTCATGACGCAGGTGTTGACTGAAGGGCAACACTGATCAATCAGTATGTTTACACAAACATGGTGGTTCATGTTAGCCGTTACCTCTGTGAGCGAGCCCAATTCATGATAAGAAGAACACCCCACAAACATCAGAGACCCACTTCCAGCTTGAATCTGACCTTGCACATATTCAGGGCTGACGTTGTGCTTTGAATACAGGAAAAAACGTAATTCGTCAGACCACATTACGTTCCACCAGTCAGCTACAAATGCTATCCCCGCTTAATAATTTCTAGCCCACTGCAGCCGCGCAGAAGTATGTTCCTATGTGAGCAATGGCCTCTTACCAGATTTCCAGCTCCATATGTTCATTTTATGCAGTTAACAGGTATGAATGGGCCTTCGTTCACTACCTGCAGCAATTCGTGTCGGGTTTGGAAGCGATTTTAATTCACAAGCTGTGAAACTTATCACCAGTCCCTCTCAGTTAGGATATTTTTCTGACCACAGTTCTGACGACGAGTTTAGTGGTCACGTATGTTACACTACAGCTTGTAGACTCTTTGAAGAGTCCGCCGCGAAACATCAACAAATCGAGCAACTTTACTCACCGAATGGGCATAGATACGGCCAAACAGGATTGCCCCTTTTTGTCACTCTGCCACGTCCTTATTTTTAGCCATGTTTGCGTACAATGTCCGCTTGAAACATACGTGTATCAGTGATCGCTACCTCCTTTTGCTCAACGCAGAGGCAGAGCGCTTGGCATTTGAGTATATAACTCGATCGCTGCGACATCTGTCAAGTCAGAACGACTCATCTGTGCGTGCGCACAGGGACGAAAAATTTTTGGCCCAGAAAGCTTAGTTTTCTGCAATAACCAGTGTCAGTGTATTAAAGAATATGCAATGCACTCAATCTAATTAACTAATTTTGTGAGATATTGAGACTAACGGAAACAAAACACCTTCACATCGACACGCCGAATTGGGACGATGGTTCTAATCTGCGTCCATCCATCTAGGCACAGTTTTTCCATCATTTCCCTAAGTAAGTTAAAGTGGTTGTCGAGGTGGTTTCACTCAAAGATCAAGGACGGTTTCCTTCTTCAATTTTCCTTAATTCCTGCGTGTCTAACAGCCTCTCTTTAACGACACATAACACCTCCATCTTCCTTCTTTTGTTTGATGTCGACGCATTACCCTATTAATATAGAGATAATCATGGGTGTAGCATAAAAGTCATCCATACCGCGTTATGTGGTGAGGATAGTGAAGTTTGATCACATGCTTTATTTATTTAGGGAAAGAGGGTCGATAAATTCAAACTTGTTTCAGTTATGTGAACGACATTCAAAGTAAACATTCTCATTTCACCTTTATGACATTACTGTTTGTTTATCTATTCCACGAAATTTAAGGTTTTCTCTTAGCCTAGTTGTTAAAAGTTTTGGATTTGTCAATCATTGTTGCTATAATAGCCTCTGATACCTGTTTGTATGTCGCAAGTGCCCTAAAAATACTATTAATTCTTTACATGCGAATATAATGTATTTCTGTTGTTCGTGGGTGGTCCTATGCGTTATTTCGTTATTTTCCTACTGTTCAAGTTATATGTACGTGACGACTGCACCAGAAGTTGAACACTATATTTGCGCTGCTGCTGAAAACATTAGTGTTCCAAAAAATATTTTGGGACCGATAAATAATCATTCCAAAATTCATTAATGTGGTATATATCACATCGTGATTCCCGTTTAGCGCACTAAGTGTTCCCTAACATTAAAATATGAACACAGTCTCAGCCTGATGAAGTAAAAGCATCAACAGCCTACAAAGGCCGATGCCTTGCATTGAAACTGTCTGGTCCACGCGATTAAGCGAGATAGATTAACAGAAAGGATCGTGCTGAATGCTTTACAAAGCAGTACGGGGAACTGCAAGCATTGTGGCCAGAAAGCAATGTCTAATTGATAGAGTTCTGCATTCAGGGCTAATGCAGACTGAATTGATGCCAGTGGCGCATGAAAGGAGTATTTAACGCAAGTGGCACTAATTGTCTCACCGCCGGTAAATTGACAATGTCATCATTGTTAATGTCATCACGCACGCCACACAATGCGGGGCGTCGATCATGTGTGGTACATCAGCACGAATAGCTGGGCACAGGGGAGCCAGCAGGGATATCTGTGTGGACGTCGTGTGTGTGCGCAATGCAGTGCAATACCCATGTATAGCTGATATCATGTATAATTTTAGAAAAGATTTGTCGACCATTTCGGAGACATAACGATTGTCACAATAGCATCTATGTTACGCTATGTGACCTTCTCTCTCTAATTGTATTATTACAAATGTAATGACACCATCGATTCTGTTCTGTCTTCTCCAAGAACTCGTAGATGAAGGGTGTAATTTCTCAACGCGTGCACCTGCGTTTGTCTTATTTATTCGTAGTATAATTACGAGCTAAATAATAATACTATTGTTCTGTTTTTTAACATTCATCATTTGTAATTATTAATTTCGTTTCTTGCGATCAACAGTATTTCGAAGGAGCTTATTTTCTGCGAGCCGCTATTAACGAATTGTCCAGTGATTTATCTGATAAAGAAACGAACGAGCTCTAGCCGCTCTATAGTATGTTATTAAAGTTGAGCTTGTATAATTTGGTAACGTTGTCCATTTTACAGTTATCAGCATTACGTCTAGTTGCTAGCGTATTGAATTTTGAAATTATCCACGTCATCAGAAAGGTCATATCGGTAAGATCAATATAAAGGCATATAACTGCATTGTCCACATTTAAAATTAACTGTAATGGAATAAAATAAAATAAAATAAATATTAATGTGGCTCTAACATGACCGGACTTTTTTTCTAAGTTAAGTTAATTTAAAACTTGTTTTGTTAACACCTTCATTAATGTATAATTTAACAATATGCAACTATGCACTTTAGGGTCCACAGCTAGGGTAATAAGTTCTTCACATTAGTCATTCCATAGTGCCAAATAATTTCAGCTTGTATCTTAAACGCGTGTTCAGCTCTTTATTAGCTTCGTGAGTCAGAGTAAACATTTTAAACATGCTCAGGGCTTGGCATAAATAGGCTAACCCTTGTCCAGGATAGCACTTTTTAGATTTTCTGAGAAACAGTCTGAGACGTTAATATCAGGGTGTGCATAAATTGATTTCCATTAATTTTAAATGCCTTAGCGAAAATCAAATTACACAGAACCGTAATGATATATAGTACTCTGCTAACACTAATAAATAATAACAAATGTAATTTGTTTCTAGTGCATGTTCATGGTTTCGTAGATTTTGTTCTATGGCTGATTGTTTATCAGCATTGTAAAATTTTAGATGGGTTGTGCTGAGTTGATTTGTGACAGGTTACAACGAAAATAGATGTTTGTTGTAAGGGTGTTCTGTTAACTGGTTTTTACATTTTAGTCAGTATTCTATTTTGAAGTGAACACAAATTAAAACATGGCTTGAATCTTTTTTTGTCAGTTTTCTGACTGGTTTGATGCGGCCCGCCAAGAATTCCTCTACTATGCCAAATTCTTCATCTCAGAGCAGCACTTCAAACCTACGTCCTCAGTTATTTGGTGATTACCCCCTACATCTCCTCTAGTACCACGGAAGTTATTTACTGACGTCTTAATAGATGTCCAACCATACTGCTCCTTTCTTCTTGTCAGTGTTTCCCATATATACATTTCCTCACCGAAGCTGCGCCGAACATTCTCATTCTTCAGCTTATCAGTCCACAAGAATTTCAACGTTCGTCCACAGCGCCACAACTCAAGTGCTTCGTTTCTCACCAGTTCCGGTTTTCTCAACGTTTACGTTTCACTAACATACAATGCTGTTTTCCAAACGTACATTCTTCCTCAAATTAAGGCTGATATTTGATACCAGTAGACTTCTCTTGGCAGGGAATGCCCTTCTCGTAAGTGCTAGTCTGGCTTTGCTGTGCACCTTGCTCCGTCTGTCATGGGTTGCTTTCCTACTTAGCTAGCCGAATTAATTAACTTAATCTACTTCGTGACCATCAGTCGTGATGTGAAGTTTTTCGCTGTTGTCATTTCTGCTGCTTCTCATTACTTTCGTCTTTCTTCGATTCACTCTCAATCCATATTCTGTACTAAAAAGAGATCTTGTAATTCTTCGTCACTTTCACTGAGGATAGCAATTTCATCAGCGAATCTAATCGTTGACACATCTTCACCCTGAATTTTAAATCCATTCTTGAACCTTTCCTTTATTTCCGTAATTGTTTCTTCGATGTATAAACTGAACATAAGGGGTGAAAGACTACAGCCTTATCTTACACCCTTTCTAATTAGAGCACTGCTTTCTTGGTCTTCCATTCTTATTATTCGCTCTTGGCTCTTGTACATGTTCTCTGTTGCCTGTCTCTCCCTGTAGCTTATCTCTATTTTCGTTAATACTTCGAACAATTTGTACCAATTTACATCGTGGAACGCTTTTCCACTTCGAAAAGTCCTATGAATGTATTTTGACTTTTCTTTAGTCATGCTTCCATTATCAATCGCAATGTCAGAATTGCCTCTCTGATGCATTTACCTTTCCTAAAGCCGAACTGATCGTCACGTAATACATCATCAGTTTTTCCCCATTATTCTGCGTATTATTTTTGTCAGCAGTGTGGATGCATGAGCTCTTAAGCTGATTATGCGATAATTCTCGACCTTGTCAGCACTTCCTGTCTTCAGAATTGTGAGGATGATATTTTTCCGAAAGTTAGATGGTACGTCGCTAGACTTACACATTCTACACACCAACGTGAATAGTCGTTTTGTTGCCACTTCCTTCAATGATTTTAGAAATTCTGATGGAATTCTATCTATCCATTCTGTACTATTTGCTCTTAAGTCTTCCAAAGCACTTTTAAATTCTGATTCTAATACTGGATTCTCTATCTCTTCTACATCGTCTCCTGTTTCTTCTTCTATCACATCCGACATTCCCTCTCTTCGAGGCCTTCAGTGTGCTCTCTCCACGATTTCTCCTGTGCGTTTAACAGTGGAACATCCATTTGACTCTTAATGTTACCATCCTTACTTTTACTTTCACCGAAGGTTGTTTTAAGTTTTGTATATGCTGAGTGGGTCCTTCCAACAATTATTTCTTTTTCGATATCTTCGCATTTTGCATGCAGCGACTTCCTAGTTATTTCAATCCAAAGAGGCTTGTATTTCTATATTTCTGAATTTCTATGAAAATTTTTGTACCTTCTTTCATCAATCAGCAGAAGTACTTCTAATCCAACGTCTGGCACCACGTCATGAATAGCATTTCATTTGTTTTAAGCCAAAAAATGTTATAAAGTTTCATTTGTTGAGTCACATATCTTTAGAACAACAATACATAATTGACCGAAGGTAGCATAAATGGAACTGGTTCATTCCATGTAATTTACAAAGAGAAAAACAATTTGCCTTATTTAGTGATCGTAATTACGTTTGGTATTTAAATAAATACAAATTCATATAATGCATGTTGTGTACAAGATGAACAAAGAATTATATGCACATCAATAAAAGTGTTGCATCACCCCGGTTCCCAGAACTCCTGAAGATAGGCATTGACTGTGGATATTTTATCACAGACACAGTCTCTTTGACTGATCAGAGATATCACTAAACCCGCCCAAAGATGTAAACAAGCATGCATGAGCAGCGCCTATTAGACGGAGGGGGTCGAACAGCCGATCAGTTCCAGTCATTCCACGAGGAAGGAGGTACACGGCTCTTGTTGTCTGTAGTTCAACCATGCTCAGACGGTCAATACCGTGGTTCCATCACGTCCGCATTGGTACTTTGTGCCAAGAGGGGCTCTCGACAAGGGAAGTGTCCAGGCGTCTCGGGGTGAACCAGAGCGATATAGTTCGGGCGAGGAGGAGATACAGAGAGACAGGAACTGACAATGATACCACTCGCTCAGGCCATCCAAGGACTACTACTGCAGTGGATGACCGCTACCTACGGATTATGGCTCGGAGGAACCCTGACAGCCACGCCACCATGTTGAATAATTCTTTTCGCGCAGCCACAGGACGTCGTGTTACGACTCAAACTGTGCGGAATAGGCTGCATGATGCGCAACTTCACTCCCGAAGTCCATGGCGAGGTCAATCTTTGCAACAACGACATCATGCACCGCGGTACAGATGAGCCCAACAACATGCCGAATAGAGCGCTGAAGACTGGCATCACGTTCTCTTCACCCATGAGTGTCGCATGTGCCTTCAAACAGACAATCGTCGGGGACGTGTTTGGAGGCCACCCGTTGAGGCTGAACGCCTTAGACCTACTATCCAACGAGTGCAGCAAGGTGGAGGTTCGTTACTGTTTTGGGGTGGCATTTTGTGGGGTCGACGTACGCCGCTGGTGGTCATGGAAGGCGCCGTAACGGCTGTACGATTCGTAAATGCCTTCCTCCGACCGACAGTGCAACCACATCGGCAGCATATTGGCGAGACATTCATCTTGATGGGCGACAATTCGCGCCCCCATCGTGCACATCTACATCTATATATATATATATTCCGCTAGCCACCAAGCGGTGTGTGGCGGAGGTCACAATTCGCGCCAAAGTCATATTTCCTTCACGATAACGACATCGCTCGATTAGAGTGGCTAGCGTTTTCTCCAGACAGGAAGCCTATCGATGATACCTGGGATAGATTGAAAAGGGCTGTTTATGGACGACGTGACTCACCAACCATTCTGAGGGATCTACTCTCCGTTGAGGAGTGGGAGAATCTGGACCAACAGTGCCTTGATGAACTTGTGGATATTAACCCATGACGAATACAGGCATTAATCAGTGCAAGAGGACGTGCTACTGGGTATCAGAGGTACTGGTGTGTTCAGCAATCTGGACCTCCAGCTCTGTAAGTCTCGCTGTATGGTGGTACAACATGCAATGTGTGGTTTTCATGATCAATAAAAAGGGTGCAAATGATGTTTATGTCGATCTCTATTCCAATTTTCTGTGCAGGTTCCGGAACTCTCGGAACCAAGGTGATGCAAAACTTTTTTTGATTTCTGTAGAATGGCGAAAACCATGCTTACTACGTAACCACAGTCATTCCACATGCTCAGGTTAATGTGATGTGCGCGCACACACACACACACACACACACACACACACACACACACATGGTGTTAAAAAACTATCCCTGATGTCCATTCATCTCAACACATGCCTCTCCCCTTCGGTGTAAGGACTCTCTGAAAGCCCCCTGATTGGTTCTCATTGTGCTAAGATGCACAGAAGACACGTTTGAGTAGTGTCTGCACATCGTTTATTGGAGTGGCATGGAACAGTTGCTTCATGTTCCCCCAGAACCAGAATTCCAGTCTCGCCATCGGATTAAGGAAGGACGGGGAAGGAAGTCGGCCACGCCCTTTCAAAGGAACCATCCCGACATTCGCCTGGAGCGATTTAGGGAAATCAAGGAAAACCGAAATCAGGATGGCCAGACGGGGGATTGAACCGTCGTTCTCCCAAGTGCGAGTCCAGTGTGCTAGCCACTGGGAGAACTCTAGTGGGTTTGGGTCTAGGGAACGAGCAGGCCAAGGTGTGAGAGCTCCAAAACATATCCACTGGTCCGGAATGAGATTTTCACTCTGCAGCGGAGTGTGCGCTGATATGAGACTTCCTGGCAGATTAAAACTGTGTGCCTCACCGAGACTCGAAGTCGGGACCTGTGACTTTCGCGGGCAAGTGCTCTACCAACTGAGCTACCAAAGCACGACTCACGCCCGGTACTCACAGCTTTACTTCTGCCAGTACCTCGTCTCCTACCTTCCAAACTTTACAGAAGCTCTCCTGCGAACCTTGCAGAACTAGCACTCCTGAAAGAAAGGATATTGAGGAGACATGGCTTAGCCACAGCCTGGGGGATGTTTCCAGAATGAGATTTTCACTCTGCAGCGGAGTGTGCGCTGATATGAAACTTCCTGGCAGATTAAAACTCTGTGCCCGACCGAGACTCGAACTCGGGATCAACTCGAGTTCGAGTCTCGGTCGGGCACACAGTTTTAATCTGCCAGGAAGTTTCATATCCACTGGTATTCAAATGTCTTCGCCAGGTGCCGATGCACAATGCAGAGAAAATGTGCTGGAGCATCATCATGCATGAACCACATCTTCATTCTGTCCTGACGTGGCACACTCTCCACCTAGATAGGCAGTAGGTTCTTCAGAAAGCGGTGGTAACGACTCCCACTTAAGCTCTGTGGTAGCATGTATGGCCTTATTAATCTAGCGCCAAGAACGCCTACCGATACATCGATTGAGAATCGATCCTGACGCTTGTTTCTTCAACTACATTTGGATTTTTGTCGCCCTACACACGCTGATTATGGAAATTTACAATGCATCTCGTGTAAACCCTGGCTCATCTGTACACAAAATCTTGGAGATAAATTGAGAATCTGCACCACATCGTCGGGAGAAACACTGGCACAACTGCACGCTGACAGGATGGTCTTCTGCCCTAAGGGCCTGGACGTGCTGAACGTGGCACGGATACAACATTGCTCATGAAGTAGCGCCCAGATTAGAGAATGACTAACACCTTCAGCTGCTGCTATTCGTTGCACACTGGTTCCATGACTGTCGTCCGCTGCACCTAGAACTCGTTCCTCTATTTCAAACGTGCCAACTGAACGAGGCCTTCCACTGTCTACTTTGTTGGGTGGCACGGAACCTGTTTCCCCAGGACCTTGGACAATCGTTGGAACAGCTTAACGGATGGTACCCTGCGTGCTCGAATCGTTCAGTGTATGCGAACGTAAACAGATGTAACAAGACTACAGTACATTCACACAACGTAAACGGAAAAACTCACTAAAGACCACTGAGCCAACTAAAGCTTACATCTATACTGCACGGCAGTGTCCCAGCACACTGTGGCCCTGGTATGACTTGGAGAGCTAATGCAACAACGATGTTCATATCCGCAACCAAATGTTTCACTAACATACAATGCTGTGTTCCAAACGTACATTCTCAGAAATGCTCCCTTAAATTAAGGTGGATATTTGATACCAGCAGCGTTCTCTTGCCAAGGAATGCCCTTCTCGCAAGTGCTAGTCTGCTTTTGATGTCCGCCTTGCTCCGTCCGACATGGGTTGTTTTGCTAGCTAGGTAACCGAATTAATTAACATAATCCTGATGCTACGTTTTTCCCTGTTGTCATTTCTGCTACTTCTCATTACTTTCGTCTTTCTTCGATTTCCTCTCTGTCCATATTCTGTACTAAATGGCCTGTTCATTCTATTCAGCAGATCCTATAATTCGTTTAACTTTCACTGAGGATAGAAATGTCATCAGCGAATCTAATCGTTGCTGTATTTTCACCTTGAATTTTAAATCCATTCTTGAACCTTTCCTTTATTTCCATAATTGTTTCTTCGATGTATAAATTGAATATAAGGATGAGAGACTACATCCTTATCCTACACTCGTTCTAATTCAAGCACTGCTTCCTTGGTCTTCCACTCTTATTATCCGTTCTTAGCTCCTGAACATGCCTGACTCTCCCTATAGCTTTTCCCTATTTTCATTAGTATTTTACATCGTGGAAGACTTTTAAAGCTCGAAAAGTCCTATGAACGTATTTTGTGTTTTCTTTAGTCTTACTTCCATTACCAATCGCAACGTCAGAACTACCTCTCTGGTGCATTTACCTTTCCTAAAGGCAAACTGGTCGTCATGTAATACATCCTCAATTTTTTTCCATTACTCTGCGTATTATTCTTGTCAGCAGTGTGGATGCATCAGCTGGTAAGCTGATTGTCGCTAGACTTACACATTCTACACACCAACGTGAATAGTCGTTTTGTTTCCACTTCCTTTAATGATTTTAGAAATTCTTTTGGAATTCTATGTATCCTTTCTGCACTATTTGATCTTAAGTCTTCCAAAGCACTTTTAAATTCTGATTCTAATACTGAGTCCTCTATCTCTTCTACATCCACTCCTGTTTCTTCTATCACATCCAACATTCCCCCTCATAGGAGAATTCAGTATACCCTTTCCACCAGTCCTCTCTATCCTGTGCGTTTAACAGTGGAACATCCATTAGACTCTTAATGTTACCACCCGCAGGCGATGTAAAGCTAACTCAAGAGACTGAACTTACTGAACACAAATAATCGAGAAATATACGAACTCCTACAACAGAAATATATAGTAGTACTAAAAACAGCTATAAATAATCAGGTACTGTTCACCTCTACTCACATGAAAGAAAACCCGGTATTACATTCTACACCTATCGCATAAAAGTCTGCACCAGCTCCAAAAGCGTACATAATCGGAACAGAATGCTTGTTTACGTCATCAGCGCTGAGCGTGAACGTTGATATTTTTGTAAATCTGCTGTTTTCTCACTTGGAAAGTCCTAAAAGGTCTAAGTTCTTGTTTATTAAGAAGTTATTGTTATCTTGTGTAGGTAGAATGAAATTACGTTGTGATCATACCGACTAAGGTGTTGCCTGTGTTAGTTTTATGTCATGCTGGGACAAACAAATGATTATCTATGTCTACGTTTCACAGAATTTTAGACTTGGAGGCCGCAATTATGTTTGCATCATTTGCTGTGGCAGTGTCCGCCTTAGTCGTTAGCAGAAAGGCAGAACGGTGACGTAATGTCATTGGTAACGCCAGGAGTAGGAACTGGGTTCGACCCTGGCTGGGAAGATGTGGTCAAGACAGGGGCATATACTCAGCTGTTAACGAAGGAGTTGAGGCTCGAGGATTCACAGGAATTTTGGATCTTCGTGAGAATGGACGTGCGTAGTCTACAGTCACAACGGGATCGATGCAAGTGACACAGTAATGAGGCAACCTATTTCACAACAGTTCGACCGCAAAGATGCAAAACAGTTCATGCAGTCCTCACTGTTCGTGGCCAGCACACCTGATCTCACTGTAGTGGTTACTCTCTCGAAACTGTGCTCCCTGGCATGCTGAAATAAAACAAAAGAGGCAGTAAAATCAAACATATGCTGTACTTTCACACATATCGAAAGTAAAACTATATACACTTCCATGTGAAAATATAAACTTAGAATTAAACATTTGTAGTCTTAACTTATTATGGTACAGCGTATAAAGAGGATCATATAGACACCTTTCCTTGCTGAATGTCTCCATAAGCACGCTTGTATTTTCTTTGTCTCATTTCATTTCAACAATAAGAAGTCATCATTGGATATAAAGCTTTTCTCAACGGCAATACAAAGAAGAGAATTTTCACTTGTTTCATTATTGTATTTATAAAAAATGTATTAAGTGAAATATGTGTAGAATACCTCATGCAATAACCGAAAGAGTCCTCGAGAGCTCACGTATTTCTGACCACGCGCGAAAACAATAAGAGGCAAAAAGCCCGCAGTTAATGGTACGTTCTGCGCAAGCACGTATACCCCCCTTTTGCTGCGTATTCGCGGGTCCAAGGTAGAATAGAACGGCTCCTATTTCTCCCCGGCGGATAAACCGTCTACTGAAATTATAGCTTCACCCATTTTGCTGCTAAGTGGCACGCTGTCTACAGTTGGCATGTCCACGTTAGGTGTATCGTGTATTACAGACTTAAGATTACCACTAAATTAAACTGTATATACCGTCAGTTTAGAAACGATAAGCTCCTGTTGCTGAATCCGCTCTGCTCTAACCCTGGAGCTCTACCAACGCTACTTCACCTCTCTGTCCAACATAAACGTTAAAACCACCATCAGACCTTCTCTAGCCTTCCAATATCCACTACCTAACGTTATGGTTTGTTGCTAACCACGTCGAACAATGCAGTTGGAAGAAACGGATGGCCGAATTCACTTTTGTTGTAAGGAAATGTCTTCAAACGTTTTTCTCTGAGAAATATTAAGTGTGCATCGTTTTAGATAAACTGTTTTTGGCAAAATGCTGTAGATTCCTGGTGCTCTTATGGCTCGTTGATAATGCAATCTCGTGAGAGTCTATTTGCAGCTCTGACACAGCGAACGGGTCGTGTCACGAACCAGCTAGCTTATGAGCATAGTAACACTGAAAAATATATCTGTTTTGTGTGAGAAACCAGACAGTTTATGTATACTATCACCGTTTCAGATTTGTAAGTTATAAGTGCCATAACACGTTTTAATAAATGCTTCACTCCGAATGACTTGCTAAATACACTCCTGGAAATTGAAATAAGAACACCGTGAATTCATTGTCCCAGGAAGGGGAAACTTTATTGACACATTCCTGGGGTCAGATACATCACATGATCACACTGACAGAACCACAGGCACATAGACACAGGCAACAGAGCGTGCACAATGTCGGCACTAGTACAGTGTATATCCACCTTTCGCAGCAATGCAGTCTGCTATTCTCCCATGGAGACGATCGTAGAGATGCTGGATGTAGTCCTGTGGAACGGCTTACCATGCCATTTCCACCTGGCGCCTCAGTTGGACCAGCGTTCGTGCTGGACGTGCAGATCACGTGAGACGACGCTTCTTCCAGTCCCAAACATGCTCAATGGGGGACAGATCCGGAGATCTTGCTGGCCAGGGTAGTTGACTTACACCTTCTAGAGCACGTTGGGTGGCACGGGATACACGCGGACGTGCATTGTCCTGTTGGAACAGCAAGTTCCCTTGCCGGTCTAGGAATGGTAGAACGATAGGTTCGATGACGGTTTGGATGTACCGTGCACTATTCAGTGTCCCCTCGACGATCACCAGTGGTGTACGGCCAGTGTAGGAGATCGCTCCCCACACCATGATGCCGGGTGTTGGCCCTGTGTGCCTCGGTCGTATGCAGTCCTGATTGTGGCGCTCACCTGCACGGCGCCAAACACGCATACGACCATCATTGGCACCAAGGCAGAAGCGACTCTCATCGCTGAAGACGACACGTCTCCATTCGTCCCTCCATTCACGCCTGTCGCGACACCACTGGAGGCGGTCTGCACGATGTTGGGGCGTGAGCGGAAGACGGCCTAACGGTGTGCGGGACCGTAGCCCAGCTTCATGGAGACGGTTGCGAATGGTCCTCGCCGATACCCCAGGAGCAACTGTGTCCCTAATTTGCTGGGAAGTGGCGGTGCGGTCCCCTACGGCACTGCGTAGGATCCTACGGTCTTGGCGTGCATCCGTGCGTCGCTGCGGTCCGGTCCCAGGTCGACGGGCACGTGCACCTTCCGCCGACCACTGGCGACAACATCGATGTACTGTGGAGACCTCACGCCCCACGTGTTGAGCAATTCGGCGGTACGTCCACCCGGCCTCCCGCATGCCCACTATACGCCCTCGCTCAAAGTCCGTCAACTGCACATACGGTTCACGTCCACGCTGTCGCGGCATGCTACCAGTGTTAAAGACTGCGATGGAGCTCCGTATGCCACGGCAAACTGGCTGACACTGTCGGCGGCGGTGCACAAATGCTGCGCAGCTAGCGCCATTCGACGGCCAACACCGCGGTTCCTGGTGTGTCCGCTGTGCCGTGCGTGTGATCATTGCTTGTACAGCCCTCTCGCAGCGTCCGGAGCAAGTATGGTGGGTCTGACACACCGGTGTCAATGTGTTCTGTTTTCCATTTCCAGGAGTGTAATTCTTCCGTTCATTACTTCTTACGACATGAAATCAGCGTGATAATTTGCATCAAAGCTGTAAAAGAAAAATACCTGCTGCTGTCTCATAGTATCACAAAACATCCAGGTCATAGAACAAAGTATAATTCACAAGCACCCAGGCCCGAAAAAAATATTGCCCTTTCTCAAGCTGGAGACCTCATTTATTTTCGTGGCACTGAATCTTCGATAGTTGCGGAAATCTTTTGGCACAAGACAGATAATATCGCGTTCCCTATAGAAACTTGATACGTTCTTTACGACCAATAAAGATCGGTATCAAAAGACGAACGACGACAGATGTGTACCAAACTGCCGTATTATATTAGACAGCGAAACTAATGGAAGTCGTTGTGCACAATATGCATCGTTCACATACGTGCTTCCCCTGCAGCGTTTTACTGTGCAACATGCAAGTAGGCTCACGTATTACAGCGTGCTACAATTCAGAGCTTTGCATAAACTATCACGTTAGAACAAATGAAGTATAGTAGCAAAACCTCCGACTGTGGGAATTTCTGTAAGAGTTTAATTTAGTCATTTGCATCGTTCACATATTCTTTTTACTATACTGAGCACTTAACCTGTGACTGGAGTGAGAATTTTTGGTATTGCAGATAGAGCATGTTATTTGTGACATACAGCCGTCGACAAGCATATAAGTAACGTCGGGTATGCCCCACGGACGTGTGTTGGGATGTTTTCTCTTCATGTTGCGCTTTAATGACCATGTGGGTTGTATTAATAGTAATCTGAGGTTTTCGTAGATTATGTAGTTATCTATAAAGAGATACCGTGTGAAGAAAGCTGCACAAATATTTAGTCAGCTCTTGACAACATTTCAAAGTGCTACAAACACTGGTAAAAAGCTTTGAAGCCAGACGCAGGGCAAAGTGCATTCTTGTACTTAAACATATATATCTCCAAAAATATTGCAGGTAAAAAAACAACACGTGAGACTGTTACGTACAACATAGTGCTCGATACTATGAGCAATTTTTGTTTGAATATCCGCATGGAAACACATTTTATAAGGATTTGAATTTTTAATTAACATTGTTTCTATAATGGTCCATTTCTCGTAAACGAATCAAGCAATAAAACTGGAGTTTCATAATTCATATCTGCATAAGAGGCTAATAAAGCGTGTGGAACAGCCTTTTATTTAAGGTCATACTGCCTTTGAAATTAATTTTCCAGTTTTGCGTTACCTGGGACTGCTCTATTTCTCTCAAATTGTAAAGGAGAATTTTTCTTAGAGAAAAGATAACGGAAAAGTGTTCTACAGGATTATTCAGTAAGTAATTATTAAGAACTATGACAAATTTCAGAATGTTAGCTTTTATAGTTCCTTAGAAAATGTACATTATAGATCAAAAAGCCAGTTTACGGCAATTCGCAATTCACGTTTTTATTTCAATTTTTGACATCTATAGTTACTAATGCTGTCCATACCCATAATCTTTATTATCTTCCTCGTATTCTTGAAATAATCACTTGTCTAGCCAACTTCTTTATTTTTCCTTCTGCTGCCTGAGCTTTGTCATGTCGCACTTCATCGATGCTTCTGAGTATCTTCAGTGTGAATGCACCTGGACGGAAGCCCAGCCTCTGCAGACACTTAGTACTACTTTCATTACCATTACTGAAGACAGACATCACGCAGCTATCTTCACAATGACGGAGAACACAGATACTGTTTTTGTAATCAAATGGTTCAAATTCAAATGGTTCAAATGGCTCTGAACACTATGGGTCTTGGAACATCTGAGGTCATCAGTCCCCTAGAACTTAGAACTACTTAAACCTAACTAACCGAAGGACATCACACACATCCATGCCCGAGGCAGGATTCGAACCTGCGACCGTAGCGGTCGCGCGGTTCCAGACAGAAGCGCCTAGAACCGCTCGGCCACTGCGGCCGGCATTGTTTTTGGACAACGCATCCATGTAAGGTGATTGTAGCTCTCATTTATAGTCTGTGTTTTCCCATGCAGACATTTTTTCAGCAGTTTAGGGTCGTCTAGGTACCTGAAAGTTGGTTTGATAACATCCAAAACAGCAAATGACAAACCATGTTTGTAGGCGTACGGCTTTCCACTGGCTTCTGTCTGAAGATATTTGCACCACGATATGCCACAAAGGAAATGTTGAGGATTATCGCCTGTGGAAAGTTTGTGAAAGAATTTTGTTCTCACAGATTGCTGCATTGTTTTCACACTATGTAAGTTATCCCTGATAGCTCCTCCACAATATGTTTGTGAAATGTGAATTTTCTTGTCTGTCAGTCTGTTAACAACTCCCTGTGACTTCCCATCTTCTAATTTCTTCCAGTTCATTTCTTTCTTAAATCTGAAAAATCTACATCTCATTCGCTTCTCTAAAACAATCTGAAGAGCAGTAGAATCTCCATCACCTATATACTTCACATACCTAACACCATAATGTTCAAATGACCTTTGTAATATTAATTTCATCCCAGTTTCTTCCATTCCACTACTTGACCCCTGGTAATTCTTGCTGCTCACTTTCTTGTATTCCTGCTGCCGCCTTTCTTCTTCACTGCCATCATTGTTCTTTCTTGTATCACACTGAGAACAATATTTGCTCATTACTGGAATTCGAATATTTTCCCTGTCTCCACGCTAATGACAAATGATACATCATGAAACGATGTATGGCCCCTCTTCATCCAGATTTCCTCACAACACACACACAGATCTGACTTCACTACACAGTGTCCTTCTTCCCGCTCATTGTTAATATCTACAGGTTTCTCAACAGCTGCTTTCATGTCCTCCTTGCCCTTAACTTCAAGAGCACTGACAAGTGTTCTGTTGCAGACACTGAATCTAGTCACTGGTGCAGGCATGTTCACCAAGCCACAAAACAAATTTGTGCATTCTCTGTCTAAACCTAAGCATCTCATTGCGTAACACATTCTTATATTTGCCTCATAAATCTTCTCATCGGGAGCAGAATTCTTTAACTGAACATTATATTTACAAACTTTACACAAAATATGTGTATTACATACAATGCCAATTCTGTCACTCTCATCATACAGTCTCAGGCGCTTTGACCCACAGTTACCACATGCTCATTAAACATTAATCATATGGGTCAATTAACCTAAATCTACTGGAAAACTCGTTTTGGTACCGAACACAGCATCAGAAGTGCTTTCAATAATTTTCTTCTTGGATGATCTCAGTGACTTTGTCGAAAATTGTTCTTAACGGCAAGGAGCATCATCTATAACACTGTTATTTAAATTTCTTGCATCTTTTACACGTGAAATTCGACATTTCCTCACTTTTTTTGGATACGTCCACTGTTACGACCCATTTCGAGCAAAACAGGTCGATACATGAAAAACTAAAACTGAAATAAGTTTGTGGCACATACTATTAAAAAAACATGTTGTAAACACAGGAACAACCAAAGATAACTTTCTCGCAGCCTTTTAGACTCATCCACATTTCGTCTAGATTGTGTTAACGAAAAATTAATGCACAAAAAATTTGTAGAATAGGGGAGGTGTGGATTACAGTACAGAAAGAGGGGGTGCGGCAGGCGCAGAAGCCCAAACATATTTTTTTCGACATATTTCTAAACAGAATTCCATTATGAAACATTGCGATGTTATTCTCAAAGAATTAATCTAATAAATTACGCAATTTAAAAAAAAATAATTTTTTCGAACTTTTGTTCTGCAGCCGCACTTAAATGTTGTGAAATATAAAACTGTAAACTTCCCAAAAAGAAAAAAAAGTAGGATCTTGAAATTACACTAAGTCAAAACTGGCTTCAGTAAACTCATATATTACTGGTCAAAAGTTTGCGGTCACACATAACACACTGAAGCACCAAAGAAACTGGTACAGGCATGCGTATTCAAATACAGAGATACGTAAACAGTCAGAATAACGGCACTGCGATCGGCAACGCCTGTATAAGATAAGTGTCTGGCTCAATTGTTATACCGGTTACTGATGCTACAATGGAAGATTATCAAGATTTAAGTGAGTTTGAACGTGGTGTCATAGACAGCGCATGAGCGACGGGACACAGCATCTCCGAGGTAGCGATGAAGAGGGATTTTCCCGTACGATCGTTTCACAAATATACTGTGAATATGAACCATGGACCTTGCCGCTTGTGGGGAGGCTTGCGTGCCTCAGCGATACAGATGGCCGTGCCGTAGGTGCAACCACAACGGAGGGGTATCTGTTGAGAGGCCAGACAAACGTACGGTTCCTGAAGAGGGGCAGCAGCCTTTTCAGTAGTTGCAGTGGTAACAGTCTGGATGTTTGACTGATCTGCCCTTGTAACATCAACCAAAACGGGCTTGCTGTGCTGGTACTGCTAAAGGCCGAAAGCAAGGGGAAACTACAGCCGTAATTATTCCCGAGGGCATGCAGCTTTAGTGCATGGTTAAAAGATTAACAGCCTCGTCTTGGGTAAAATATTCCGGAAGTAGAATAGTGCCCCATTAGGATCTCCGGGCGGGGACTACTCAGGAGGACGTCGTTATCAAGAGAAAGAAAACGCGTTCTACGGATCGGAGCGTGAAATGTCAGGTCCTTTCATCAGGTAGGTAGGTTAGCAAATTTAAAAAAGGAAATGTATAGGTTATATTTAGATATAGTGGGAATTAGTGAAGTTCGGTGGCAGGAAGAACAAGACTTCTGGTCAGGTGAATACAGGGTTATAAATATAAAATCAAATAGGGGTAATGCAGGAGTAGGATTAGTAATGAATAAAAAAATAAGAGCGGGGTAAGATACTACGAACAGCGTAGTGAACGCATTATTGTAGCAAAGATAGACACAAAGCTTACGCCTACCACAGTATTACAAGTTTATTTGTCAACTAGCTCGCAGACGACGAAGAGATTGAAGAAATGTATGATGAGATAAAAGAAATTATTCAGATAGGGAAGGGAGACGAATATTTAATAGTCATGGGGACTGGAATTCGATAGTAGGAAAAGGAAGAGAAGGAAAAGTTGTGGGCGAATATGGAATGGGGATAAGGAATGAAAGAGGAAGCCACATGGTGGAATTCTGCAGAGAGCATAACTTAGTCATAGCTAACACTTGGTTTAAAAATCATGGAGGACGGTTGTATTCTTGGAAGAGGCCTGGAGACACTGGAAGATTTCATATAGATTATATAATTGTAAGACAGAGATTTAGCAACCAGGTTTTAAATTGTAAGACTTTTTCAGGGGCAGATATTGACTCCGACTACAATCTGTTAGTTATGAACTGTAGACTAAAACTGAAGAAACTGCTAAAAGGTGGAAATTGAAGGAGATGGGATCTGGATAAACCGAAAGAACCAGAGGTTTTAGAGAGTATCAGAGAGAGCGTTAGGGAACGATTGACAAGAATGGTGGAAGTAAATACAGTATAAGAAGAGTGGATAGCTTTGACAGATGAAATTGAAAAGGCAGCAGAGGATCAAGTAGGTAAAAAGACGAGGGCTAGTAGAAATCCTTGGGTAACGGAAGAGATATTGAACTTAACTGATGAAAGGAGAAAATATAAAAACTGAGTATTCCTTTTTGTATGCTTCATGCAGACAAATAGGAATACAAACGTCTCAAAAATTAGATCGAGAGGAAGTGGAAAATAGCTAAGCAGGGATGGCTAGAGGACAAATGTAAGAATGTAGAGGCATATATCATCAGGGGTAAGACTGCCTACAGGAAAATTAAAGATACCTTTGGAGAAAAGAGAACCACATGTGTCAATATCAAGAACACAGATGGAAAACCAGTTCTAAGCAAAGAAGGGAAAGCAGAAAAGTGGAAGGAATATGTAGAGAGTCTGTACAAGGGTGACGTACTTGATGGCGATATTATGGAGATGGAAGAGGTAGATGAAGATCAAATGGGAGATATGATACTGCGTGAAGAATTTGACAGAGCACAAGGCCCCATCAGTAGACAACATTCCATTAGAGCTACTGATAGCCTTGGGAGAATCAGCCCTGACAAAACTCTGTTGTTATGTTGCTGTGCTCGTTGCAATCTTTTCACCTTGTTTTGTGTCTTTATTAAAGGTTTATTTCCCGTTATGTACCCCTTCAAATCATGTTCACTAAGACGGAAATGCACTGTTTGGACAGAGATTGGAGGTGCTAATAGACTATTTACTTCCTCGCGAATTTCATGTTCAGTACGCGTCCTTGACGTATACTTTGCGCGCGTATGAATCGATCTTCCTTGTAGGCTGTTACTCGAGGTGTTCCAGATCGCGAAACACTTGTATTCGCACCAGCTTACTTGAACCGCTGGAACGTGTCCACCACCACGGATAGGGTGCTTTCAACTGAAACGGCAAACTGTCTCGAAAACAGACAGCAAAAGATTGACAGCATCCTCAAAACGGTTACGAAACTATTCTTTCAATTATTTGACACCATGTTAAAAATGTTTACGAAACTATTCTTTTAATTATTTCTTGGCCACAATGAGACCTTCAAACCTCGCGTTTTCTTTAATGTCAGTGAGTTTAGGAAACTGGGGTGTGTTTGTAAGAAAGCGTCCCTTCTATAGCAAGATTTTCTTTTTAATGGATCCCCCTCAAATCAGAAACAAGTTGTGTCTCATGTTGCAGTCTCTTACAGTGGATAGTGTGCTATCAAGTTTGTTTAAAATGTGAGGTCTGCAATCCATTTCGGGTGCTCTAATTCTCGTTCTTGCACTCCTCTTTCCTTCATAAATTCATCGGTTAGGAATTTAATTCGTTCCAGGCGTGACCCTTATCTTTACCAACGTACTTTTCAGTAATATATAAAGTATACAAATTCTTCGTTAAATTCCATCGGATACTGTTGCAGTTATAGTGGCAAAATGTGTGGGACTTCAGAAATTTTGCCGTTCATACTATCAGTTTCTTCATGTGTTGCAAGCCGGAAAATGTAGCATAAAGTGCTTCTTAGTGCACTGAACAATGAATTCTTTCTGTATATCTTTGTAATTTTTTGCTCTTTCATTGTCAGCTAAATCATTAAATGTTTTCTGCATTCTACTGTAACATCATTTCGTAGCGAATTTTTAGTATCCGTTGCTCATCGATTTCATAATAGATATTGAGAATTTTCATCCCTCTCTTCCGTCATTCCCATTCACTTTAAAAGGTTTGTGACGATAGATCGCTAGAATGCCTCCTTTTCTGAAAATATCCACTGGACATGTGAACGTCCTACATAACATGAGCAATAGCTATGGGTAAACAGCGCTAACAGCACGATTCTGCCAAACTGGAAAGAGATGCGCTGATCGAAAAATGCCACACCACTGTACTACTAGAGCTGGATGAAAAGTACAGGCAACACTGCCGTAACATGAAAGATGTGCATCAAATGACATGCGCACTGTCTGTAGCTACTAGCAGGTCAGCTGAAGTAGTGCATTGATCGGTGACTACTGTGTTTGAGTCAGCTGCATTGTGTTCTGTCTGAAAGAGCGGGAAGCCAGTTCAGGCAGCCTAACAGACGGTCACTGCACCTTACTACTGAAATTCCTTCCAACATCTCCTTCATCCCACATTGAGAAGGAAGTGATGGCACACTTTCTGACACTGCACTGCTTCATCCTCCATGAAAATGCTCGATGCCACCGACTGAACTCCATGCAGGAGCTCCTGCATAACAGGGGGTGGAAAATACTGGAACATCCGCAGTATTCACTGATATGAGTCTACAGAATTACGACCTGTTCGCCAAAATGAAAGACCTTCTCAGTGGCATGCACTGCAACAAAAGAGATATCATCCATGGCATAGGAGGGCCCTTGCAAGACAGATATGGACGAGCAGATGGTGTAGGACAACTTCGAATGTGATCGAGATTGGGGCGATTATGCTGAGGCCATGTGATATGGTGAAGGTCTGTCAGTAAAGTCTGGTATGAATTATAACAATGGCGCCACTGTTTTTCATCCAAACCATGTACACTCCTGGAAATGGAAAAAAGAACACATTGACACCGGTGTGTCAGACCCACCATACTTGCTCCGGACACTGCGAGAGGGCTGTACAAGCAATGATCACACGCACGGCACACAGCGGACACACCAGGAACCGCGGTGTTGGCCGTCGAATGGCGCTAGCTGCGCAGCATTTGTGCACCGCCGCCGTTAGTGTCAGCCAGTTTGCCGTGGCATACGGAGCTCCATCGCAGTCTTTAACACTGGTAGCATGCCGCGACAGCGTGGACGTGAACCGTATGTGCAGTTGACGGACTTTGAGCGAGGGCGTATAGTGGGCATGCGGGAGGCCGGGTGGACGTACCGCCGAATTGCTCAACACGTGGGGCGTGAGGTCTCCACAGTACATCGATGTTGTCGCCAGTGGTCGGCGGAAGGTGCACGTGCCCGTCGACCTGGGACCGGACCGCAGCGACGCACGGATGCACGCCAAGACCGTAGGATCCTACGCAGTGCCGTAGGGGACCGCACCGCCACTTCCCAGCAAATTAGGGACACTGTTGCTCCTGGGGTATCGGCGAGGACCATTCGCAACCGTCTCCATGAAGCTGGGCTACGGTCCCGCACACCGTTAGGCCGTCTTCCGCTCACGCCCCAACATCGTGCAGCCCGCCTCCAGTGGTGTCGCGACAGGCGTGAATGGAGGGACGAATGGAGACGTGTCGTCTTCAGCGATGAGAGTCACTTCTGCCTTGGTTTCAATGATGGTCGTATGCGTGTTTGACGCCGTGCAGGTGAGCGCCACAATCAGGACTGCATACGACCGAGGTACACAGGGCCAACACCCGGCATCATGGTGTGGGGAGCGATCTCCTACACTGGCCGTACACCACTGGTGATCGTCGAGGGGACACTGAATAGTGCACGGTACATCCAAACCGTCATCGAACCCATCGTTCTACCATTCCTAGACCGGCAAGGGAACTTGCTGTTCCAACAGGACAATGCACGTCCGCATGTATCCCGTGCCACCCAACGTGCTCTAGAAGGTGTAAGTCAACTACCCTGGCCAGCAAGATCTCCGGATCTGTCCCCCATTGAGCATGTTTGGGACTGGATGAAGCGTCGTCTCACGCGGTCTGCACGTCCAGCACGAACGCTGGTCCAACTGAGGCGCCAGGTGGAAATGGCATGGCAAGCCGTTCCACAGGACTACATCCAGCATCTCTACGATCGTCTCCATGGGAGAATAGCAGCCTGCATTGCTGCGAAAGGTGGATATACACTGTACTAGTGCCGACATTGTGCATGCTCTGTTGCCTGTGTCTATGTGCCTGTGGTTCTGTCAGTGTGATCATGTGATGTATCTGACCCCAGGAATGTGTCAATAAAGTTTCCCCTTCCTGGGACAATGAATTCACGGTGTTCTTATTTCAATTTCCAGGAGTGTAACTGAAATGTTGCACTGTATTGAGAACTTCTGCAAAGGACGAGCAAAGCTGAGGCAGACAAGCTGAGCAGAGCCCACACACCATGCATGTGTGAAGTTTGGCATACATGTGCAGCCCTGATACACACTGACAACAATTTCATAAAATTTTGTAACGATTTGTATCACAACTATTTTAGCACAGCTTGATGTGCCTACTTCTTTAAATTGTGTATATGACTGATAGATAAGTGTAAGAAAACGCAGTATAGGCTTTATGTGTAGAGTTTTGTACCGCAAGGAAGGAAGGGAGAGGATGCTGTTATCAGTGGCCGGCATCCTCTTTCTGCAACACAAATGCACGCTTGAATTAATGCAGTTGTGTATTTACATGAACTGGAACATTTACTTAACTTGAATAGAGTCCACATTTGTGGTACAAGCTCATCAGTAACAGTCCTACTATAGTCACTAATCTGGTCATTATGTACTGTCATAGCCTGTGATGAACTAAACCGTTCTGTGAGTAAGCTGTCAGACGCCAAACTGGATGATTGAGTGAGTGAGTGAGTCAGATCCTCCAGTCTGCGGCGGCGGCCTAAATACGTGCTGTCGAGAGGGCGTTGGCGACGCATTGCTTGTGTGTGTGTCTCTGGCCTCTCTCGTTATAGGTGCTCTTGATGCAGTGCCTACTAATCGATATTTGCTTTATCTTTGCCGACTGGTGTGCTGGAGACAGCTTATGCCAGCACGTTATGATTTGTTGGTGATACATAAAAAATGTGAAGTTTTTGAGAAGAGTGCGAGCCTGCTATTCAATCAGGTTGCTTAAGTGTGCATAGTTATTATAGCTACCGTTTCACACGTGCACAGCCTTTCGGTCTTTTGCAGCTGCATGAGTAGGTAAAGACCATCAGTACATTGACAAATTAAGTTAATGGTTATGTCTGGTGGCAACAGTGAGTATTGAATAAAACTAGAACAGTGTCTACTGTCGATAGCTCGCAAGTACTTGACTATCTGATTTTTATTGGTGCTCAGTAGCGCACACTTATTTGCGGACTCGCATCATTGCAACTGGCGGACACCCGTGGGTTCTCTCACGTATCGACAGTTTTGCTTTGATGAGCGATGGTGATTAAGTGAGGTACTATACATGGAATAACACCAGTTGCCCTCATGTGTGTGCCTGTCAGGTAAGAACCACTGAAGACGTGCAAACTGATGCACGACATGGCAGGACGCGCAACGTCCCTATGAACAATGCATGTGGAGGGATGTGGGGAGGTAAGCTCCTCCATGCATAGTGCTACTAAAGTAGCTATACATATGCAGAACATACCTATCAATAACAGCATTTTCAAATCTACAATATAGTTCAAGTTCAAAGTATAAATACATTTTTCAAGAAATAAATATTTCTCCTGATTTTCGTAATATTCTTCAGATCAATAAATATATAGCACAGTGGAACCTCGCATAGAGAGAATAATTCGTTCCAGAATCTTACGCGTTGTGCGAAACACTCGTTAAGCGAAATAATTTATCCCATATAAATTAATGTAAAATATGATAATGCGTTACATGCACAAAATGTATTAAAAGTTTTATCTTACTCTCGCCATTTATTCAAAGAAAAAAATACATACAGTATTATGTACTTTATTTACGATATATAAATAACTCTTTTTTACTATCTGTGCTAAGTATCCAGACACACCTGGCTGAAAGTGACTTACAAGTTCATGGCGCCCTCCTTCGGTAATGCTGGAATTCGATATGGTGTTGGCCCACCCTAAGCCTTTATGACAGCTTCCACTGTCGCAGGTTCAATCAGGTGCTGGAAAGTTTCTTGGCGAATGGCGGCCCATTCTTCAGGAAGTGCTGCAGTGAGGAGAGGTATGGACGTCGGTCGGTGAGGCCTGGAACGAAGTCGGCGTTCCAAAACATCCCAAAGGTGTTCTACTGGATTCAGGTCAGGACTCTGTGCAGGCCAGTCCTTACAGGGATGTTATTGTCGTGTAACCACTCCGCCACTGGCCGTGCATTATGAACAGGTGCTCGATCGAGTTAAAAGATGCAGTCGCCCTCCCCGAATTGCTCTTCCACAGTGGGAAGCAAGAAGGTGCTTAAAACATCAATGTACGCCTCTGCTGTGATAGTGCCACGAAAAACAAAAAGGGGTGCAAGCTCCCTCCATGAAAAACACGACCACACCATAACACCACCGCCTCCGAATTGTTCTGTTGCACTACACACTCTGGCAGATGACGTTCACCGTTCGCCATACCCACACTCTGCCATCTGATCGCCACACTGTGTACCGTGATTTGTCACTCCATACAACGTTTTTTCACTGTTCAGTCGTCCAGTGTGTATGCTCCTCACGTCGTTTGGCGTTTACCAGCGTGATGTGTGGCTTATGAGCAGCCGCTCGACCATGAAATCCAAGTTTTCTTACCTCCCGCCTATCTGTCATAGTACTTGCAGTGGACCCTGATGCAGTTTGGAATTCCTTTGTGATGATCTGGACAGATGTCTGCCTATTACACATTACGACCCTCTTCAACTGTCGGCGGTCTCTGTCAGTCAACAGACGAGGTCGGCCTGTACGCTTTTTTTGCTGTACGTGTTCCTTCACGTTTCCACTTCACTATCACAACGGAAACAGTGGACCTAGGGATGTTTTGGAGTGTAGAAATCTCGCGTACTGACGTATAACACAAGAGACACCCAATCACCTGACAACGTTCGAAGTCCGCGGAGCGCCCTAGTTTGCTCTCTCACGATGTCTAATGACTGCTGAGGTCACTGATATGAAGTACCTGGCAGTAGGTAGCAGCACAATGCACGTAATATGAAAAACATATGTTTTTGGCGATTTCCAGATACTTTTGATCACATACACTCCTGGAAATGGAAAAAAGAACACATTGACACCGGTGTGTCAGACCCACCATACTTGCTCCGGACACTGCGAGAGGGCTGTACAAGCAATGATCACACGCACGGCACAGCGGACACACCAGGAACCGCGGTGTTGGCCGTCGAATGGCGCTAGCTGCGCAGCATTTGTGCACCGCCGCCGTCAGTGTCAGCCAGTTTGCCGTGGCATACGGAGCTCCATCGCAGTCTTTAACACTGGTAGCATGCCGCGACAGCGTGGACGTGAACCGTATGTGCAGTTGACGGACTTTGAGCGAGGGCGTATAGTGGGCATGCGGGAGGCCGGGTGGACGTACCGCCGAATTGCTCAACACGTGGGCGTGAGGTCTCCACAGTACATCGATGTTGTCGCCAGTGGTCGGCGGAAGGTGCACGTGCCCGTCGACCTGGGACCGGACCGCAGCGACGCACGGATGCACGCCAAGACCGTAGGATCCTACGCAGTGCCGTAGGGGACCGCACCGCCACTTCCCAGCAAATTAGGGACACTGTTGCTCCTGGGGTATCGGCGAGGACCATTCGCAACCGTCTCCATGAAGCTGGGCTACGGTCCCGCACACCGTTAGGCCGTCTTCCGCTCACGCCCCAACATCGTGCAGCCCGCCTCCAGTGGTGTCGCGACAGGCGTGAATGGAGGGACGAATGGAGACGTGTCGTCTTCAGCGATGAGAGTCGCTTCTGCCTTGGTGCCAATGATGGTCGTATGCGTGTTTGGCGCCGTGCAGGTGAGCGCCACAATCAGGACTGCATACGACCGAGGCACACAGGGCCAACACCCGGCATCATGGTGTGGGGAGCGATCTCCTACACTGGCCGTACACCACTGGTGATCGTCGAGGGGACACTGAATAGTGCACGGTACATCCAAACCGTCATCGAACCCATCGTTCTACCATTCCTAGACCGGCAAGGGAACTTGCTGTTCCAACAGGACAATGCACGTCCGCATGTATCCCGTGCCACCCAACGTGCTCTAGAAGGTGTAAGTCAACTACCCTGGCCAGCAAGATCTCCGGATCTGTCCCCCATTGAGCATGTTTGGGACTGGATGAAGCGTCGTCTCACGCGGTCTGCACGTCCAGCACGAACGCTGGTCCAACTGAGGCGCCAGGTGGAAATGGCATGGCAAGCCGTTCCACGGGACTACATCCAGCATCTCTACGATCGTCTCCATGGGAGAATAGCAGCCTGCATTGCTGCGAAAGGTGGATATACACTGTACTAGTGCCGACATTGTGCATGCTCTGTTGCCTGTGTCTATGTGCCTGTGGTTCTGTCAGTGTGATCATGTGATGTATCTGACCCCAGGAATGTGTCAATAAAGTTTCCCCTTCCTGGGACAATGAATTCACGGTGTTCTTATTTCAATTTCCAGGAGTGTAGTATATAGTCATTTGTTTCTGTCGACGCTTCAACACTTGGCGAAAATGCGACACAGCATTATCGTAAAATAAATTTGTAGCGGGCCTATCCACTGCTTTATTGGGGTGATGATTTTCAATGTATGCTGCAATCGGTTCGCATGCTTTCATCATTTCTCTTAATGCGCCAGAAGACTGCTGCTCTGCTGTTACCGCCTCCACCGCCTCTCTGAAGAACTTCTCTCCGCAGCTTCCTGCTGTGAAACACACTGCAACTCCATAAGTTCTTCGGTGATCATTTCTTGGGCGAGATCTTCTACAAGCTCATCGGTGTCATTGTTATCGACTTCTTGTCCCATGCTCTTGGCCAAAGACAGAATCTCGTTGACTACAGGCTCCACAGGTACTGACTCAAATGCCTCAGAGTCACATTCGACAACGCACTCCAGCCAAAGCTTCTTTTAAGCAGAAGTGACAGTTCTCTTTATAATCCCTTCCCACGCCTTTTCTATCATCTTAACGCAGGCAACGATGCTGAGGTGATATTTCTAAAGTTCTCAGAGAGTCAGATTGGTAGCTTCAGTCAACTCAAACAGTGCTCGAAGAGTGCTTTAGTTCAGAGCTTCTTAAAGTTAGAAATAATCTGCTATTCCACAGGCTTGAGTTACGGACTGGTGTTGGGAAGCACTAATCGGATCTTGATGAATTGAAATTCTTCAAGGAGTTGGCCTGGAGAATCGGCAGGAGCGTTGTCCACAACAAGCAGACATGGAGTGGGAGATTCATCTCACTCAAGTATTTTTTCACCGAAGGACCAAACACTTCATTGATTCAATCACAAAGAAGATCACGCGTCACCGAAACCTTGTTGTTGGACCTGCTCGTCACACCTAACTTGCTCTTCTAGCTTTACACTTCTTGAGGGCTCGAGGAGTTGCCGAAGCCGAATGGTAAACAAACTGCGGTTTAATTTTCAAATCTATGCCTGCATTGGCACAGAATAGCAGCGTGAGACGGTCTTTCATTGGCTTGTGACCGGGCAGTACGTTCTCCTATGCTGTTATAAAGTCATGCTTCAGCATCTTTTTCCAGAATAGACCAGTCTGGTCACAATTATAAACCTGTTGCGGCAGATAACCATCTGTATCTACGAGCATCTTGAAATTGCTGGTGACGATCTCTGCTGCCTTTGTGTCGGAGCTGGCTATATCACCGTGCCTCTCAACGTTTTGGACGCCGATTCTTCTCTTAAACTTGCCGAACCACCCACGGCTTCCCTGAAACACTCCTTAGACAGCTGATAAACCTCGTTTCTTCTTAACGAGCTCGGTAAAATCATTCTCGCCTTCTCACAAATGATGTTCTCGTTAAAAGTGACGCCTTGCAATTGCTTTTCATTTATCCATATAAGGAGCAACCTTTCGACATCTCCCAGAATACTAAACCGTTGTTTAAGTACTCTTGTGACTCCCTTTGAAGCATCTACCTCCTTAACCTTGTCCTTGAACTCGAGGATAGTGCAAATTGTTGATGTACATCGATTTCATAAGCGTGCTAAATCAGCAACGCTGCCGGCCGGTGTGGCCGAGTGGTTCTAGGCGCTTCAGCCTGGAACCGCGCTACCGCTACGGTCGCAGGTTCGAATCCTGCCTCGGGCATGGATGTGTGTGGTGTCCTTAGGTTAGTTCGGTTTAAGTAGTTCTAAGTTCTAGGGGACTGATGACCTCAGATGTTGAGTCCCATAGTGCTCAGAGTCATTTGAACCATTTTGAACCATCAGCAACGCTCATATCACGTTCGCGTTTCTCAATGCTTTTACGTTTCACTTCTAAAGTCACTTTCTTTATTTCACGATCGTCTTTTGTGGCTTTGTCTTCGGGGCAATTTCTTTGATGGCTTTTAAAATTTGCACACAAAAAACACTGTGTGAGCTCAAGTTTAGAAAAAATGTGTGATCACAAGCTGCATTAAGATAGTAGCAGAAAGAACGCTGAAATCAGACGGCAGTGCGTACCAAAAACACAAAAACATAGTTAATATGCCGATGCCTACGCTGATAGGTGTTCATTTTTCTGAACATTCCGCCTGCCGCTCGCGAACAGCTGGTGACGTCACATTAAATCGTCGTCACTCGTTATGCAAAACATTCCTCGCAAAGCGAGGCATTTTTTTTTTTTTACAATTTGTTTTACTCGTTATACGAATTGCGCGTTATGGAAGCTGCTCGTTAAGGGGACTTGTATATGAATAACTGCCAAAAAAAACGATTCTTTAATTTTTGGTTAAAAAGAATCTGTGTAGTTTTCTGAACGAGAAAAAGTTTACTTCCAGGATAATGGTGCACAGAAGATACCAAATTTAGTGGAATTTAAAAATGGCTGCACGCACCACGATCTCCTCATGGGAAACAGTCATCACTGTTAAAAAATAAAGTTTGTGAATCCAAACCTTATGCTCACACAGAAACTGAAAAAATTTAATGTGTTGGACATGTCCATAAAAGGTTAGGTAAAAGAACGAAGAACTTGAAGAGAAATTTGAAGGGAAAGAAATTAGCTGGCGGTAAGTGCATTAGTGGACGTGGTCGGCTTACAAACGAAGAACTAGACAGGTTGTAGCATTATTATGGACAAAATAAAAATGACTTGAAGAAGTGCTAAAGGCAGTATGGACGACCTCATTTCATAAACCCTCCACAGATGACAACCCATGTCATGGACTCTGCCCACCTGGCAGTGACTGTTGCTGTGTCTACCAGAAGGCTGTTACTCAAGGTGAGAGCTATAACCATAAATATTATTTGCCATTTGATATACTGGAAGTTATAAAACCTATATATAGGGATCTCAGTGACACAAGATTATTAGAGAAATGTTTACAATGTAAGACTGGTAGGATTCAAAATCCAAATGCAAATTTCAACAACTGTATATGGGAACGGATACCAAAAACTGTTATAGTAGAACTAAATACTATGGAAATAAGTGTGCTACATGCTGTTCTATGTTTTTCTGACGGTGCAGTGTCAAGGCTTAATTTTATGGAACTTAGGGGAGTGCCTGGTGGCTAAATATCTATAGAGCTCTAATAGCCATTGACCAAAGGAGACTCTTTGAAGCAGAAAAGTCAGCGTTGGAAGCCATCAGAGAAGCAAGAATAAGAAAAAGAAGAGTGAAAAAGAGAAGGGAGGAAGAACAAGATAGGAAACAAGATGAATATGATCCTGGAATCCATTAGTGCCATGCAAGTTTAATAGAAAAAGCAAGTTTTAACTTTAACTTGAATGTACCGAAATTTAAATTATTCTACATTCTTGTACACTTTGGCTAAAAACTGTTGAAAATAGAGAGCTGATTTTTTTTACTGTCTTAAAACATGCTTAACTGGAAAGTAGACTACTCTTGTGACTTAACTTTGAAAATAAAATGCTTTTTTGGAGAAAACCCATGAATTCATTAACAAAATTTATGATAATCATACTTTAAATTTTTTGTACCACAATTTATGACACCACCATCTTCTCAATAGTCTGCTTTAAAGATACTAGTGTAAAGAACTTACAGGAAAAAACATATCTTCTACTTTGTTTGTATTTTGAGTAATGCGTACCTATGATGTACACAAATATTTAGCGTGGTTTATTTCACTTGCAACAAAAAAATGCAATTAATGCTTAAGCTGTGGTTTGAACAGAAAAATGTTCCCAAAAGATGTCTTAAAAGATGGTAATAATTATATGGGCTTGCAAATCTTATTCTTTGAGTTACAGTGTTTAGAAAACTGACAATTTTTCAAGGTTTCCACTGGCATTCACAGACCAGTGCCCTTAAGCGAGGTTCGACAGTACAACACACTTTCAGTAGTTTCTATGTTCTTCCTCAGCATTCAAACTACCTCCATACCAAATTTCATCGAAATCGGTTGAGCAGTTAGGTCGTGAAAACGTAACAGACGGAGTTATTTCTCATTTACAATATTAGAATGAATATGTATATGGATTAGTATGTATTAACTTGGGCTCTCATTTACAATATTAGAATGAATATGTATATGGATTAGTATGTATTAACTTGGGCTGCACTGTTGTGATGAGTGTAGCTATAATCAAATTTTGAATGACACGCTGTTTTGTAACAAAAGTGTACTATTTTATACGATGTTATGGAAAAAGATTATAATAAACAAGATAATCGTTTAGTCGCTTTTCAAATGATCACACTACCATTATTCCCATCCTTGTCAGCATACTCAAAAAAACCTACGTTGTTGAGTGTCAACATGCAAGAAGTAAAATTACTTCCGAAATTACGAGAGGATTATAAGTGGCACATGAATGACTTTCATTATATATAAAACAAAATGCAGCTCAACTGTAGTAGTTATGTGCAAGGGACCATCGTAATAAATTTTTACCTACTAATGACGCTGTACTTCGTCTCGCAATGTACATGCATCCAACAGACATTATTTTCGGGTTAAATTTGAGAGAATTATACGTACGCCTCTTGACCACGTGCAGACACTTGTGTTAGTAGTCATTAAGCTACGAATACAAATCGAAACGTCCGACGAACGAAGCACATACTCTTGCGTTAACTTTTCCCTCGTTAATTGCAGCACTCTCATGTAGCTCTACAGTTTCGTATTTGAGCTGATAATTATAAATTAAAAAATGCGTGTTAGGGGAGCACCAGCTAGCAAAGCACTGATAAGGTCATTGTCACAAAATACTTTCAGTTTTTTAAGTTTAAAGAACACAATTTTTTGAACTAACAGAAAGAAATCCTGGGAAGTACAATATCTTTACTGCTGATTCAGATGCATAAAAAGCTAAAATGATTGACCCTGTGCTCAAAGTGGAAATACATTCAGGTTGCAATAATTGGAAAATTGACGTAGTGACATTGAATGTCACAGCTATAAATGTTGTCGGACAGCAAACTAAACTTACAGATCTTTGAATGTGGGACTTATGAGAAATTAGCGGCTGAAAATATTAACCATTTTTCACAGTAGATGCATTAGTGCATATACAGGGGACGACGGGTATAAGTGCAGATACTTCCATTGGAGGACGGTGTGCCGAACAACACTGCATCAATATTTACGCCATATTCATACCAACAATTATATCTATAAACGTACTACTCACATGTTTTTAGGTTGGTTTGTACCTCCAAGTACGTGTGGCACGGGAACGCTTTTAGTGCTTATTTTCCCCTGGGCAACAGATGAGATGTTGAAGTGTGGACATGTAGATGAAAAGCGGTTAGTCTGAACCGACAGATGTAGTCTACTTACTAGTGCAGTTACGACTATGCACAAAACATCAGGTCACAAAGCTTCTGACATATTAGTGGAAAGACTGTTTCGACACAGTGAAAAAGCAACCAACACACTGATGTGTGTAAATATCAGCACTTTTACCCAGTATACAGCACATAGCCAAATGTTATTAAATATATGAATTATGTTATCGTGTCGCATTACTTACTGCATCCTGTAATAGAATGAAATGTTCGCAATCTTTCCAAGAGTTTAGTGGAACAATGTATGGCCACTATGGTTGACAATGGGTACCTAACTGTTAGCAGGTGACCATACATGGCCACCTTATGGCCCTGAAGTCTAATATCTGCAGTTAACCAAGCTGCATTCAGTAAGACAGTTTACTTCCACAGACAACTGGTGAGCATTCACTGTGAACATAATGATAAATAACTGTAAGTTCAGTTACATACGATTTTCGTGTTTTACAAATGCAATTAATCAAAAAGTTCCAAATTTAAGTTTAATGAGATCAGGTTTCCAAGTGAGTTCAGCAGTTGTAAACCAACATGTGAAGTGATGAAGTGTAAAAAGTTGGTTCACACTGTTCAGATAGTAAGTCAACAACAACAAAAAACTGTGAAAACTTAGGATGAGTAGCCAAATTATTCAAAACGATACTCAACTCTGCTGCAGGCTCAAAGACCGGTGCAGTTCCAATCATAATCTGCCTCAGCATCACGGGGTCCTGGGTTCGATTCCGGACGGGTTTGGGATTTTCTTTGCCCGGGTACTGGGTGTTTGTGTTGCCCTGATCATTTGGTCATCATTTGTGACTGTGGCTAGACTGGACTCTGTAAAAAAATTGGACTGTGTAAAGACTGGGACTTTCTACAGGCACTGATGAACGCACAGTTGAGCGCCCCACAAACTAAAAGTCATCGTCATCATACAGTCATATTCCTCTATAGTCATGTGAATTTGAGCTGGAAATTTTCTGACTGTAGAAACCACATTTCGAAAACAGACTGCCCGCATCTCGTGGTCGTGCGGTAGCGTTCTCGCTTCCCACGCCCGGGTTCCCGGGTTCGATTCCCGGCGGGGTCAGGGATTTTCTCTGCCTCGTGATGGCTGGGTGTTGTGTGCTGTCCTTAGGTTAGTTAGGTTTAAGTAGTTCTAAGTTCTAGGGGACTGATGATCATAGATGTTAAGTCCCATAGTGATCAGAGCCATTTTTTTTTTCGAAAACAGACTGTTTCTGCAGATTACACAATAAGTCCCATGACATCAGGCTAACACGAATTGCTTTACTACTGTCTACAATGACAGCGGTTCACTCTCAGTTATTCGCAATGCTTTTCTATCTTGTCTGCTGCCTTTGGTTCAAATGGCTCTGAGCACTATGGAACTTAACATCTGAGGTCATCAGTCCCCTAGAACTTAGAACTACTTAAACCTAACTAACCTAGGGACATCACACACATCCATGCCCGAGGCAGGATTCGAGCCTGTGACCGTAGCGGTCACGCGATTTCAGACTGAAGCGCCTAGAACCGCTCGGCCACCATCGGCCGACACAACGACGGTCTGCTTGCAGCTGACTGCGTCCACTTGGGATCCCTCTACACGGCTCTTCTCGTCACAGAAATAATTTTATATTGTGTATAGTACCCCCCCCACATTACGTATACCATCAGTCTTATTTAGCATTTGCATCTCTAATGTCTGCACAAAAAGATTTCCATAAATGTTGCATTCTCAGAGAGTTACCCTATATTTCAGTAATTGCTTACCGAATGTTTCTCTGTTAATTACCTAGAGTAAGAGCCTGGGCTTCATGGTTATCACTTATTCTTAAAAAAATGATTTTCAGCTCAATATTTTTAGTGTTTAGGTCAACTTAGGAGCATTACTTGTGTCTGCATTCAAGGCTTTCAAATTGCTGCCCATTTCTTTGTGTTCGACCAGTTTGCATAGCCTCAATTCTCACAGCATTCTTACTGACGGTTTGTAGAACCGACCGAGTTTGCATAATGCGATCGATACATCACACAGCAACACACAATGTCTTATTCGTGAAAACGTGTTTGGTTTAACGAGCGCCTCCAAGTAAGTAGATTAATTACTTATATTACTCGGATTCAGTAGTTCTCTACAGCTGCGACATTCAAATACTCTATGAACTTCACTCAACAACGTAATTCAGGTAATTCGCGTCCAGCGCTGATTGTTTGACTGCACTCAATTATTTCCATAAAATTATGAGCGAGTGACGTAAGCACTCAAGAACTATACCGGTGCGCCAACTTAAGATTCCACGCTCTCATGAATTTGGTGACCAACATTCTCTCTCCGTTTACTTCAGTCACGTAAGCTTGCTGTTCCTGCTTACTTCAGGAGATGCGGCGAGATGTTTACCGCCACGTAATACATAACGCTACTTTCTAAGATTTAAAACGAACGCATTATTTGTAGAAGAAAGTAATGAAGTTTGTTACTCATGGTAGGTTAATAACAGACCTAGAATGACAATAAATGATATTTTTAATTTAAGAGCTGATGTTGCGCACGCAGTAACATTGCCCTGCGTTTTGGTGCGGATTGTTAAACGGTTTTTAACGATTCTGGTGGCAACATGACTTCTGCTTCATCGTATACTACCGTTCTATCTCGTTAACTGCACAATAGTAATGAAACCGCACCTACTAAATATACAAGGAAAATCTGTCTATTGACTACAACTACTAACTGGCGAAATATGTAATAAACCCAGTCCCAAATGTTCGACAATTATTCTTCATAATAACATTGCTACGTCATGTTGTTTTTCATGTTTTGGCAGTTGAGGATAGAATTCAGTACATTGCAATAATAACTGGTACTTATCTTTCCAAGGTGGCTTCGGTGTCTGAGTCTCTTCTCCTGTGTAATATTCCATAAAAGGAGAACCTGTCTTGTTTATTAACTGGATACAAAGAATTAACAATTTCAGTTTGCCACACATGTTTCTTTTTATCTTCTCATTTGAGCATCCATATTTTCACAAACATTCATAAGATTCTTCGAAAACAATACATACAAAATGTATCCTTTCCGCACAATGATTTTCACTGAAAACCTATCCGATCATTATCTGTGAGCAACATGAATCAAAATCTAAAACTGCTAACCCCACTCTAACGCTCTTGACATCAAAAAATTGTGTGTATATTGCAGTGATAGTTTCCAGGAATTCTAGAACCGCAAGTAAATCAAATTCGCATTACGATAGCTTTCATTAACGAAAATGTTCGTCAGATTGAATTATGTGTTGTTTCTTGAAAATAATTATTTACGTGAAGATTTACGGGTCAAATAGTTAATATCAAAGGTGGTAAATTTTGAAAATATTAAAAATGAAGCTCTCCAATTTTTAATATCGACAGTGAAATTGATGAAATTATAAATGGGAGCAAATATTTTATTTACTGTTAACTTTGAAAATCACAAATTAATTAATGTATCTAACAGACTTCTTTTCATTTCACATACTTTCAAAACTGTGTTTACTGATTTTCGTGATGTAAGATCGATACCTGATAATACATCGAAATACAAGTGGAAAATATTTTTACGGAAAGAACGTATTTGACAGCTGTGAATTTTTATAAACTTTCATAGATAGGAAATAAAAAAAACGTAAGAAAATCAACTCGAGTCTTGGTAAACTTTAGATCGTAATACTTCATTAGTGGAGCAGCAATTCCGATGGGTATTGTTATGTCCGCACTATAACAACAAATATTCCGTGATAACCAAATTTATTTGACCTTCTGTCACTCAAAACAAAACTTAAGTTCAACTACACAACACTTCGCTGGCTGTAGCGCCAAGGAGAAATCAGAGTCACTAGTAGAGAATACAAGTCCAAATCACTGCCAACCAGTCGATACCGACGCGTCGCAAGTTTCCAGCCTGGGAGGCTACAGTACGGTTCGGTCGTCGCGAATCCAGCAGCCGGGTAGTAACACAGTCATCGGCGAAGATTAAACTGGTTAAACGGGCTCAGGTCCGGCCAATCAGTGTATTGGTAGATGGCGCCCTTATACGGTTGCTCACTCTGGTGGCAAGGGCAGCGCCGCCAGGGTAATCCGTATCGATAGTGGTGTGTACGCTGCCGCTAACCCCGCGACGACGCATTCACTTGCGCCAGTTGTTGACATCGTGTGCGGCGCCAGCGGTACTCGCTGCGTGCCTCGCGTGTTGTGGCACGCCGCCCCGAGTTGACGGCTGCTGTGCGGCGGCCGATACGACAGGTATAGATTATTTGCAATGTGCAACCACTATATTCCATGCCTATAAAGCCAAACTGTAAATTAACCTCTTATTTTCACGTCACCTGCATTTACATTCTGCTAATATTCTGTCATTTCCGTAAAATCCTTCATCTAGATGCGAGATTGCTTTCTGTAAACGTCTACACTTCCCCACGCAAGCCCTCGAGCCCATATGAACTTATTAAATTCCATTCTCCCCCCTGAAAAACTGAACAATTTCGGATGCCGTTTAATTTACATTAGGTTGAGACGAGCCATTCTAACATTCAATCCCTAACTGGCTCTTTTGTTTTTATTTCAGATGAAAATGATTTAAATTATATTTAAATTTTTAATTACTATTTTCATTCAATTTTCTTAAGAGCACCGCCAAGTGTCGTTTCCATGTTTAACAACATTACAGAAATTTTACTTAATAATATTCGTCGGCTTCACGCGCTCAATTGTCCATGTGTCTTATGACGCGAACAAAATCGTAGTTCATTCTCCATTTATTTTGACCGTTTCTGCCTTTGTTTGAATCATCCATTCTAAATATTGTTATTGATGCGGAATACTTCTTGTAGTCATTGGAATGAACATATTGGCAGTCATTGCTCGTAAAAGTCCATTTCTGCTTGTTTTATGTCGTAATTAGTTTAATACGTAACAGGTTCTCATTCAACAGACGCCTTTGATGCGCCTATTCATTTTATGTACATGGGCAATCCGAAAATTATGGTGTATTTTCATACAATGTTGCAAAATGGTTTGCTGCCTTTCGCCTTTTGGTGACCTACTCGAACGCTGCGGAATTTGCAAGAAAATTTGACATCTTCTGTTTACATGCTACTTCTTAGAGTTATTATAGACCATGTCTTCCTTCAGTTTTCCATGGTAAATGCCTTTTATGGCTTACATTTCTCCTAGCTGAAAATACTAATTACTTTTCTACGTCATTCACCTACTTCAACTGTACGAACCGGTACATCTTCCATTTGCAATTTCTTAGTTTCCCTGTTTCCCGGTAATATTCTTCTTTCCAAATTCCGCGAATATTTACTTGTCATTTTTATCATCTGCTTCAGTACAAATTGTAATTTCCACATTGCATGCGTCTGTGACAATTAATGCAAACAATCATTCAATGTACAGTAATGACATAAACAAACTAGTTTACACCGAATAATTACCTTCTGTTATCATGCCAAATATGAAACACGTTACTGCAAATAACATCGGCATTGACGAACTGCAGTATCAGTTTTCATTGTGACAGTTATGTAACTGGGTGGCAAACATTGCCAACGCACATTTAAGTCTTAGCGGCTATAAGTCATTAAGACACAATATAATATTAAATTTAGTGCTATTAGATAGTTTCAGTATTGTCTGAAGAAGCTGTTGTTCATTACTTTTGTTTCTTAAATATTTGATTTTCCTAAAGTCTCTCCTTCATTGAAGTTAGGTGTGCCAGAGCCTCCCTTTCACCATAAAACTTCTATAAAATTCGTTTATCAGCTAGTCAAATCTTTTTCTTCTACGCGAGTTGAGTTTGCTCATACGGGAGGAAGAAGGTTCGATTCCCCTTTCGCCTATCCTGATTTAGGCTTTCCATAACTTTTTTAATTTGATTAAGGCAAATGCTAGGATAATTTCTTTGAAGAGGAACGGAAGATTTCGACGCATAAACTTCACCAAATCGATCGTGTGCCCTATTGTTAATGACCAAGTCACTAACAGGGCGTTAAAACCTGGTCGTCCTTCCTTCTGTATTTTTCTCTTTTTCTGACAAATTAAACATCAAGAACCTCCTATGAAGCTTTATTTTGACAACAGTTTTGTTTTTCTTTTCATGTTTATCTGCTTCTATTATTTCACTCTCAGTACAGTCCCTCTTCACAGTTACTCACTCGGATAAATGAAACTAATTAAACGTGCTATAAGCCGAATCTCATTATGCATGGTACTGCACAGAATCTGTGTTCACAAGACCAAAGTAATGAATTCCCTTCCTAACAATATCAGTGAACCATACCTGATGTACGACTCTTCTATGTGTCAGTAATACTCTTGTCTCTCGTAAGCTCTTCAGTTGGCTCGTAACGCTTTTAGACACGGATTAATTAACGTGTGGTAACAGATGGATATTAGAGACTGCAAAATCTGATGTGATGAAATCTCTAGCAGTCATTAGTCCACATCTCTGTTTTCTCTTTAGCATATCATTGTTGTTGGCGGGTGCAATGTCCTGATGAAGAATATTTTGATGCAGTTCAAGTCCTGTTTCAATTTTTTTTCATTCAGTTTGACAAGAATACTTTGGAAATTTCGCTAGTTATTGTTTCCTCATCATCCTCTATGGAGAGGGGTCGCTTAAGGCTATGCACAATCAAACCTGGTGGACTTGCTTTAGACGTGTAAACTTCCATGCGCAACTAGTGAGTGAGTTTCCATCAGTACGTCCATGTATGTTGTTTAGACCTTCTCTCTTCTTTCTCGAAACTTCACGTTTTCATGACTCTCCTAATAGCATCTCTGGTCTGTAAATTGGTGATTCCTTCTCGGTGTGAATGAAGTAACCTGATTTTTCAAAAATTTGTGCATGTGTTGGGTCAGCCAGTTTCAGGTCATAGCTTCTACAGGTCGGAAACAGTCTGAAAAACTTGTAAGGATGTTGCAGGGCAGGTTGTGCTGAAATGTAATTGTTAGGGAAAAAAATTCGGTCAGTTACCCAGTTCTCGAGTTAATTGCCATTGAAGTTAGCCATTCAGGATGTCGCGCGTCCAATTTCAAGTGGCAAGCCAGGTGCAATTAGTGTCAGTTCTCCTCATATAGTAAATGATAGCCTACAGAGTGCTCAGCCTCTGTTGCGGCTTAGATTCTTACTACAGTCGCATGCCCAAATTTTGTATCACTCTCTTCTGTGGCTGGAGCCACTGTCATGGTAAATTTTTTAAATGATGTTGCCGCCATTTGACTATAATAACTTTTATTTTATTATTTTTTATGGTTTCCCTTTCCAGATTTCGTCGTTTCAAGCAAATTTTCACATACAAATAAGTACAAATGGCCTAAGGTCGAAATCTGGATCGTCCTTGTTGGCTAACTTCAGTGTTAATTAACCCGGAACCGGTGCAGCGTACCAAATTTTTTTCTTAACAGCACAACGTACCCTGCAACACTATTACAAGCTTCTCATACCGCCTATGGCCACCCTGCATATGTCTCGCTAGTTAAACTCTCTACATACGCATTTTAACTGTAATTATACGGATTTGGCTATAGATTTCTATATTAGGTTTTGGGCGATGCACCCCACCTTCATTCTTCCTCCTATGATTTTTATCAAAATTTTAGGTTCTTTATCTTCTGTCGATGTTCTGTGTCGGAGAGAAAGTTGTAATACAACTTCGGCGTACGTACTTGGGACTGTTACACATGTATACTATTACTGCACGAATCTCATGCACAGTTAACTGGCAGTCGTAGTATACTTAATTAATCGGACCCTTTTTAAATGTTTGTTCTGTCATATAAGGTTTGTTAATGTTTATGACGCTGTAAATATCAGTTTCTACTTTTATTGGTGGAGCTTACTTAATTTTTGTATGATCTAACCTGAGTGCAAAAGGAAAAGTTAGTGAGAGTTGCTACGACGTGGTTATTGTAATTGTATGGAAGAATTGCAAGAATGCACGATTAAATTTGTGGTTAATTCAGGAATATAGAGGGCATGAAGTATACTAAACACAGCTGTCATATCCTGGAACAACTGGGGATATAGTCGAATTGAACAAGGATGTCAGATAAGGTAAATCACTGCATACTACTTCAATGCGCTGCCACAATTCATCAATCACAATGGTTGACGATTCGAAGCATGATGGTATCTCCACAACTCATGATTATATACTTTCAGTGGATGACATATTTAGACAACGTGCTGGTCACAGAAACGATGGAATGCGTTGTTTATCAAGGTAGATGAGGACAGCATTAGGCGAGTTATGGTGACACTTAGGGACATGGCTGCCAAGAAGGGGAAGGCGAAGAAAGCTGACGTGCACTTCGTGCGCATACCGAGTGGAGTCGTTCCACACGTGGAACGTGTGAGGTAACGCGCGAGTTGTGGCGCCCTGAAAATATTCCAAGTTCGGAGTTGGCGTGGCTGCACGGGCCGCTGGGCAAGCCGGGGCTCGTCAGCATCCGCGTGATGCCAAACATTAGCTGGAGCAAGAGGGGCAGCCCCAGCACGTGGTCCAGGCCGACCGGGAACTCCATGTTGACGCTGTGTCGAGAACTCTGCTTTGTGTCGATGAAGGAGATTTGTATGCTGGGAGTACCAAAGATGGCGGACTTTGTGAAGCCATAATGGCAGACATTTCACAGTTCATATAGAAATAATAATAGACAGAAGAATCATGATACCTTAAAAAGAAGCATGTACATTACCATTATTTACACGACGATTCTGATGGTTTAATCAGATTTTCAATGCCTTTATTAGTTTAGAGTTTAATAACTGACTGTCAATTATAGAAGTAACATCCAGCAACGAATTTCCAAAATCTAAGCGGTTCATCCTATTTTCTCAATCGACATGTCTTTAGAAAGCTATTAGTGTAAACCTAAATTGGTATGAATTACAGACATGTAACTTGAATAGTACATGAGTTTTCGGAGGTCAAAGTGGCAGATTACTATTGATTGCGTCAGGTCATAAGTACTCCACAGTTACACGAAAAAACGGTAGCAGCATGCTTGTAAATATATTTATTCGTGTATGTCTTTGTTTATATCCGATATATACTACTCATGACGAAATTGGTCAAATATTTACTATGTTTTAGAAAGCAGAGAGGCATTGGGCTACTGGCCTACTTTTGCATCTATTCCTTTGATATATGTTTATTTAATCTGTTTATGTATTAAATAATGTGTATTAGAGCGTGTTTACGGTCCAGCTGTATGAATATTTATTTAATTTCAAGTTATTTAAATGTAGATCCAGTATTTCATATGTGTTTCAATATGTTTGTGAGTGTGTGTTGGCTTGGAGAGATGGCGGGAGCGCTCTAGCCAATCACAGCGATCGTTAGTATGGTAGGCGACTACCGAAGTCAATGGAGAGAATGTATGGAAGTGGGGGAGGAGCATCGGGTCGCACGGGACACAGGAGGACGCTGGATGGGAAGGAGCGACGGATGTTAGCAGGAAGCATTTGGAGAGTGTTGAGAAGTTTGCGTGTGGTCACCGGAGATAGAAATATTTCGTAGTGCCGGCTTGTGCACTTGTGACATTTCCGTGGCTTCTGCAGTAAAGACGTAGTATGCGTCTAAATGTGAATATCTCGCAAGCTATGTTGTTGCTGATAACTAACTACGTGAAGTAGAAATCTACTGTTTCCTGTTATTCAACTTACATTTTATTTAACTGCTGGACAATCGACACCAATAAGTTTTCTGAAAAAAATAAACGGCTTTCTTAAAAGCACATGTGCTATCGTACTCATCATTTAAAGTCTTTAAAATAGGACCTGCAGATTTTATTTAATTGCAATCTTTCATTTATACCTACGTTACATTGAAAATTCGCAACTGCTGAGTGAGAGGAACCTTCGACCATTCGATTCATGTGTGCTTTCATATTGTATACTATAGACTCAGCAGTATTTGGCTTGTAATGCGGCAGCTACGTATTCCACCCCCTAGACAACGAAACGTGTGAAAACGTTTAATATTTAAACTCTGAGTCTGAGGGTACGTAGTTGAGGGCCCTCATTAACTTTCTTTTTGAAAGCCTACAAACGGTTCCTTCCAGATGACATGAAGAGCACAGGACGCAGCCAACTGCAGGTGGTTGCTCACGCCAGTACCAATGATGTGTGTCACTTTGGATCGGGAGAGATCCTGTCCGGTTTCGGGCGGATAATAGAAGTGGTAAAGGCTGCCAGGCTTGCTTGCTTGCGAGATGGAAGCAGAGCTGACCATTTGCAGCATAGTCGACAGACCAGACTGCGGACCTGTGGTACAGAGCCGAGAGGAAGGTCCGAATCAGAGGTTCAGACGATTCTGCAACCGTGTAGGCTGCATATTCCTCGACTTGAACCATACATCTATATCTAAATCTACATGGATTCTCTGCAAATCACATTCAAGTGCCTGGCAGGTGGTTAGGCATAGGGTTCCGCTGAATAGGTCAGGAGTCCACTTTACGCAGGAGGTGGTTTCACGGGTAGCAGGGGCTGTGTGTCGTGGACTGGACAGTTTTTTTAAATTACGGGGTTTCGGGAAAACACAAAGAGGGCTTCAGGCAAAAAGGGTGAAAGCCGAACACAGGACGAACATACACTACTGGCCATTAAAATTGCTACACCACGAAGATGACGTGCTACAGACGCAAAATTTAACCGACAGGAAGAAGATGCTGTGGTATGCAAATGATTAGCTTTTCAGAGCATTCACACAAGGTTGGAGCCGGTGGTGACACCTACGGCGTGCTGACATGAGGAAAGTTCCCAACCGATCGCCCGTACACAAGCAGCAGTTGACCAGCGTTGCCTGGTGAAACGTTGTTGTGATGCCTCGTGTAAGGAGGAGAAATGCGTAACATCACTTTTCAGACTTAGATAAAGGTCGGATTGTAGCCTATCGCGTTTGCGGTTTATGGTATCGCGACATTGCTGCTCGTGTTGGTCGAGATCCAATGACTGTTAGCAGAATATGGAATCTGTGGGTTCGGGAGGGTAATACGGAACGCCATGCTGGGTCCCAACGGCCTCGTATCAATAGCAGTCGAGATGACAGGCATCTTATCCGCATGGCTGTAACGGATCGCGCAGCCACGTCTCCATCCCCGAGTCAACAGATGGGGACGTTTGCATGACAACAACCATCTGCACGAACAGTTCGACGACGTTTGCAGCAGCATGGGCTATCAGCTCGGAGACCATGGATGCGGTTACCCTTGACGCTGCATCACAGACAGGAGCGCCTGCGATGGTGTACTCAACGACGAACCTGGGTGCACGAATGGCAAAACGTAATTTTTTCGGATGAATCCAGGTTCTGTTTACAGCATCATGATGGTCGCATCCGTGTTTGGCGACATCGCGGTGAACGCACATTGGAAGCGTGTATTCGTCATCGCCATACTGGCGTATCAAAAATGTTCAAATGTGTGTGAAATCTTATGGGACTTAACTGCTAAGGTCATCAGTCCCTAAGCTTACACACTATTTAACCTAAATTATCCTAAGGACAAACACACACACCCATGCCCGAGGGAGGACTCGAACCTCCGCCGGGAGAAGCCTCACAGTCCACGACTGCAGCGCCTGAGACAGTTCGGCTAATCCCACGTGGCTGGCGTATCACCCGGGGTGATGGTATGGGGTGCCATTGGTTACACTTCTCGGTCACCTCTTTTCGCATTGACGGCAGTTTGAACAGTGGATGTTATACTTCAGATGTGTTACGACCGTGGCTCTACCCTTCATTCGATCGCTGCGAAACCCTACATTTCAGCAGGGTAATGCACGACCGCATGTTGCAGGTCCTGTACGGGCCTTTCTGGATACAGAAACTGTTCGACTGCTGCCCTGGCCAGCACATTCTCCAGATCTCTCACCAATTGAAAACGTCTGGTCAATGGTGGGTGAGCAACTGGCTAGTCACAATAAGCCAGTCGCTACTCTTGATGAACTGTGGTATCGTCTTGAAGCTACATGGGCAGCTGTACCTGTACACGCCATCCAAGCTCTGTTTGACTCAGTGCTCAGGCGTATCAAGGCTGTTATTACAGCCAGAGGTGGTTGTTCTGAGTACTGATTTCTCAGAATCTATGCTCCCAAATTGCGTAAAAATGTAATGACATATCAGTTCTAGTATAATATATTTGTCCAATGAATACCCGTTTATCATCTTCATTTCTTCTTGGTGTAGCAATTTTAATGTCCAGTACTGTAGATACAAGAACCGTCAGTATAACAGCAGTAAATTGTCGTAGCTGTGTTAGGAGAGTATCAGAGCTCCTAGAGCCAATAGATAGCACTGATACTCAAATCATTAAAGTCACTGAAAACTGGCTAAAGCCGGAGATAAGTTCAGCCGAAATTTTACGAAGAACGTAACAGTGTTGCGAAAGGATAGGCTAAACCGAGTTGCCGGTGGCATGTTTGTTGCTGTCAGAAGTAGTTTATCCTGTGACGAAAGTGAAGTAAATAGCCCCTGTGAGTTAGTATGGCCAGAGGTCATTGTGGGCAACCGGAGTAAAATAATAATTGGATCCTTTTACCGAGCTCCCAATTCAGATGACAAAATTGCTGAAAGGTTAAAAGAAAGCTTGAGTTTGATTTCAAATACGTACCTACTCATACAGTTGTAGTTGGTGGTGACTTTAATTTACCCTAGATATGTTGGCGAAAATATATGTTTAATTCCGGAGGTAGGCATAAAACGTCATCCGAAATTGCTCTTAACGCATTTTCTAAAAATTATTTCGTGCGGTTAGTTCACGAGCCCACGTGAATAGTAAACGGTTGTGAACACAAAACTTGACTTCTTAGCAACCTGAGTTAATAACGAGCATCGAAAGGGATCAGCGAACACAGGGGTGTGGTAGCAAGACCGAATATTGTAGCCCCCAAATCCTACAAAAATAAACGAAAAATATACCTATTCAAAAAAGCAGATAAAAATTCACTTGTCACCTTCCTGAGAGACAAACTCCACTTCTCCCAAATTAACAACGTTAGTGAAGACCAGATGTAGCTTGAATTCAGAGAAATATTATCGGCAGCAATTGAGAGATTTGTACCAAATAAATTAACAAACAATGGAACTGATCCTCTTTGGTACATAAAAAGGGTCAGAAAACTGTTGCAGAAACAACTAAAAAAATATGTCAAATTCAAACAGACGCAAAATCTCCAAGGTTAGTGATCTTTTACAGAAGCTCGAAATTTATCGTGGAATTCAGTGTGAACATTGTGTCGAAACCTGGAAGGAAATCAAAAGAGATTCTGGTCGTATGTGAAGTATGCTAGCGGCAAGACACAATCAGTCCCTTGTCTGAAAAATGGCAATGTAAATAGTATCGAAGACAATGCTGCTAAAGCAGAGTTTTTAAACACAGCCGTCCGAAACGCCTTCACAAAAGAAGACGAAGTAAATATTCCAAAATTCGGATCAAGAACAACGTAGAATTAGATATCCTCGGATTGGTGAAGCAACTTAAATCGTTAATAAAAGCAAGTCTTCTGAACCAGACTGTATACCAGTCAGGTTCCTTTCAGAGTATGCTGATGCAATAGTTCCATACTTAACAATCATATACTACCGCTCGCTCGACGAAAGATCCTTACCCAAAGACTATAAAGTTGCACAGGTCACACTAGTATTCGAGAAATGTAGTAAGAGTAATCCACTAAATTACAGGCTCATATCATTAACGTCGATTTACAGCAATATTTTGGAGCATTCATTGTGTTCGAACATAATGAATTACCTCGAAGGAAACTGTAATTGGCAAACAGTCAACACGGATTTAGAAAACATTGCGCTTGGAAAACTCAACTAGCACTTTACTCGCACGAAGAGTTCAGTGCTATTGAAAAGGGATTTCAAAGTGAGTCCGTATTTCTGGACTTCCCAAGGTTCAAAATGGTTCAAATGGCTCTGACCACTATGGGACTTAACATTTTAGGTCATCAGTCCCCTAGAACTTAGAACTACTTAAACCTAACTAACCTAAGGACATCACACACATCCATGCCCGAGTTAGGATTCGAACCTGCGACCGTAGCGGTCGCGTGGTTCAAGACTGTAGCGCCTAGAACCTCTCGGCCACATCGGCCGGCTGGACTTCCCAAGGCTTTTGACACTGTACCACATAAGCGGCTTGTAGTGAAATACCGCACTTATGGAATATCGTCTCAGGTATGTGACTGGATTCGTGATTTCCTGTCAGAGTGGTTACAGTTCATAGTAACTGACGGAAAGTCATCGAGTAAAACCGAAGTGACTTCTGGTGTTCCCCAAGGTAGTGTTATAGGCCCTTAGCTGTTCCTTACCTGCATAAACGATTTGGGAGACAATCTGAGCAGTCGTCTTACGTTGTTTGCAGATGACGCTGGCGGTTATCGACTAGTAAAGTCATGATAAGATCAAAACAAATTAAGATTTAAAAACAATATCTGTATGGTGCAAAAATTGGTAATTAACCCTAAATAACGAAAAGTGTGAGCTCATCCACATGAGTGCGAAAAGGAGTCCGCTAAACTTCGGTTTCACGATAAATCAGTCAGATCTGAAGGCCATATATTCAACTAAATTTCTAGAAATTACAATTACGAATAACGTAAGTTGGAGGGAACATATAGAAAATGTTGTTCGGAAGACTAAGCAAAAAATGCTTTTTATTGGCAGAACACCTATGAAATATAACAGATCTGGTAAGGAGACTGCATACACTACGCTTGTCCGTCGTCTTTTAGAGTACTGCTGCGCGCTGTGGGATCCTTACCAGATAGGATTGACGGAGTACATCGAAAAAGTTCAAAGAAAGGCACCACGTTTTGCATTATCGTGAAATAGGGAAGAGAGTGTCACTGAAGTGATACAGGATTTGGAATGGACATTAAAACAAAGGCGTTTTTCGTTGCGGAGGAATATTCTCACGAATTTCAAATCACCAACTTTCTCCTCCGAATGCGAAAATGTGTTTTTGACGCCAACCTACATAGGGAGAAACGATCAACATGCTAAAATAAGGGAAATCTGAGCTCGTACGAAAAGACATAGGTGTTCGTGCATTCCGTGCGCTACACGAGATTGGAATAACGGATAATTGTGAAGGTGGTTCTATGAACCCTCTGCCAGGCACTTAAATGTGATTGACAGAGTATCCATATAGATGTAGATGTAGAATACGTGGTCTTGTATAATCTTGTTGGAAGAGAACGTCACAGAGACCACGAGGACAGTATACAGCCACATGTATTAACGCTTCAGAAATCACCCACAAACATCACCTGCTCTACGAATCATAGGTGATGGTATTATGTGCCCATTGGCACCAATACGATCAAGGCAGCTGCTGGGTTCGTTCACGGTACTGAAAACAGACTATTAATGTTCGTTTTCCTTGAAGACTACACATAGATGCGTCCAAAGTGATGGCTTATGGAGTACAGTGAGTTGGTGTTAGTCAAGAACGCCTTTCAGGTGACTAAGATACCATTATGAACACTTCACTGAGTTTGAATGGGGTGGTGTAATACGACTAAGAGATGCTCGATATTCCTTCCACGATACTGAAGAAAGACTCAGCAGGAATGTAGCCACTGTACATAACTGCCGGCAGCCCTGTTCGCGGTGATGTATGGTCACAAGAAAACCAGACAGGTGGCAGTACCGACAGGGAAGACCAGCGAGTCCGGCGTGGGGCTCTGGCGCATCGTACTGCATCTGCAGCAACAATTTGAGCAGCTGTTGGCACCACAGTGAGACAATGAACTTCACGAATTGGTTACTTCAAGGGCAACGCCGAGCCACAGGCCCTGTAGCGTGCATTCCACTTGACCGCAAACCACTACCATTGGCGACTTCAGTTGTGTCAAATGAGAGCGCATTGGAAGGCAGGGTAGAGATCTGTTGTGTTTTCTGATGAAAGCTGATTCTGCCTCAGTGCCAGCGATGGCCAGTTGAGGGCCTGCAACCAATCTGTTTGCTTGCTGGACACACTGGACCTACACCTGGAATTATGGTCTCGGGTATGCTTTCATATGATAGCAGGTGCACTGTCGTCGTTATCCCACACACAGAGGCTGAACTTTGTATGTCAGTCAGGTGATTCGACCTATTGTGCTACCATTCAGAAGCAGCATTCAAGGGGGTGTTTTCCAATAGGATAACGCTCCTCTACATACCGCTGGTGTAACCTAAAATGCTCTACAGAAGTTAGACATATTACGTTGATCTAATCGATCACCATATCTATCTCCTGTCGTGCACTTAAGGGACGTCATAAGGCGACACTCCAGTGTGATTCACAAACAGCATTAGCTGTCCGTTTATTGACTGACCTAGTGCAACTGGCGTAGAACACCATCCCGCAAACAGACATCCGGCACCAGGACAACACAATGCATGAATGTTCACAGGCTTGCATTGAACATTCTGGCGGCTACAGTGGTTATTAATGTACCAGCATTTCACATTTGTAATCGATTATCTTGCACTTGCATTAACCTTTTATCTTTCAATTTTAATACACCTAAATACGCCACCTAGAAAAATGTATTCCTGAAATTTCATTACTGTACATTGATTACTATTTGATGTTGCGAATTTTTCCCACCATTGTATATAAATCAGACTGTTTGTGTGTATGTCAGGGATCGTATACCAAATTGTTGTATCAGTTTTAACTAAAGTAGACTCAGGAACAGCAGCCCTTATTAGTATCAGGACAGCAGGATTTGTAAGGAGCTACTTACAATGTCATCAGAGATACGGGCAAAAGACCTGTTTTTTCCAGCCAATGAGATATAGTCGTCCCTGCAAGACATACATTGTGTGGGAAGAGTATCCACCTGCCAAATCAACCTGCTTCACAGGGCAGCCTACACATTACAGGCATGAAAGGCTTTTCTGGGCATGACTTGTTGACTGCCATGCATAGCAGGTGTGTTCTAGCAGGGTCTTCATGCTTTATCGACCTGCTTTGCAGGGCATCCTGCATATTAGGGGCAAATAAATTATTTTCAAGTCCCTGACATGTAGCTTGGCGCACATGGCAGTTATGTTGTGAGTGTAGTATCAGTCTAGTTTACTGAAATTTATCGTAGGGGCTACGTGTGCTGATGAACATAGCTGTGGACAGGTTGACGTGGATAAAGGAGGCGATGGACAGAACGATGTTTAGGTGTAAGTGGACAGAGGAGAAAGGGAAGAGGGGAGATGCTTGAGGCACGTGAAACGTGGAGGGGTTAGTGGGCAGGCGGGAAAGAAAGGGGGGGGGTGGATATGGAAGGACAGATACGGTCAGAAGAAAGTGTGGAAGATATATTCAGTTAAGGTGGGGATGAGGAGATAGGCACACAGCGGTGAGAGAATGCGGTGGACAGGCATATCGGAAGCATCAGGAGCGTTCAGTATGTGTGCTGAGTGCTTACTCAGGTGAAGCAATAGAGAAAAGGCTCGTAACACACTAAAAGTATATGTGACCCATATCAGTAAAAACAGTCATTTGTCACAGTACACAACTGTATTCAAGTGTCTTTATATCCCGTGAAATAAACTATACAACATTAAAACAGATGCATTAATAACAATGGAAATACTTCATGTGAAAATTTCGTCACACTTGTATTAGTAGATTCCTCTAAAGAACCTGAGTAGTAGTGTCTCTATGAAAATATACGCTGGCTTGTGTATATGGCTGAAATACAACAGGAAGGTTGGGTTGCAAGCACAGTGAGGGTACGCCTTGGCCATGTTGCGGCGACTTCACGAGCTAACAGAGACGCTTGCTTGCAGAGAATGGGGCCGTTTCACCAGGCAGCCGCCTGCTTAGACTTGCAAACGGCCCACCGCGGCCGCACTCCCGGCCCTGTCTGCAGCAAACACGGCCGGCTCGCCGGATCTCTGCCTGCCTCTCCAACTTCACATTATAGCTGGCCTCACATCTTCTCGCTATTAGAAACAATATCAACAGCCCTTAGCTCCATGCTTCAACTTGATCGCTCGTCATATTAAAAGGCAGTTCCATATGCCTGTATTTTAAACTCGGAATTTAGGCCTATATCTTCCTCCTGTCTCCATTTCCGTCTCCCTAGATGTTCCTTTTCTCCCTTCCTATTTCCATCTTCCTTTCCTTTACATTTTCTCGCTTCCTTTTCTGTCCACCTCACCTTTCTTTTCCTATCCTTCATTCGTTTCCCTCTTATCTTTCTCCCCTTCCATTCCCTCTATCTCGTGACAGTTTTTTCCTTATTTTCTCATATTGTTTTTATTTTCTCTCTTCCTTTCTTTCATTGCCTTGTTTATTTCCTTTTTTCTCAAGCTACAGCCGTCGCCCACATATCTCGATTGGTTTTAAATCCAGGGAGTTTGGTGAGCAGGGAAGAGCCGTAAACTCATCCTGGTGCTCTTTGAACACTGCGAGCTGTGTGACACTTTGCATTGTCCTGCAGGCAGACGTCGTCGTGCCGATGAAAACTGCATATAGGTGGGGGGGGGGGGGGGGGGGACATGGACGCAAAGAGACGTGCATACCCTTGTGCCTTCCAGAATGTCGGTATCAACAAGGGAATGCTATGAAAACATTCACCAGGCCATAACGCTTCCTTCTCTGCCCTGGACCCTTTACTTTCATCTGGGAGGTCAGTAGCTCAACAGCTGCACGTCTACTCGCCTGTATACATCTCCCCTGTCATCTATGGGCAGTGGTGCACCACAGTTGCCTCGGCGCCAGTTCTAGAGGGCGCCATTTTTCCATGCACGGAGGCACGCGATCAGTTTACAACTTAGCCGTTTAAGAAATGCTTCCATCGTTGGTCCGAAAGCCAGTGATTACACCCTTTAGGACTTCAGATAAATAGCTGCATTTCCCCATTACGACAACGACTGAACTCTCTCCCGTGTGCCCCCGAAACGCTTTATCTACCTTCCACTGGTAGTACTGTCAACGGATCCAAAGCAGAAATGCTTCTGATCCCTTGGGCCATACTGTGTCAGACAATTCTATTGGGACTCATTACACGTAACGGTATTTAGTGCATCTCTCGGATGCGTATGCAGTGTGGGGTATCTTTCAGAGGTTGAATCAAACAAGAGATTAGCACACATATAACTAATTATGTAGAACATAAAATTCCAACTCAGCACAAAGGAAACGATCTGAACATCAGAGATTATTCTTAGTTTACTATGGTTCCTCATACACACAACATGTATCAGACTGGCTAAATGGATCAGCAAGAACTCTACAGAAACGTGGGACAGGATGTCTGAAACTGATTCGCCCAGGTGGGCTGTAATATTCAAATGTAACATGCTCGCTGAGAATTTAATTATTGCAATAACACCTGATCATGGGAAATATTGTCATGCATGTGGGGGTTCATTCTGCTCAGGATCACTAACACCTTGGATTAGGTGGGAGGGTACTATTCGGTATAGTAAACAGGATCATCTGCAGGAGCTAATTAGTTTAAATACAGTAAAATTGGTTATACGAAACTGATATTAATGTAGTGGTATTCATTATCTTCATAGCACTAGGCTCTCTTTAGTGAATAGGATTCTTAAGCGTAAAAAATAGATTTGGCACCACGTGCTGAACAGTACCATACATAGGATGGACATGATCCTACCAAACATATTGCTTCAACAACAAAATGAGCGGCACGAACTTGAATTATAGTGGTACAGATCGATGAGGGGAAGAAGAAATAATAAACGGAACTCAGAGTTGCAAAAAAACAGCAAGTGTGGCGATCACTGGTGAAGTACCAGATCCACTACACAGATAAAATTTCTTTGTCGTTAAGAATTTCGCTCAGTTAACGCTCTGCAGAATCAGATGCTCTGGGTACTCAAAGGGAGACACAGAACACGGATCTTTTCAACAGGTAGGGCGATACGGCCACGTGGATACGTATATACTACTAAAGAACAAAGCATGAGCACAAAATTATAGATTATACTTTCATCTGCTAGTATCCAAAACCGAATATTATTCAGAAAGCATAATTGATCATTGACTAAATACAGCTCATTTCGTCTCTAAAAACACCGTAATTCACAAAAAAGGAAAGTGCCTTAAACCCAAGCCATGTTCCAGGGGGACTGCTATGCTCACGCTTCTGAGCCTGCGGGAAGAGTGTGCTAAATGCCGGCCTCTGGGTGTCCATTCAGGATGGCGTCTCGCTATTGGCAAGGGGAGGAGATGGCGCCGACCAGCTAGTCAATAGGGCAAAACTGAGAAAGCTGGAGATCTGAGGATACGCAGCACGCTGTTTTACTGGAAGTCTATGGACCGCAAAATGGAGTGCTGGAGGGTACAGTGGTAATGCTATGTTCTCAGGGAAAGAAACTTCTGTCCCCAGATATTCTAAAATGCACACACACACATCCATATCACGCAGGTAGACAATCAGGACCGGGTAATGGGAGAGGAAGAAGCTGCTGATGAAGATTCTTCTCCCAAGTATCGGTATGTAATCACAATATGATACTGAGAGCAATAAAATTGTAAAATTTATTACTTTCCCGGCGTATGAACTGTTCAAAGATATTTCGGGATTGCAGCCGGTCGTCGTAAACTTCATTCCACAGTTTGAACAGTTCTCGGGTATCAGACCAGGCAGCGTCGTAATTTCTCCACAATATTACCGCAGACGTACACGCTGACATCTTCAGGTGGTTCCTGAGGAATGCTGTGCTGTTCCTCACAGCATACGCAGGGAAAACTTCAGATCGCATTTTATTCCACGATATTTCGGCTGGACAACTGCCAGCCATCTTCAGGTGAGCTGAACGAGGACTGACAAACACGTTCTCCGCTCCACCTTATATTGTGCTTCGATGGTACTGCCACGTATGCGTTGAAGTCGCGGAGACAGAAGGAGCACACCGCGCAGCGGCAGCGCCCTTGCTGGTGGAACTGGAAGACTCAGCTGCCGTCGGTATTGTCGCTGGCCGTAGATATCGAGGTCTTCGTCTTCACCAAATTTCGGAGATGACGGGATTCCACGGGTTATTCAGCTGGTATCCACTGTCATGGTTCATTAGGCTTTCCGCAATGCGTATTTCAACGGATTCTCTGATAATGGAGACCCAAAAGGATGTTACTGTGGCCAAAATCTAAGCTTTGTCATATTCCATTGATTGTCCGTTGGAAATAAAATGTTCCGCAACTGCAGACTTACTGGATTGAAGTAGGCGAGTGCAACGTTGAACGTTGATGTTCCATACAGCGCTCTTACACTGGACGCGTTGTCTTTCCTATGTAGACCATACAACATTGACACGGTATTTTATAAATTTCCACCTTCCGCAGTAACAAATCATCCTTCACCGATACCAGCAGATCCGAAATCTTAGAATGTGGACGGAAAACCACTTTCACATGAAAATTATTAAGAATCCTCTGTATTTTGAGGGAGATATTACCAGCGAAGGGAAGAAAAGTTAGGGACTTGGTTGGCGCCGTCTCCTCTTTAACCACTTTCCGGTAGCTGGCTTTACTTGAGAAGACCCTGTTAATTTGCCGGGTCGAGCATCCATTGTCTCTGAACACCGTCCTTAAATGTGTAAGTTCCTTACGCAAATTCTCAGCATCCGGCACCGTATGTGCCCTGTGCACAAGTCTTTTAAGCACACTCATGGTTTGGGATGGATGAAGGCAACTTGAAGAATGCAAGTACAAATCAGTGTGAGTGGGCTCACGATAAAAAGAATGTCTCACCGATCCGTTAATCTTCCGTTTAACCAAAACATTCCGGAATGGAAGGCAACCCTCTTTCTCTAGTTCCATAGTAAATCGAATATTCTGATGGATGGAGTTAAGATGATGAAAAAACCCCATTAACTTTTCTTCACCGTGGGCCACACTATGAAAGTATCATCGACGAATCTCCCAAAAACCGTTTACAAACCGCTTCAGGTGCTCTTTCCTCAGAATACTCGATAAAAAAGTTAGCCACCAGAGGAGACAGAGGGCTGCCACATAAAATAGGTTGAGGAAAGAGCATGTCGAAACAAAGCAGTGATGTCCGATTCTAACTGGTGACCAATTAGCGTCAAGGAAATCGCAAGAGGTATTTTTGTGAAAAGGGAAGCTACATCAAAATTCACTACAAGATCCGGACGATTGTTCCATCTACACTTGAAGACTGCAGCACTTCTTTCTCCTGTATCATGGGACTGGGTGGATGGCGTGACTTCAGCCAAGTTAGATTGGGTATAATAGGCTGCTAGTTCCCTGCAGATGTCGAAATTCTAAGATTTCGGATCTGCTGATATCGGTGAAGGATGATTTGTTACTGCGGAAGGCGGGAATTTATAAAATATCGTGTCAATGTTGTATGGCCTATATAGTAGAGACAACGCGTACAGTGAAAGACCGTTGTATGGAACATCAACGTTGCTCTCGCCTACTGCAACCTAGTTGTTGTATTTACAACGGATATTCAATGGAGTATGACAAAACTTTGATTTTGGTCACAGCAACATCCTTTTGGGACTCCATTATCAAAGAATCCGTTGAAACACGCATTGCGGAAAATCTAATGAACCGTAACAGTGGTTACCAACTGAATAACGCGTGGATTCCCGTCATCTCCGAGACGAAGACGCCAGAAGACTTCGATAGCTGCGGCCAGCGACAATACCGACGGCAGCTGCGTCTTCCAGTTCCACCAACGAGGGCGCTGCCGCTGCACGGTGTGTTCCTTCTGTCTCCGCGACTTCAACGCATGCGCGGCAGTACCATCAGCGCTCTATATAAGACGGAGCGGAGAACGTGTTTGTCCACATCTAGGTTGGATCCCCTCTTTCGAAAGCGTCAGATTGCAAAGCCTGGGCTACTCTCAGGTTGGAATCTCCGTCTTCGAAGATTGTGTCTGTCTGTCTGTCTGCCCGCTCGCCTGCCCGCCGCTTGCTGCTGTAGCTGTTCGTCCGTCCGTCCGTCCGTCCGCCTGCCTGCTCGCTGTCCGTCGCCGTAACCGCCGCCGCCGCCACTGCTGCCTGCTGTCCGTCCGTCTGTTCGTCGCAGCCGCCGTCGCCGCCGCCGCCGCCGCTCCTGCCTGCTGTCCGTCCGTCGCCGTTCGTCTGCAATGAGTACTCCTACCTCCACTGTCATCTACACCTCCCCCTCCCCCTCTCCCACAGTCACTTCCTGGAGTGCCGCCCCTGGCCTCCCTCCTTACACCTCCCCTCCCCTTCCCCCACTTACCCATCCCCCTATATCCTCCCCTGCTGTATACCCACACCTCTACACCCTTCCTCCAGCCTCCACACCCTCAACAGCTCCCACTACTACCCCCGCCCTCACGTGCGCCTCTGCTGCCGCCCCTCAGGTGGTCGGCTTCCCCTCTCTCACCCACCCTGTCGCTTTGTCATCTGTATCTCCCACACGCGTCATGTCGCGCCGGGCCACCATCGCCACCACTGAACCAGCTGCTTCTCCCAGCGCCTCCACTACGCCACAGGGATCTGCCACCCGCCACCTCCCTCTCCTCCCTGTCCCTCTCCCCTCCTCCCAGCCTCCAGTCTCCAAAAAACCCCAAAAGCGCGTCATTACCGACTCTGCTCCTGCCACTTCCCACAAAAAGTCAGCACCACCTCCCCCTCGTCCTGCCGTCTCCATGGACTCCACCCCTCCTCCTGCCACCCATACCTAGGCCCCCACCCTCCACACCTTTGTCCTGTCAACTCCTGATCCTAAGTTCCTCGACGCTCGTACCCTCACCATGGAGATACGAAAGTACTTACCTGGTGCTCCCATCTCCCAACTCATTCCCCGCAGGGACTCAGTCCTTATCAAGTCCCCGTCCCCATCCTTTCACACAGACCTCCTGCGAAAACTCCCACGAGTTATGTTTGGCTCCCACGCCTCTCTGACACCCTTCCTTTCCGCTTCCACTCCTCGTCAGCCCCAGCCTCCCCGTCGCCCCCCCACCTACACCGCTGTGATCACCAAGCTCAGCCCATTGATCACAGAGGATGAAGTGTTGGCAGAACTGAACTCCCACCCGGACTTGGAAATCCGCTCTGCCCACTGTATCCACAATGCCTCTGGTACCACCTACCTCATGCAGATATTCTGAGTCCACCCCATCCATTGACCATCTCCTCACGCAGGGTGCCCTGATATACCACCGTCGCCACCCTGTTGGATCCTCCAAATCCCCTCCCCAATCCTACCGTGGCCAGCGGTGCCTGATGTACAATGACCACCTGACTCCCAACTGCAGAAACCCCCCCCACCTGTCCCCATTGCAAGGCCTCCCAGTTTCTTAAGAACTGCCCCAACCTCGCTGCTCCTCCTTCCTGTAATACCTGCAATGGCCCCCATCCCACCTACTCCCACAAGTGTAAAGCTACACCCCCTCCAGCCACCCCTGAGCTTACAGTCCCAGTTTGTCCCGTCGATCCCCCTGTCCATCCCAACAATTGCCTCCATCCACCCCCCACGGCTGAGGACATCATCCGGTTCCTTACCGTTGTACTCCAAAACATTCACCCTTTTCAGCGCCCCCACACCTTCCAACAAATCTCCCTTGCTGCTCGCTCCGTTTTCCACCTGAACACCTTCGCCACTTACTCCCACAACCAAGCCCACTTCACATTCACCCGCCTCGACACCCTAGTTTAAGTCTCTTCCCTTCCCTCTCTTCCCCCCCTCCTTCCCGCCATGGCGCAGCATGAGTATCGCATCCTCTTCCAGAACATTTGCTCCTTCCGCTCCAACAAATACCTCCTCATGCACACCCTCTCCCACCACCAGGTCGACACCTTCCTCTTGAACGAAACCTATCTCCAGCTCCACCATTCTATCTGCCCCTCTCCCTATCTCCTCCATCGCACTGATGCTCCTGGTCCTCGCGCGCAGGGTGGAGTCGCGATTGGCCACCTTAAGCATATCCCCATCCAGCCACAACCTCTCCTCAATGACCCCACTGAACACCTTATCCTTAGCATCTTCTTCCCCTCCCTCACCATTACCTGTGCCACCATCTATATCCGCTCCACTGCTCCTCTTCCTTATGACTTTATCTCGCACATTGACCGCACCTTCTCCACCTATGTGATTGCCGCCGACCTCAACATCCATAGCCGCACTCCTGCTGCCCTCCAGCGGTGGCATCAGTTCCTCTCCACAATCCAAAGTTACCTTGTTCCCCTTCCCCAGCACACCCGACCCAAAAGTGACACCACCCCCGATGTTGTCATTGCCACCACGAACCTCCTTGGGCGTATCGCCGTCCTTGACCCCACGGATAGCGATCACCTCCCTGTCCTTCTCACCATAACGTCTGCTCACCGCCCCCCTCCGGCTCCGCACCCTGCACCCCCTCCCAAGGTCGTCCATGACTATCACTGTGCCAACTGGGATGCCTACCGGGACTCCATCTCCACCCAGGTCGAAAGCCACCCTCTTACCTATCGCCATCCTGACGACATCATCCATGCCTCGTCCTTCCTTCAGAAGGTAATTACTGACGCCGTGGAGGCCAATGTTCCTACTAAAACCACTCACCCACACCGTCCCACTCTCCCTCCGTGGGCTGTCCTCCTCCTCTGTGAATCCCGCCACCTCTATCGCTCCTTCCTGTGCACTCGTGACAGGAACACACTCCAACGCCACCGGCAAATACAGCTACACGTACGGAACCTTATTACAGCAACGAAACGCCGAGACTGGCGCCAGACCTGCACACGACTCAACGCCACACTCCCTATCAACTCCTGCAAGTATTGGTCCGCCTTCGATCGCCTTACTGGTTCCCTTTCCACTCCCCCCTACCCCCTTCTCCATAACGATCGCCCCCTTCCTGACAACCTCAGTAAGGCCAACCACTTCGCTTCCCACCTTTCCGAGGTCTTCTCTATCCCCGATGATCCCCACTTTGATTATTCTCTTTTCCCCACCGTCATGGAACGTGACGATACCTCAGTCGCTCCACTTGCTCCTAGTTTCCAGTACTTGGGGCAGTTGCCCCCCTCCGACATAAACACTCCCATCACAGCACAAGACATTAAACTTATCATCCCGGCCCCTGGTCACGATTGTGCCACCTACCGTCACCTTCGAGAAAGCCCCTATTCCTTCCTGACTGTCCTCGCCCATCTGTATAATGTCATAATGTCATCCTCTCTACTGGCTTCTACCCTGACCTGTGGAAGACCTCCCACATCCTCTTATTGCTCAAACCCACCAAACCCACTTCTGCCGCCTCTTCCTATCGTCCCATCTGCCTCACCTCCGTCTTCAGTAAGGTCTTTGAATCCATCATCTCCCACCGTATCCATCAGCACCTTGCTCAACACCACCTCCTCCCCCTTACCCAGTGTGGCTTCCGACCCTCCTTCTCTGCTGAAGACCAACTCCTGAACCTTGTTCACCTTCTTTCCCTCCAGCTCAACTCCTGTCGCTCCACCATTTTTATTTCCCTTGACCTCCAAAATGCCTATGATCGTGTATGGCAGGGGCGGGCAGACGTTGCACACGGCTCATGAGCGCACAGCGCTGCACGTGTGCTGCTTGCGTGCAGGCGTCGACCGGGGCTGTAGCGACAGCCGGCAGGTTGCGGCAGTGTAGTGCCAGGCTAAGCTGCGGACGTTGATGCCAAGCGAGCACTATGTAGTGAACGTTGTATTTCAAGAAACGGAGAAGTGGAGATTTGCTATCTTTTAAAAAGTAATGGGAGAATCATTTTTTCTTTGTGCAAAAACGTGAAAATTCGAAATGTTTAATATGTGGCAGTATTCTCGCTGGTCAACGGAAGTTTAGTATTGAAGGCCATTATAATAAATTTCACAAGGACGAGTACAATTTATTGTCGGATTCTGAGCGGATGGGGAATTGACTGAGCTTAAGAAGACCGATCTGACGATACCAGATGAATCTGTCGTAGTTGGCCGGCCGGAGTGGCCGAGCGGTTCTAGGCACTACAGTCTGAAACCGCGCGACCGTTATGGTCGCAGGTTCGAATCCTGCCTCGGGCATGGATGTGTGTGATGTCCTTAGGTTATTTAGGTTTAAGTAGTTCTAAGTTCTAGGGGACTGATGACCACAGCAGTTAAGTCCCATAGTGCTCAGAGCCATTTGAATTTGTAGTAGTTGCTGTTGTCACGAGAGATCTGCGACTTTCTCTCGTCATGTCTCTCATCTAACTGATCTAACATTTTATGGAGCACTGTTTTCAAGTTTTCAGGACGACAACAATAATAGCCCAGCGGTATGTGCAAGTTATAAGACTGCGCTTAATATAGCGAGAGCCGGAAAACCATTTGCTGAATTAATAAGTCTCGGTTAAGAGCAAACATCAGTGATGAAAATTTACGTAACTGTTTGTGTTTGTCTGTATGTAGAAATTTTGTTCCAGATATTAAACGTATTGTAAACTCCACCTGTGATAATTAAATAAAACGTATCGTAGGTAATAGGTACTCTTTCAAACCGTGATTTCTTTCAAGCACTCCTACTAACCTTATTGATTCACTCAATAAAGCAAGCTAGGAAACAAAATGCATTACAGAGGAAGGAGCGGACAGAAGGTATGGTGGGGATGGGAGATAAGCGGGTGGCCAGCTTGCCCCTGTGTGCACGCGGAACACCTGTTAACTGCACACGTGCAAGTGCACCGCACATGTGCAGGATTCCTGCCTGTCCCTGGTGTATGGCATCCCAGTCTCCTCTTTAAAGTCCAAACCTACGCCCTGCCTATCAATTTTGTCCGTCTGGTCGCTTCCTTCCTCTCGCACCGTCCTTCCTATGTCACTCTCCACAACACCAACTCCCGTAGCTTTTATCCCACGGCTGGTGTTCCCCAGGGTTCTGTCCTCTCCCCTCTCCTTTATCTCTTGTATACAGCTGATATGCCCAAGCCACCCCCACCAGTCCACCTTCTCCAGTATGCGGATGACACCGCCTTCCTGGCTCTCTATCCTACCCTTTAACAGTCTTAACGTACTCTCCAAACCCACCTTAACCAGTTCACCACTTGGTGTAACCAGTGGTTCCTCCATCTCAACCCCTCCAAAACCCAGGCAATCATCATAGGCCGCACCACTCGCTCCTTTCACCTCCATGATTTCTACCTCACCCTTTTTGGTCGTCCCATCCAGCTCACCCCCACCCTGAAATACCTTGGCCTCACCCTCGACCGACACCTCATCTGGACCCCTCATCTTCAGACCATCCAGCAGAAAGCCCATTCCTGCCTCCGCCTTCTGAAACTCCTGTCTGGCCGGACATGGGGATTGCATCCTTCTACCATCCTCCACACCTACAAATCCCTCATCCGTCCTATCCTCTGTTATGCCAGCGTTGCCTGGATCTCCGCTCCCACCAGCTTTTACACGGCCCTCCAAATCCTTGAACGCCATGCACTCCACCTTGCCTTCCGTATCCGCCTTCCTTTCCCAACATGGCTCCTGTATGAACTGATCCCCTTCCCCCACCTCCTCCTGTTCCTCCAACATCTCTGCGTCCTTTACATTGTCCGCAGGCTTGATCCCCCCCACCCTCTGGTTTCCTCCTTCCTCTCCACCCGCGCCCGTTGCCGCACCTCTATCGCTGTATCCCTCCCTCTCTCCGCCTCCACACCCTCCATCTTCTTCATCAGGGCAATTGCCAACGCCTCCCCCTCCTGGATGATGAACTTCGCCGTGACATCTACCCTGCCTTCCAACTATAACCTGGCCTTGTTCCCCCCCCCCCCTCCCCAGGGCCCCCTTTTTCCTTTTCCCTCCTTCTCCAAGAGCGGATTTTCCTTCTTTCCCCCCTCCTCTGAGACCCTGCACCCCATACTTGCTTCTCTCCTTCCCACATCCCTCCCTACCTGGCCCTCTTCATCGCGTCCCCCGCTCATCCCCCCCATCTCTTCCCCTCCCTCCCTTCTACCGGTCTCCCTCATCTCCTTGCGCCTGGCAGATCCTCTGTTTTGATCATCGTCAGTGTGCCACATCATTGTTGTGTTTAGTGCTGTTTCTCCTGTGCGTCAAGAGGTGTGATTTTAATTGTATACTGCCTTGAGGTTCGCCGTCAGTGTTTGTTATGTGCTACGCCATCCGTCGATACCTTTTATGCTCCAGTCATACTGTGCCTTGTGTTCTTTTAATTGTCGCAGTGTGTGGCTTTTTGTGTGTTACTTTTAAACAGTTTTTTTTATCTCCATTTTACAGTCACCCCGTTTTTTGTCTATTGCCTTCCATGATGTTCCCCCCTTTTTTACGAGTATATCTATGTTCACCATATTCTCTCCTTTGTTATTTTTAAATGTCTTCTATTGTTTGTTCTGTCTTTCGGCTGAAGAGCAGCGCATATGCTGCTGCCAGCCCGCCCCGATTGGGAATTGAAACACAATAAAGAAAAAAAAAGAAAAAACGTGTTTGTCAGTCCTCGTTCAGCTCACCTGAAGATGGCTGGCAGTTGTCCAGTCGAAATATCGTGGAATGAAGTTTAATACGACCGGCTGCAATTCCGAAATCTCTGAAGAGCAATAAAATTGTGTATAAGCATGTCATGAAGTCATAAATTAAGAAAGGGGCGGGGTGAAACGACGTACTCGTTTGAACTTATTCGTACGTAGTAATTCAACACTTATCACCGTCCACAAGCAACGGCAGGTTTCTTCGATAGTCCAGGTAATGTCAATAGCTGCTGTCCGAAGTGCTACTCGTATTTTACGGCCGAAGTGGCTCCAAAACAATGGCTACGCTCTGTAGTTGAGGGCACCACATGATGAGTGGTAAGTGGCTCCTAGCACGGGCCGCAGTGTCTTGAAATTACTTCCTGTCTTGGGCGAGTGATTTCAACACGTGCAGTATGGTGCATCTTTCGGATCGTACAGGACACGGTGCTAAAAAGCCTCACGTAAATAGTTGGATATTGGTGTATCATACACACTAACGAGAGGTAGAAGTGAAACACACAGCATGACACAGACTGGTGTACGGCAAAATGTGTCACTATGTGTTTGCAGTTTCTTGGAGGCCAGAGGAACATCAAGATACAATTCACCGACTTCAATTTCCCAGAGACAGCAAAGGTTTAAGACTTCTATGGTCACCTGAAAGCTGGCGTTGCATGCTGAAAGGTACAGTTTAACGTTTTCGGGTGGGTTCCTCTTTAATCTGTTGCACACTGAACAGCTTTGAGAGATGAAATAGTGAAAGCAGCTGAGGATCGAATATAACTGACAGACAAATGTAAACGAGACAGTTGGAAAAAAGTAAGTAATCTTTATTATATCATGAGCAAACCCCAGAAATGTTAAATCATTTATTCCACTACTCGACAAGGCGACCAATGCCGTCATGGACAAATGGTTATGATTCTTTAAGGACCCACAGCATGTGAGGCGGTGAGTAGCATTGAGCTGTTTGATCTTTAATTTTGAACGTTGTTAGTGTTAGAATATTTGATAGTTTCGTGTGGTATATGGATACCACAGCCTTTTACTAGGGCCTAAAAGTGCGTGTGCAAACAGCCTGAAAGAGATGGAGGACGTAAGTGATCTGAGGCTTTCAAGTATATATGCTGCTTCGAAGGTTCTCGGGTGCACTGTCGGATCCAATCGTCGAAGTCCCACAACATTTCAGTGAATAACCGTTCCGCCGTCTTCAGGTGATGTTGATGGAGTTATGTGTCCGCTGCAAGCTGAGGGTATTTATACCTGCCTGTCCAGAGTTCGTGCCTCGCCGGCTCCGTGCCATGTTAGGTAGTGGCAGGGGCGGAGGGAGGTTAGGGATGGAGGACCGGGGGGCGTATGGCTGTGGTGATGGTGATGGTGATAGTGGTGGTAGTGGTGGTGGTGGTGGTGGTTGGGAGGGGAAGTGACAGTCTGTCACTTCCTGCCCGCAGTAGCTGTCGCGTGTCACGTCCAGTCGTCAGTTTTTGTTTTGATGGGGATTAGTATTGACTCTCAGGCGTTGCTCAACTGGAAGCGCTTGTCCCTGTTAATTGTCACATAGACTTCAATCGCTTCTTTGAAAATGGAGTACTCTACCACTGCAGTAAGCGGGTTGGCGCTCATGTTCTGAACATTGCGAGGATCGTTTGTGCAGTGTAAGATTTTCGGCATTCACACGGAACTTGGTACATCGCCGCCCAGATCGTCTCTCATTGTCCCTAGTAAATCTCGCATTTTGGTAGGCGAGCGGAAAACTGGCGTTATGTGGTGTTTTCGCAGTAGTCTGCCAATTTTTCATGATACCTTACTAGGAAATTGTAGCAAAGTGGTCTTGTTATTTCTTCTTCCGTGTTTTTGGGCTCTTGAATTCGAATCTGTCGGTTGCTGTATCAAATGGTTCAAATGGCTCTCAGCACTATGGGACTTAACATCTGAGGTCATCAGTCCCCTAGAACTCAGAACTACTTAAACCTAACTAACCTAAGGACATCACACACATCCATGCCCGAGGCAGGATTCGAACCTGCGACCGTAGCAGTCGCGCGGTTCCGGACTACAGCGCCTAGAACCGCATGGCCACCGCGTCCGGCGGTTGCTGTATCCATTCTAGCAGAAGACAGGTTCGAGGTGCTGCAGCTCTACCGTCAGACTTTGTTCCTCTGTGTCTTAAGGCGCTGAGCACGCTGTTTTTCTGCGAGGGATGGCCGCAGCTAAAAGCATGGAGAAATAAATCCGTATGCATTGGCTTACGGTATACACAGTGGACAAGCGAGCCGTCACGCAAACTCTGAATTAGGACGCTGAGAAAAAGGAAATTTGCTATCTTTTTCTGTATCCATGCTAAACTTGATGTTTTCGTTGACGAGATTCAGATGATTTAAGAATTTCTGAAGTTTTTTCGGGTCCATGTGACCAAATGACAAATGTATCGCCAACATACCGAAAGAAACAAACAGATTTTAGTTCGTTGGTTTCCAGTGCTCTGTCGTCGAAATACTCTGTGAACAAATTTGCTACAACTGGCGAGAAGGGGGTGCCCGTGGCTATGCCATCAGTCTGCTCGTAGTATTGTCCATTAAAAATAATACAGGTCGGTCAGAATGTGTCTATAAAGCTGTCTCAGGGCTAAACGTGTCGTTGATCAGTTTTAAGGAGTCTGCTAAGGAGACTCGAAAGAAAAGAGAGCCGACACCAAAGCTGAGTATAATGTCGGACCCCTGTAGCCTTTCATCCACTGCTAGTGCTGCCACTTGCCGTCTGAGAGTGATTATTGCACGTTGACGTCGAACATAGGCAGTGTTCACGTTAATGTGACTGGACCTGTGATTACTATTGCCTATGAGCGGCCACAGACCTCAGTATCTAATAATGTTCTTGTTGGTGTAAGCATACAGGGTGGTTCAGCTGCCCCTACCGTTGTCCTTTTATGCAACCCTCAGTGTTATATTTGTCCTTTATAAACAACGCGCAAGAAATTGATATTCTCTCGCTCGCTAGGGACGAACTATTAATCACACAAAAATATGAGCACTACGGTACCTGTAGTAAATTTAATTCAATTAAATTTTTTACTAGGAGACATTTTCACTAAAGACTGTAGTTCTAGAATTATTCAATAACAACGTATAGCAGTAACCTTCAAATACAAGAGTGTTGTTTTTCTTCAAACACATCTATACTTCCATACTCAGCCCCTATCGGTCAGGATTTCTATTATGTCGTTCATGGCATTCCCTCCTTCCTACCATTGTACAGATATTTGCGACAGCAAGAATCATTTCCCACATTCGACCTTTTGTAGTTCTTCACTGACTGACCATTTCACGCCACGGCGTAGTCGAGCATTTACAGATTGTAAAAGTGACGTTTGTGTAAATTTTACCAAACAGTCTTGTGAATTTTAATAGCATGACATAAACAATTAAATCGTTTTGACTACCAAACAACTGTGGTGGTAACTATCAACGTAATTGGCTTTGGCGTAACGTTTACAAAAATCGTATTTCATTCATTACCCTCACAGGCACGTGTAAATTAATAATGTTAACGAAGTAGCCGTCTACGCAGATGGTGTAATCGCCCAATCAATAGATACCAAAATAGGTCGATTATCGAAATAGTTCGTGAAGTCGGAAATTTTTGCACAGTGGTAGGAGGGAGTGCCACGAACAACATACCGTAAATCCTCGGTGGTGAGGGATGAGTGTGGCGTGAAGGTTAATTTCAAGGTTACTTTTGTGCGTTTCTCGTAAATAACTCGGAAACTGTGGCCTCCAGTGAAAGCGAGTCCCAGTACAAAATTTAACTACATTACATTTCCTACAAAAGGTCCTGCTCATTTTTTCTGTAGGACTAATTGTTTCAAGTAGCGAACGAGAGAATATGCAAATTTCACGCTTGCTTTACGACGGCCAGCATTAACATTGCAGGTTGTATCAAACGACAGCAGTACTTGCTTAAATTTCAACCAAGGCCTACGTTAACAAGGATCACTACACTACCTCAGTACATTGCATTTTGCAACACATTGTAAACCTTCAAGGAAATGCTCTGCGTATCGTCCTCACACGACTAAAATAATAAAATATTTCTCTTTCATGTTGTTGTTGTTGTGGTCTTCAGTCCTGAGACTGGTTTGATGCAGCTCTCCATGCTACTCTATCCTGTGCAAGCTTCTTCATCTCCCAGTACCTTTCATATCACATTCAAATTTCTTCTCCTGTTTATCTATGAACTCTCAACTATGCTCTGTTCAAAATTACTTTGTGGTTGGCAGGTAAGGCAAAAATAGTTGGGAGGAATGAACCACGTTTGGTACACAAAGTGCGTCGTACATTCTCTAATTCAAATCTGGGAAAACCATCAACAAATTTCCTAGATAATGATCGTTACCATTCAGTTGTTGTTGGGAAGGCAGTTACCATGGGAAAGCTGAAGATGGAAATGATTGACAGGCTCCAGTGGTTTAATGTCCTGTGACTGATAACCTCAGAAAGGGAGAATTTATGGCACTAATATCTCTCGATAAACTACAGATCCCCATATGCGAAATCCTCGTTTTGGAAAAATGGGGAACCAGCTTGCCACTGCTATTTAAATCCAGTAGAATTAACAATGGCCCAAATTGAAGGTTACGATGTCGTGAATACTAATGAATTTACTCTTACTGATGTCGAAGCACTCACAGAAGACGTTGTTACGTACATCTGCATATACATACATACACGCACTGCTAGCCACCATTCGATGCATGGCGCAAGGTACCTTGTACCACTGTTAGCGATTTCCTTTAAAATGGAGCGGGGGAAAAACGACCATCCCTATGCCTCCGTACCAGCAACAGTTTCTCTTACCTTCGTGGCCCTTGCGCGCAAAGTAAGTTAGCGGCACTAGAATAGATCTGAAGTCGGTCTGAAATGCCTGTTCCACAGATTTTCTCAACAATGCCTCACGAAAAGAACGTCACCTTCCCTCCAGAGATTCCCATTTGGTTTCACAAAGCGCGAACCTACCGGTAACAAATCTAGCTGCTCGCCTTTGAATTTCATTTATGTATTCCTTTAATCCGACTACGTGGTGATCCAACAAACTCAAACAGTACTCAAGAATGTTTCGCACTAGCATTCTAAATGCGGTCTCATTTATAGATGGACTAAATTTTCCCGAACTTCCTCCAACAAACTGAAATCTACCATTCCCCTTCCCTTCTACCGTCCTTACAAGCTCGTTCCATTTCATATTTTTCTGCAACGTACCCTTACATATTTCATCGATATGACAATGTGAAACAGTACACTTATCATGCTGTATTTGAACGTTACAGGATTTTTTTCTCCTACTCATTCGCTTTAACTTATATTTTTCTACATCTAGAGCCATTTATATGACGAACTAGAAATTCTGTGTTATCTCGTATCCTCCTACGGTCAGTCAACGACGACACCTTTCCGTGCACCACAGCGTCATCAGCAAGCAGCCATAAATTGCTGCTCACGCTGCCCGCTAGATCAATTATGTATATGGAGAGTAGGAGTAGTCCTTTCATACTTCCCTGAGGCAATCCTGAGTCCTAACGAAACCCTGTCTCTGACGAACGTTCGCCGTCGGGGACAACGTATTCAGTGCTGTTACTTAACAAGCCTTTGAAGCACTCACATACCTAGGAACCAATTCGTATGCTCATATCCTCGTTAACCCTGGTTAGTAGGATGTCATGTGAAAAAAGGGCATTGTGGGTTACGCATGAGCGATGCTTTTTAAGTCTAAGCTGATATGTGGACAGAAGCTTTTTTGTCTAAAAGAAATCCATTATATTCGAATTTATAATATGTTCAAGAACTCTGCAGGAAACCAATGTTATGGTTATTGATCCGAATTTATGCGAGCCTGTTCCTTTCCCCCTTTTATATACTGGAGGCACCTGTGCCTTTTTCCAGTCACTTGGGACTGAGCAGGACCAGAACATTATGACCAGCGACCTATTATCGACATAAGTCTGTCCAGGTGATAGGAGCGTCACCTGGCGAGAAATTACTGCTAATCGGACATACGCACGTTGCACTTAAAGTCAGTGAGTGTGCGTCCGTCTGTAGAATGTGGAAGGCGCGAAATCTCTCTGAGTTTGACCGAGGGCTCATTGTGATGGCCCGGAGCCTCGGCGTGAACATATCGGAAGCTGCCCGACTTGTCGGGTGGTCCAGGAGTGCTGTAGTGAATGTATTCAACACGTGAAGAAACCATGTGAAGACGCTGTGTGGTTGGGCGATCACCATTCGTTACAAACGTCGGACTTCTAGGTTAGGCACACTGGTAAAACTGAACAGGTGGCGAAATGTGACGGAAGTAACATCAGATTTTAATGATGGGAAGTGTACAAATGTGTCTCAACACACAGTGCACCGAACACTACTAACGATGAGCCTCCGCAGCCGACGACCCACGCATATGGCAATGTTAACACCGTGACATCGGCAACTACGGCTGAAATGGGCAAATGACCATCGGCAGTGGACGTTGGAGTAGTGGCAGAATGTTTCATGGTCTGAAGAACTCAGATACCTTCTTCATCAAGTGATGGGAGGGCGCGACTCCGTTACCTTCCAGGGGGACAGCTGCTTGACACCTCTACTGCTGGACGGAGATAAACTGGAGGCGGTTCCAGTACGTTCTAAAGAACATTCACCCAGTGGAGCTTGTTCAAGTCACCATGATGGTCAAGGAATATCATACACTGATTGCAGACCACATCACCCCATCTTGACGCTCATGTTTCCCGAGCCGGCCGAAGTGGCCGTGCGATTAAAGGCGCTGCAGTCTGGAACCGCAAGACCGCTACGGTCGCAGGTTCGAATCCTGCCTCGGGCATGGATGTTCGTGATGTCCTTAGGTTAGTTAGGTTTAACTAGTTCTAAGTTCTAGGGGACTAATGGCCTCAGAAGTTGAGTCCCATAGTGCTCAGAGCCATTTGAACCATGTTTCCCGATGGCAGTGGCATTTTTCAGCATGGTAATGCGCCATGTCACAAGGCCATGAGTGTGATGGAGTGGTTCGAGGAACACAGTGACGAGTTTCAATTGATGTGATGCCCTCAGTCACCGCCTGCCAGATCGTCAGATCAGAACCCGTTCTAACACACCTGGCATGTGACTGAACGTGACGTCGAAGCTCATCGCCGTCCTACCCGGAATTTACGGGAATTATGTGACCCGTGTGTGCAGATGTGGTGCCACCTGCCTCCGGCGACGTACCATGGTTTCATTGCTTCCATGTTACGATGCGTCATCGGTGTTATCCGTGCCAAACTCATTAAGTAGGTGGTCATAATGGCGCAGCAGTGTAGCCCATAAAGGCAAGCTAAGTAAGTTACCAATGCTGCAGCCCACGCTCTGTAAGACGGAACTGGTATTCCATTCGGACCTGGGTACTTAATTGTGTTCAACTCTTTCAGCTGCTGCTGCTCTATGCCAGGGATGACTGTTTCTACTTCTTCCATACAGGAGTCTGTGCGACAGTCAAACGACAGTATGTCTATACGATCCTACGGTGTGAATGATTTCTTAAACGAGGATTTTAAAAGTTCAGCTTTCCTTTTGCTGTCTTCTGTAGCGACACCGGGCTGGTTAACGAGTAACTGCAAAGAAATTTTCTGCCCGCTCATTAATCTTACGTAAGATCAGAATTTTCTCTCGTTCTCGCAAGATCTTTCACTTAGGTGTGACGGCAGAAGTAATTGTATGATTTACGCATCAACAGTACTACAGATGCACGAATTTCTACTAACTTTTGGCTGTTGACATTAGCACGTTCTTTCTTGAACCGAAAGTGCAACAGTCTCTGCTTCTTCAGCATTTTCCGGATTTTATCATTAAATCAAATTGCGTCTTTTCCACTCTTAATCCATTTACACAATACATAGTTACTCACCGAACGATTTACAGTAAGTTTAACTATTGCCCATAATTCCTTAACATTCCATCAAAGTGAAACTAAATTATGCTCATTGATTGTCTATGTGATATGCTGACAGCCGGCCGCGGTGGTCTAGCGGTTCTAGGCGCGCAGTCCGGAACCGCGCGACTGCTGCGGTCGCAGGTTCGAATCCTGCCTCGGTCATGGATGTGTGTGATGTCCTTAGGTTAGTTAGGTTTAAGTAGTTCTAAGTTCTAGGGGACTGATGACCTCAGAAGTTAAGTCCCATAGTGCTCAGAGCCATTTGAGCCATTTGATATGCTGACAACTGCTTATCTGCTCCTTTCAGCATAAATACTCTTAGCCTGCTTGTTGTATTTATTAAAGTAAGTAACCATTGTCCCTATGACGACATCATGATCACTAATCCTTGCCTCTATACTGACACTGTCGCTAAGGTCACGCCCCTTTGTTGCTACAAGATCTGAAATATTTCCACAGGGGTAGCCTAACTAACTGTTCACCCTTGAAGACTGAAAGAAGGCCACCTAACTTATGCAGAGCATCATGGAAAGTGCATGGCAGAATGAATCTGTTTCGGAACATTGAGCAGGGGAGATGATCATTTTATTAAAATATAACTAACAGCAACAACGACAGCAAAAGTGACACTGAAATCACCCATGACAGCGACGAGATTGAGGTCAGTGGAGTTTTTCCATTATCACCAGAGAAATTAAGCATAGGCGGATTCAACTACAGGTTTGGAAATATTTGCAATGGCATGCCGCTATATTTCAAAATTATTTATTCTTAAGCTTCGACATTTTACTATGAAGGCCGTTCAACAGATAAAGCCCAATGAAGTTTTTCTACCTTATCAATAATACAAAAAATTAAACTCACCTCAGGAGTTCAGTTTGCATCACACAAAATAAATATTACGTTTAGAATAAAAAACTGACATACACTCCTGGAAATTGAAATAAGAACACCGTGAATTCATTGTCCCAGGAAGGGGAAACTTTATTGACACATTCCTGGGGTCAGATACATCACATGATCACACTGACAGAACCACAGGTACATAGACACAGGCAACAGAGCATGCGCAATGTCGGCACTAGTACAGTGTATATCCACCTTTCGCAGCAATGCAGGCTGCTATTCTCCCATGGAGACGATCGTAGAGATGCTGGATGTAGTCCTGTGGAACGGCTTGCCATGCCATTTCCACCTGGCGCCTCAGTTGGACCAGCGTTCGTGCTGGACGTGCAGACCGCGTGAGACGACGCTTCATCCAGTCCCAAACATGCTCAATGGGGGACAGATCCGGAGATCTTGCTGGCCAGGGTAGTTGACTTACACCTTCTAGAGCACGTTGGGTGGCACGGGATACATGCGGACGTGCATTGTCCTGTTGGAACAGCAAGTTCCCTTGCCGGTCTAGGAATGGTAGAACGATGGGTTCGATGACGGTTTGGATGTACCGTGCACTATTCAGTGTCCCCTCGACGATCACCAGTGGTGTACGGCCAGTGTAGGAGATCGCTCCCCACACCATGATGCCGCGTGTTGGCCCTGTGTGCCTCGGTCGTATGCAGTCCTGATTGTGGCGCTCACCTGCACGGCGCCAAACACGCATACGACCATCATTGGCACCAAGGCAGAAGCGACTCTCATCGCTGAAGACGACACGTCTCCATTCGTCCCTCCATTCACGCCTGTCGCGACACCACTGGAGGCGGGCTGCACGATGCTGGGGCGTGAGCGGAAGACGGCCTAACGGTGTGCGGGACCGTAGCCCAGCTTCATGGAGACGTTTGCGAATGGTCCTCGCCGATACCCCAGGAGCAACAGTGTCCCTAATTTGCTGGGAAGTGGCGGTGCGGTCCCCTACGGCACTGCGTAGGATCCTACGGTCTTGGCGTGCATCCGTGCGTCGCTGCGGTCCGGTCCCAGGTCGACGGGCACGTGCACCTTCCGCCGACCACTGGCGACAACATCGATGTACTGTGGAGACCTCACGCCCCACGTGTTGAGCAATTCGGCGGTACGTCCACCCGGCCTCCCGCATGCCCACTATACGCCCTCGCTCAAAGTCCGTCAACTGCACATAAGGTTCACGTCCACGCTGTCGCGGCATGCTACCAGTGTTAAAACTGCGATGGAGCTCCGTATGCCACGGCAAACTGGCTGACACTGACGGCGGCGGTGCACAAATGCTGCGGAGCTAGCGCCATTCGACGGCCAACACCGCGGGTCCTGGTGTGTCCGCTGTGCCGTGCGTGTGATCATTGCTTGTACAGCCCTCTCGCAGTGTCCGGAGAAAGTATGGTGGGTCTGACACACCGGTGTCAATGTGTTCTTTTTTCCATTTCCAGGAGTGTATTATTCCTGTTTTGCTTTTGTTCTCTTTCCCAATAACGGTTGGTCTCTTTAGATCATGTCTTCTCAGCGTGATAATCACGCATAAAACTTATTTGTTGTTACTGTAGAAATAAGTAGCCAGATACCAAAGGTTAACAATCAACCTATTTCTCGGAAACAATCCTTACGGGCTACCAAATGGTTCAAATGGCTCTGAGCACTATGGGACTTAACAGCTGTGGTCATCAGTCCCCTAGAACTTAGAACTACTTAAACCTAACTAACCTAAGGACATCACACACATCCATGCCCGAGGCAGGATTCGAACCTGCGACCGTAGCAGTCGCGCGGTTCCGGACAGCGCGCCTAGAACCGCGAGACCACCGCGGCCGGCTACGGGCTACCCGTTAGTAGTTGACGGGTGAGATGACCATTGTGCATGTTATGTAACTTAAATTACGTCTTATTAGAAAAATCTGGCGGGGATACGATTTTAAATAAATCAAAATGTTATGTATTTTTAAGATTTCGTTTGCATAAATGTGTTCACCTAGTTTCACTAAAAAAACGTATCACGCATGTCGAAAACTTAGTAACGTCTTAAAAATTACATTTCGTAATTTGTCTGTATATCGTCTTCATAATTTGCTGCCGCAAATAAAACTAAACTGAAAACGTTGTGTATCCCTTGCAGAACACAGTGATGCCAGTTTCATATTTGGTCATCGAATATTTAGTCTATTTGGGATAACTGAATCAAAGCAAAATAATTTTCAACCGACTATACTTTCGTAGAAAGTTATCTAAAATTTAACTACTTAGTGTTGAATTTCTTTGCATTAACATACAATTTAGGCTGTCATACAGGGTCTTATTGGTTGGCTGGTTGATTTGTGGGAGGAGACCAAACAGTGAGGTCATATGTTCCATCGGATTAGGGAAGGGCGGGCAAAGAAGGCGACCGTGCCCTTTGAAGGGAAGCATGCTGGCATTTGCCTGAAGCAATTTAGGAAAATCACGGAAAACCTAACTCAGGATGGCCGGACATTGGTTTCAACCGTCGCCATCCCGAATGCAGGTGCAGTGTGAAAACCACTGCGCCACCTAACTGTACTCGTACTTCCTTCTCAACCTTCCCGATGCAAAGTGAAATAACATACACGTCAGAGAACTGAAAACTAACGTTATTAACATAAGAAAAATACAGAAAATTTATATTTTCAGTCTTTGCACTAAGTTCATAGGCAGGGCATTTTTACTGAAGCTAATCTAGTCCTTTCTATTGCCACTAAATCCGGATTTAAATATACCGTCTGTAAGCTTAAATGGAAAAGAATTGTTTGTTCATTTAATATCTAACGCTAGGAATGTATTTCTATTGCAGAGTATCGTGTGTTTGGGATTTATTTTAAAATAAAAAACAACCATTTCAAGAATAATTAGATACAGTTTTATTTTTGTTGATCTCACCAATAACTCAAGGAAACACTACCAATGTCTGTTGTGGTGGGGGGTTTGAGAGGGGGGTGGGGGCGTAGAGGAAGGGCCTTAGCCGCTTCATCATGTCACTGGTGTGGAGAAGTGTTCTCGGACCTGTCCTCATATGGAAGAGAAGGTGCCAACGTATTTTGTGGCATTGCAAACAGGTCACCATTACTTTTGAAAAGTCTCAGTATTGTCTGTGAGAGAATGTGGCTACACCTATCATACATGTAATTAATGATAGTTATGGTACTGTTTCCGAAAGCATATCCTTCCTGCGATAGTACGTGAATGTAAATAGGTCATCAGTCTCTTCATGATGTATCAACAGTTATTTTTGTCGACACAAGTGAAGCGTGGGTCATTTTAGAAGGAGGGAAAACACTAACAAGAAGTGACAAAAATGAAGGAGATGAATGGAGGAAAGGTGCACACTAAGACACACAGTAAGAAACAAAGGCAACTAAATGGGGTATACGGTGCCAGCAGGCATGAAGTCCATATTCATGACAAACGTGGTCTCCATATGTGATATGCCTTGGTGATGGAGACTCCAGTGTTGTGTCTTGCCCACTAGTCTCATACAGGGTGCCTAAGGGATGCTGCGTTCTTGTAATGCTATACAATTCAAGCATTTAACATTACTAGTTTTATTTCTATAATGAAGATTGACAATAAGTATCTTGTATTTACAAAGATGTCGAAAACGATGGGCGACATACAACATATGTCAGAGCTCTTGCTATACACAATGTTCCTGCAAGTTGACACACGTTTCTGATAACTGATCCGCAAGAGCCGGTCTACAACTGAGCCTATACTGACCACTAATGTCCTCTAATATCCGTATACTGAGCCGATCTGAGCGGCCGAGGCTGGTAGTAGCGGCCCTTGTATTCACTTCGGTTTGAGGGCGCTCCTGTCATGGTGCGGTCCTATACCGTTCACCATTGGCCGACGTCGTCTCACCGCCTTGTCTAGTGTTGCGTTCTTCGTCTTCGTTCCGGCACTTGTGGCTATGCCAGAACATCCAGTGCTTACAAAAATGTAAAACCATTGATGATTGGAAATCACTTGACGAAAAGGATTGACTCAGAGTCTACATAACAAATTGCACTCAATTATTTTCTGGCATGGTTAAAGAAACAATATTCAAGCTCTAAAAGGCATGCCAGTCCCCACCCCCTGGTTTCCTCCTTCCTCTCCACCCCCCGCCCGTTGCCACGCCTCTATCGCTGTATCCCTCTCTCCCTCCCTCCCTCAACCTCCACACCCTCCATCTCTTTCATCAGGGCAATTTCCAGCACCTCCCCCTCCCGGATGTTGAACTTCGCCGTCACATCTACCCTTCCTTTCAACTTTAACCTGGACTTGTTCCCTCCCCTGCCCAGGTCCCCCCTTTTCCTCTCCCCTCCTTCTCCAGGAGCGGATTTTCCTCCTCTCCCCCCACCACGAGTCATTTCTCCACATTATCAGCTGTGTCACTCCCACGTTCTTCCCTCCACAGCCCTGTTCGACGCGTCCCAGTCCTTCACACCCCTCCTCTACCCCCTTCCTCCCTTCTTCCCTTCTGTCACCTCCATGCCCCTGGAAGATCCCGTGTTTTCCTCATCGTCATCAGTGTGCTATGTCAGTGTTGTGTTTGGTGCTGTTCTCCTGTTGTGATCTTTTTTTTTTTTTTTTTTTTTTGCAATTAAAGAATTGATATCTAGCTGCTACCACATTCGCTTGTTGGTCCTAATAGTTAGTTAGAGAGGCGATAACACTGTCATACAAAAGTTCACTCGGATTGGCGTTAGGAAAGAATTTTTGAATTAACCTGAGGGCTGCACTTCTTACCACGTATAATAGATATGGAAGTTTCATAGTACCTGGTGTATTGTGAGTTAGTAAATGTGTCTCCAGCTGTGCTAACCACTCGAACCATTCCTCTTCTTGGTCACGAAACTGTCGAAAAAGTAGTATAGCAACTGTAATAGTAGGTGGTGCTTGTTCTGTAGGGCACGCAGCACTGGCGAGTAGCTGCTGTATGATGCTGAGTAGTGTTGATATTTACTGCGTCTGAAACTGGAACACCTGCATTAGCTGTGTGGTGGCATCTAACGCTTGCAGGTGCGACGCCTGAGCGGGAGGGGGGGGGGGGGGGCGGTACAAGATTGGTGGGCATGTTGGAAGACACTAAGGCAAAAAATATGGAAGGCAAGCAATCTAAAAAACGACAAAATCAAAGAAAGTCTCACCAACGCCCACCTGAAAACTCTGATTATCAGAAACGACAAGAAACTGTTAAAACAATATGTGCCCCTGAACAGAAAATACAAATGCCAAGGCCGTAAGGCACGGAGTTTGTTTGTAACACCTCATCGCCAGTTACAGATCTATTTTTGTTGATCTCACCAATAATTCAAGGGAACAAAACCAATGTCTCTTGTGTTAGGGGAACGGGGGGGGGGGGGGGCGTTCACTGGTGTGGAGAAGTGTTCCTGAACCTGTCCTCATATGGAAGAGAAGATGCCAATGTATGTTGTGCCATTGCAAACATGTCATCATTACTTTTGAAGAGTCTCAGTATTGTCTGTGAGAGAATGTGGCTACACCTATCATACATATAATTAATGATGGTGAAGGTACTGTTTCTGAAAGCATATCCTTCCTGCGATAGTACGTGGATGTAAATGGTCATCAGTCCCTTCATAACGTCACAACACTTATTTTTGTCGACACAGGTAAAGCTTGGGACATTTTACAAGGAGGAAAACACTAACAAGAAGTGCCTAAAATGAAGGAGATGAAAGGAGGAAAGGTGCACACAAAGACACACGGTAAGAAACAAAGGCAATAAAATGGGGTATATGGTGCCAGCAGGCATGAAGTCCATATTCATGACAAACGTGGTCTCCATATTTGATATGCCTTGGTGATGGAGACTCCAGTGTTGTGTCTTGCCCACTAGTCTCATATAGGGTGCCTAAGGGATGCTGCGTTCTTGTAATGCTATACAATTCAAGCATTTAACATTACTAGTTTTATTTCTATAGTGCAGATTGACAATAAGTAGCTTGTATTTACAAACATGTCGAAAACGATGTGCGACATACAACATATGACCGAACTCTTGCTATACGAGTACACAATATTCCTGCAAGTTGACACACGTTTCTGATAACTGATCCGCAAGTGTCAGTCTACAACTGAGCCTATACTGTCCATTAATGTTCTCTAATATCCGTATACTGAGCCGATATGAGCGGCAGAGGCTGGTAGTAGCGCCGCTTGTACTCACTTTTGTTTGAGGGCGCTCCTGTCGTGGTAAGGTCCTATTCCGTTCACCATTGGCCGACGTCGTCTTACCGCGTTGTCTGGTGTTATTTCTTCGTCTTCGTTCCAGGATTTGTGGTTATGCCAGAACATCCAGTGCTTACAAAAATGTAAAACTCATAATGATTGGAAATCGCTTCGTGTTAAAGATTGACTCAGAGTCTACATAATAAATTGCACCCGATTGTTTTGTGTCATGATTAAAGAAACAATATTCAAGCTCTAAAAGGCATGCCAGTCCCCACCCCCGGGTTTCCTCCTTCCTCTCCACCCACCGCCCCTTGCCACGCCTCTGTCGCTGTATACCTCCCTCTCCCAACCTCCACACCCTCCATGTCTTTCATCAGGGCAATTTCCAGCACCTCCCCCTCCCGGATGTTGAACTTCGCCGTCACATCTACCCTTCCTTTCAACTGTAACCTGTCCTTGTTCCCTCCCCTGCCCAGGGCCCCCTTTTTCCTCTCCCCTCCTTCTCCGAGAGCGGATTGTCATCCTTCCCCCCCCCCCCCCGAGTCATTTCACCACATTCTCAACTGTGTCACTCCCACATCCTTCCCTCCCCAGCCCTCTTCGACGCACCCCCGCCCTTCTCCCCACCCCCCTTTACCCCACTTCCGCCCTTCTTCCCTTCTCTGTCACCTCCATGCCCCTGGAAGATCCTGTGTTTTGCTCATCGTCATCAGTGTGCTATGTCAGTGTTGTGTTTAGTGCTGTTCTCCTGTCCGTCAAGAGCTGTGATTTTAATTGTGTGCTGGACGTGTACATAGTGTTACTGTCAGTGATCTCAGTCATCGTTATGTGCTACGCCATCCATCGATACTTTTATGCTGCAGCTATACTTCGCCTTGTGTTCTTTTAATTGTCCCAGTGTGAGTTTTTTGTTCACAATACTCTTTTAAGGTTCTTATCTCCATTTTACAGTCGCCCCCCTTTGGTCTGTTCTCTTCCATTATTTTCCCCCTTTTTTAAATTTTTGTCCACCATATTTTCTCCTTTGTAATTTCAAATGTCTTCTGTTGTATCATTATTGTCTTTTGGCTGAAGAGCAGCGCATATGCTGCTGCCAGCCCGGATGGGGAAATGAAGTACAATAAAGAAGAAAAGAAAAATGCATGCAAACAGTATGGGATACTGATTTTAATGTTCTGGCCATTGATGAGCATCTTAAACATAGTTTGTTTTCTGAACTGAGGTCCAAATACAAAAGAAACATACGACTATAGATGACATAAAATACAAACATAACGTCGTAGAAGCTGTTATGACGGCAGTAATGCCAGCATTTAAAGCCTAGGCAAGTCAACATTCGTTCAAAATATATGTTCCACCGAAAGGTTGAACAATCCCAAGACTATAATTGTATCAGCAAAAGTTACAAAAGTGGTTGCTGTTGACGTTGTATCAATGTTGGAAGTTGGAAATGTTAGGAGAGTTAAAGATATTAACAATGTAACATTTATTACTGGTGCAAAGACAAAGAAAATTATATGACACATTGACGAGTAACCTATTACGGACGACAGATGAATTAATAGACAATAAGTCATTTTTCTCAGAAGTTGCTAATGTCTAAAAGAAAGAAGCAACAGAATGGGCTAAGAAAATCGTGACTTTCTGAAGAGTTCTTGTGACATCAAGAGAGAACTTCGGAACATGGTGCGGTTTTTAAACTTTAATGCCTTTCTAGATGAATATGAAATTTCGATTTTAATTTACTTCTTATAAGAGCCATTGCCTTCAAAACCTGGGGTCAACGAAACGCTAATTTTTAGTATGGAATTATTTGTAAAATGATTACTCACTTTGCAGTTAAAATGTATGTTACTTTTAAACTAGTCACACAAAGCAAAATTTTTACTAACAAACAGTTTGAAGGTCTACTTCTTTTGGATGTACGAAATTACACATTTATTTGTAGAATTCTAAGGAAATCTACACTTAGAAATTTTCAGAAAATTACTTTATGTAGTCGCCTGAAATAAAAAGGAAAACAATCTGAACAAATCTGAGAGGATATCTGGTGGTTAAATTTCTTTGCTATCTTGTTGAACTATACGAGATAATGGCATACATCCTCCGATGTTAAGTCCAATAGTGCTCAGAACCATTTGAACCAAAAAGCACTTATCAAAGTGCAAGCCACAGCACCTCATTTCTTTCAAATATCTAAAGCTGTTAAGCAAAAGCTAATTTTTCACGCATGCCGATGTTTATGAAATCATAATTATGAATTTGCATATGTACATGCAGACTGAAATTATGTTGAACAAGAGACCATTTGAAAACGCTGTAAGAATAAACCTGTACGTGAGGTGATCTCCATAATCTATTGGTTACGTCTAAGCTAATCTTACTCTGTTATTTTTGTCTCAATTAAGGGTAGTATGTTTATTTTACGCTGTTAAAGCTATTGCTGGTTGTATCATCAGTGTTGCCTAAAGTCGAAATAAATAAATAATAAAAAATTTCTCCTGAACTGTGTGCCGTACAGTGATACAATTTTGCAAGTACAGTTACTGTAATATATGGATACTGTGTACAGAACGTGTTACAAGTTTATTTAGTAGTGAAGAAGTAACGAATTATGCCCGATGTTCAATTTTTACTTCATGAACGACGAAAACGTGGCAAGCGATATTTATTTCTTCTTCTTTCATAATTTTTTGTGTGTCACCAGAAAAAAGTTTCGACAGGGTTAAAATTATGTATCAAGTTTGTCGGAAGAAGCTATGTACTCTTATTGTCAAATATTTTTTTCCATATAGTGTGGGTAATCCACAGTGAGGTACGCTCTCTCAAGGCGTATACGTGGTTTTTAACTTTAATACCGTACTGTATTTATTGTGTTACAACTGCAACGTAAGATTATATCTTCCTAATGGGACGATAATGATGGCATTTTAAATTCTTAAGTTTGGTCAATAATTATATGAAATAAGTAAGCCAACGATTCTTTAAAGATCGATCTTCCATACATAAAACAGCTCCAACGTCTGATCACAAACGAGTTAATGCGTTAAATCTCTGATTTTAAGCATATAATCGAGGAAAAGTCTAGGAAAAGGCTTGAAATTATGCATCTGTGTTGTAAGTCGCTAAGTGTTCCCACTGTGAAACACTGAATGAACACATTGTGGTTAATTTGCGCTCCATTTTCAGCAAAAACCTAGTTTTTCATAGACATTAGTGCCAAAGAAACTGGTATAGGCACGCATATTCAAGTACAGAGATACATAAACAGGCAGAATACGGCGCTGCGGTCGGCAAAACTTATATAAGTGTCTGGCGCTGGTGTTAGATCGGTTACTGCTGCTACAATGGCAGGTTATCAAGATTTAAGTGAGTTCGAACGTGGTGTTATAGTCGGCGCACGAGCGATGGGACACAGCATCTCCGAGGTAGCGATGAAGTGGGGATTTTCCCGTACGACTATTTCACGACTGTACCCTGAATATCAGGAATCCCGTACAACATCAAATCTACGACATCGCTGCGGCCGGAAGAAGATCCTACAAGAACGGGGCCAACGACGACTGAAGAGAATCTTTCAGCGTGACAGAAGTGCACCCCTTCCGCAAACTACTGCAGATTTCAATGCTGGGCCATCAACAAGTGTCAGCGTGTGAATCCTTCAACGAAACATCATCGATATGGGCCGAAGGCCCACTCGTCTACCGTTGATGACTGCACGACACAAAGCTTTACAAATCGCCTGGGCCCGTCAACACCGACATTGGACTGTTGATGCCCGGAAACATGTTTCCTGGTCCGACGAATCTCGTTTCAGATTGTATCGAGTGGATGGCCGTGTACGAGTATGGAGACAACCTCATGAATCCGTGGATCACGCATGTCAGCGGGTGACTCTTCAAGCTGGTGGCGGCTCTGTGATGGTGTGAGGCGTGTGCAGTTGGAGTGATACGGGACCCCTGATACGTCTAGACACGACTCTGAAAGGTGACACGTACGTGTGCATCCTGTCTGATCACCTGCATCCACTCATGTCCATTGTGCATTCCGACTGACTTGGACAGTTCCAGCAGTACAATTCCAGCAGTACAATGCGACACCTCATACCTCCGGAATTGCTACAGAGTGTCTCCAGGAGCACTCTTCTAAGTTTAAACACTTCCACTGGCCACCAAGATCCCCAGACATGAAAATTATTGAGCATATCTGGGATGCCTTGCAACGTGCTGTTCAGAAGAGATCTCCACTCCCTCGTACCCTTACGCATTTATGAACAGCCCTGCAAGATTCGGCACTACTTCATACATTAGTCGAATCCATGCCACGTGGTGCTGCGGCACTTCTACGTGCTCGCGGGGCCCTACACGATATTAGGCCACAGTACTAATTTCTTTGGCTCTGTAGTGCATATCTCAATGTTTATTTCGTCATGCTTCCTGTACTATGTGCCATACAAGGATAAAATTTTTCTGACACATTCAATGTTATATGGGAATACTGTCAGGAAACAGTGTTGCAAACAGAGTCGGTAGTACAAAAATAATGTACTGAAACGTCATGACTGATGCTAAATTTTAGCTGCATGAACAGTGAAAACGTAGTGAGCTATAAACTGTTTTTTCGTTTTATTGTTTTAGGGGGAAGTCAGCGAGAAAATGTTTCGTGAATGTTTGAAATTATTGCTAAAGTTTGTAAAGCTAAGTGCTACCGTTTTCAAATACTGGATGAATGAAATCTAGATATCTGTGCGTCATCAATTGCGCTGCCTCAAGACAAAGATAATTTCTAACTGTAATAGTTGCCTTTCTGTGTTAAACTTTGATTCTTAGGACCTGTTCGTAATGATTAGTTCACATCATTTCCATTTTTTTAAATTTCGTTCAATAATTGTACGAAATGTGCATACGAAATGTAGCTCCTGGAAGTCATTAGATGGGTAACCTACAACTGTTCTGGGTGACTGTACTCGTTTAGCAGTATCGTTAGTGAATTTATCATAATGTTAGGTACGGAGAAACCACGACTGAATTACGTACGTTTGACACCAATAGGAATTATACTAAGGACGAAACAATAGTAAAGCAATGGTGGAAATAATTACAAGGGAAGGATCTGAGCATAGTGGTAAGTAAACGCGTGAAATGTACACTCCTGGAAATGGAAAAAAGAACACATTGACACCGGTGTGTCAGACCCACCATACTTGCTCCGGACACTGCGAGAGGGCTGTACAAGCAATGATCACACGCACGGCACAGCGGACACACCAGGAACCGCGGTGTTGGCCGTCGAATGGCGCTAGCTGCGCAGCATTTGTGCACCGCCGCCGACAGTGTCAGCCAGTTTGCCGTGGCATACGGAGCTCCATCGCAGTCTTTAACACTGGTAGCATGCCGCGACAGCGTGGACGTGAACCGTATGTGCAGTTGACGGACTTTGAGCGAGGGCGTATAGTGGGCATGCGGGAGGCCGGGTGGACGTACCGCCGAATTGCTCAACACGTGGGGCGTGAGGTCTCCACAGTACATCGATGTTGTCGCCAGTGGTCGGCGGAAGGTGCACGTGCCCGTCGACCTGGGACCGGACCGCAGCGACGCACGGATGCACGCCAAGACCGTAGGATCCTACGCAGTGCCGTAGGGGACCGCACCGCCACTTCCCAGCAAATTAGGGACACTGTTGCTCCTGGGGTATCGGCGAGGACCATTCGCAACCGTCTCCATGAAGCTGGGCTACGGTCCCGCACACCGTTAGGCCGTCTTCCGCTCACGCCCCAACATCGTGCAGCCCGCCTCCAGTGGTGTCGCGACAGGCGTGAATGGAGGGACGAATGGAGACGTGTCGTCTTCAGCGATGAGAGTCGCTTCTGCCTTGGTGCCAATGATGGTCGTATGCGTGTTTGGCGCCGTGCAGGTGAGCGCCACAATCAGGACTGCATACGACCGAGGCACACAGGGCCAACACCCGGCATCATGGTGTGGGGAGCGATCTCCTACACTGGCCGTACACCACTGGTGATCGTCGAGGGGACACTGAATAGTGCACGGTACATCCAAACCGTCATCGAACCCATCGTTCTACCATTCCTAGACCGGCAAGGGAACTTGCTGTTCCAACAGTACAATGCACGTCCGTATGTATCCCGTGCCACCCAACGTGCTCTAGAAGGTGTAGGTCAACTACACTGGCCAGCAAGATCTCCGGATCTGTCCCCCATTGAGCATGTTTGGGACTGGATGAAGCGTCGTCTCACGCGGTCTGGACGTCCAGCACGAACGCTGGTCCAACTGAGGCGCCAGGTGGAAATGGCATGGCAAGCCGTTCCACAGGACTACATCCAGCATCTCTACGATCGTCTCCATGGGAGAATAGCAGCCTGCATTGCTGCGAAAGGTGGATATACACTGTACTAGTGCCGACATTGTGCATGCTCTGTTGCCTGTGTCTATGTGCCTGAGGTTCTGTCAGTGTGATCATGTGATGTATCTGACCCCAGGAATGTGTCAATAAAGTTTCCCCTTCCTGGGACAATGAATTCACGGTGTTCTTATTTCAATTTCCAGGAGTGTATTTTAGGGTACAGTAGCTGTGGTACAATACGATTGCGGTTTCATTATTCCAGACTGGAAACAACAATGGCAATTTCTGCGGGGTCGTAAAAACGGTTATTGTGTTCTGTTAATCCTCCAAGCACAATGTAATCCTCATTGATTTCTCGCTGTGGGAATGAAACGAAAATTAATTTAACACCCCCAAAGGATTTAGTTAAACGATTTAATACGAACCCTTTGGTGTTACGCGATTTAGCAGATTTCGTTAATTTGCATCATGTGGATCGTTGTTTTCTTTTGTTTTGGGCATCATATTTTCGATTACTCAGATGCAACCCTATATCTCTTCTAAGTTCGTGTTGCTATTTCCATCCCTGCATTCCTATTACAGCCATCGTCCTCAAAAGCCTGTTACGAACACTAATCTTTGCTTACCTTGAAAGTGTTGTTAATAAAAATTCTCTATTTAAACTAGACTGAACTGCATGTGACTGCTTTAGTCTTCAACAAAGCTTGCATCTGACTGCGTGAAAATATTGTTGGAAAATTAATACTCAAAATACACATCTGACTGCATGAAAGTTTAGTGGTAAAAATAAATGAAAGTCACCAACCTGCATCTGACTGCATCTGTGGACTTAGCTCGTGCACTCCTTCTAGTTTAGCCGACAAGAAAACATATATTCAACTCAGCCGTAGTGCAATGGCATAAAATTGTCATTCTAGATAACTTTATCAATTTTGGCCCTGTTTGTTACTTAATAAAAATTCTGTCCTCATCTGAATAATTTGCCAACTGTGCAATGGCATATACACTCCTGGAAATTGAAATAAGAACACCGTGAATTCATTGTCCCAGGAAGGGGAAACTTTATTGACACATTCCTGGGGTCAGATACATCACATGATCACACTGACAGACCCACAGGCACATAGCCACAGGCAACAGAGCATGCACAATGTCGGCACTAGTACAGTGTATATCCACCTTTCGCAGCAATGCAGGCTGCTATTCTCCCATGGAGACGATCGTAGAGATGCTGGATGTAGTCTTGTGGAACGGCTTGCCATGCCATTTCCACCTGGCGCCTCAGTTGGACCAGCGTTCGTGCTGGACGTGCAGACCGCGTGAGACGACGCTTCATCCAGTCCCAAACATGCTCAATGGGGGACAGATCCGGAGATCTTGCTGGCCAGGGTAGTTGACTTACACCTTCTAGAGCACGTTGGGTGGCACGGGATACATGCGGACGTGCATTGTCCTGTTGGAACAGCAAGTTCCCTTGCCGGTCTAGGAATGGTAGAACGATGGGTTCGATGACGGTTTGGATGTACCGTGCACTATTCAGTGTCCCCTCGACGATCACCAGTGGTGTACGGCCAGTGTAGGAGATCGCTCCCCACACCATGATGCCGGGTGTTGGCCCTGTGTGCCTCGGTCGTATGCAGTCCTGATTGTGGCGCTCACCTGCACGGCGCCAAACACGCATACGACCATCATTGGCACCAAGGCAGAAGCGACTCTCATCGCTGAAGACGACACGTCTCCATTCGTCCCTCCATTCACGCCTGTCGCGACACCACTGGAGGCGGGCTGCACGATGTTGGGGCGTGAGCGGAAGACGGCCTAACGGTGTGCGGGACCGTAGCCCAGCTTCATGGAGACGGTTGCGAATGGTCCTCGCCGATACCCCAGGAGCAACAGTGTCCCTAATTTGCTGGGAAGTGGCGGTGCGGTCCCCTACGGCACTGCGTAGGATCCTACGGTCTTGGCGTGCATCCGTGCGTCGCTGCGGTCCGGTCCCAGGTCGACGGGCACGTGCACCTTCCGCCGACCACTGGCGACAACATCGATGTACTGTGGAGACCTCACGCCCCACGTGTTGAGCAATTCGGCGGTACGTCCACCCGGCCTCCCGCATGCCCACTATACGCCCTCGCTCAAAGTCCGTCAACTGCACATACGGTTCACGTCCACGCTGTCGCGGCATGCTACCAGTGTTAAAGACTGCGATGGAGCTCCGTATGCCACGGCAAACTGGCTGACACTGACGGCGGCGGTGCACAAATGCTGCGCAGCTAGCGCCATTCGACGGCCAACACCGCGGTTCCTGGTGTGTCCGCTGTGCCGTGCGTGTGATCATTGCTTGTACAGCCCTCTCGCAGTGTCCGGATCAAGTATGGTGGGTCTGACACGCCGGTGTCACCGTGTTCTTTTTTCCATTTCCAGGAGTGTAGATTATTTTACTCTGATAAATGAAATTACTAGCTTTACTCATGGGAACTTTACTTTAATGTACCTTTTGGTTCAATGCAAGCACAGGATGCGGAGAACGACATAAGGTGTGAGATGAAACTCTAATTTTATCTAAAAAATATTTATTGTTCAAACTTTTAAGGCACACGTGAAAAACTAAAAAAAACTTCTATAGCATGGATTTACGAGAAAGTTTCACAAAACACTTATTTCATCAACAATGGGATTTATATCTAACTTTTAGACATTCTTTAACAAAAGGAAACCTATTTCTAGTTTCCCCAGGTATGTGCCGAGTTTCGCGCAAAATATAGTTTATTATGTGCGTAGCGCCAATTCTTACTCCTATGCTGTCACGACCCGGCTGCCTCCTGCAGGCATCTAGCTCCGACTCGAAACATGTCTGCTGTCTCTGCGCATCTCCTCAAAACTACTCAAACTTTTACCGCGTGCACCTAGCTCTGTTTGCTGTCAAAGATCTTACTACTGGAAGATGTACTACTCGTCCAACCTTGCGGTTGGGAACTATCGACATTTTTCACTGGCTCTATCCTGATCGAATCTCAGCACATACCTTTCAACCTACATAATTTTTCTCCTTCCATAATTTTTGATAGCCACATCCTCTAATGATATGGGTTTTTCGCAGATTTTACTCCATGCCTTTTATTTACTGTAACTTTTTATTTTCTACTTTGTGTGCCCGTTTCACTCCTAAATATTCTGTAGCAGTACATCTCAAACCTGTCAGTTTCCTTCTTCTGTAGTTTTTGAAATGCACAGTTTCGCTTTCAAATTAGGCCTTACTCTAGAACATCGTTTTTAATGTTATATGAAATTTACGTACCGGTAAATATTTTATGTTCTAGAAAACTTTTTCACTTTCTGTAACCGACTTCTGGTTTCTCTCTAGCTCTGGATATAATATTTAATGTTGCGTCTTAGGAGGGATACCTCTTTATCTTCCTCTATTGTGCATCCTGCTATTAATAGATCATCATTCTCCCACCCACGATGTCTTATGTTACCAATGTATATCTTCATTGGCCATCTTCAGGCCGGCAGGTGATGTTTGAAATGATTGCTGTCTCGAAAATCTACAGATACCGGTCTTTGAATGTTGGGCCATGTTTTGGACAGAAACGAGGTCTTCCTGCATGTCGATCACGGGGCTTGAAGATGGCGTAATATCGCCGAAACTGGTAGCCGAATAAAATAACCATTTGGAAATGTAGACAGCTGAAAGGTGCTTGATTTGATATTTCAAGACTGTTAGCGTCGGTTGGTGCAAAGGAGGTTGGCTTGCAGTCCACTTAAATGGCGTACCACCTGGGAGAACCACGTTGGCTACCAACGAATGGATGCAGCTACTAAGGGCTTCCTCAAGATTTGCAAAATAGGACACTGGAGAAAACTTTGCGAAAAACTATGCACGAACTCCTCCTACGGACCGATCTGGACAGTGATTTCCTCTCTCAAACGGAAACATATGTCTCCCAAGCGGCTGCAGACCTGGACAGACTCGTCTGTCAACATTACAGCACGAACGTTGCGTAAAACAGAAGATTCCGCGGCGGCCGGTTCTGCAGACACCCTTCTAGATAGTTTAACGAAACCATTCTGTCTCGCCAAACTACACAGTGCTCTGACGTGCCCAACGGGCGCATGACCGGATACGACCAAATCTCTCTGTGATAAGCCGTTTCTCCGCCAATGCAAAACGCGCTCTCGTGAGCGTCTCCAATAAAACTTTCATGGACGGGAACATTCAAGCAGATTGGGCGACCAAAATGTTACTCTACATATTGGAACCTCGGAAAGACTGGTCAGGTGATATCGTATCCTCCGATTGCACTGTCGTCATGTATGTGTAAGACCTTTGAACGTCTCCTCGAGCTACGCTTCGAATGGTGGTTAGAAAATCAGGACATCCTCCCTCGGATGCAATGAGGTTTTCATAAGGGAAGAAGAACCTTTGACAATACTACTTCTCTTGCTATGTACACTGAAAAAACGTTGCTGACTAACGGGTGTCTGAATGAAACTTCCTGGCAGATTAAAACTGTGTGCCGGATCGAGACTCGAACTCGGGACCTTTGCCTTTCGCGGGCAAGTGCTCTACCATTTGACCTACCCAAGCACGACTCACGAGCCGACCCCACATCTTCAATTCTGCCAGCAACTCGTCTCCTATTTTCCAAACTCCACAGAAGCTCTCCTGAAAACCTTGCAGAACTAGTACTCCTGGAAGAAAGGATATTGCGGAGACATGGCTTAGCCACAGCTTGAGGGATGTTTCCAGAATGAGATTTTTCACTATGCACTATGCCTTTCTCGGGCAAGTACTCCACTAACTGAGACGAGATACTGGCAGAATTGAAGCTGTGAGGACTGGTCGTGAGTCGTGCTTGAGTAGCTCAGTTGGTAGAGCACTTGCCCGCGAAAGGCAAAGGTCCCGAGCTCGAGTCTCCATCCGGCACAAAGTTTTAATCTTCCAGGAAGTTTCATATCAGCGCACACTCCGCTGCAGAGTGAAAAATCTCATTCTGGAAACATCCCTCAGGCTGTGGCTAAGCCATGTCTCCGCAATATCCTTTCTTCCAGGAGTGCTAGTTCTGCAAAGTTCACAGGAGAGCTTCTGTGAAGGCTGGAAAATAGGAGACGAGATACTGCCGAAAGTAAAGCTGTGAGGACGGAGCCTGAGTCGTGCTTGGATATCTCAGTTGGTAGGGCACTAGCTCGCAAAAGGCGAAGGTCCCGAGTTCGAGTCTCGGTCCGGCACACAGTTTTAATCTGCCACGAAGTTTGATATCAGCGCACACTCCGCTGCAGAGTGAAAATCTCATTCTGTGGTATCTGAATTCTTTATTTATTGATTTCGTGAGGGCCTATGGCAACGTAATGATAGCTGAGCTCATTAACAAACTAATACTGCTACACTTTCCGGTGAGCCTCTTACGGATTATACATGGTTTGCTCGGCTGTCGTACCGTATACGCCCATGACCAGAACCACGAGTTTATGACCCTCGCATCGTGTCTCATTGTTTCCATCAGGATGCGATATTGAGTCCCCTGCTGTACACTCTGTATTCTCAAACCTAGAAACTCTATTTGGCTCCAACATCGAAGTTCTTCAGTACTCGGACGACGTTTGTATGTACGCCCAGTTTGAGTGCTTTTTGGAGTAGAAATAATGGCTTAATGATGTATGTGAATTTATGATGTGGGATTTATGAAATAGACTATGTCACCCGAAAGATTGCCGGTAGTGATACGACGAAAAGGTGGAATTTCTTCTCATCAAACTTAACTTGGGCTGTGCATATTTCCCGTTCCATAATTGCTAGAATACTTGGCCTCTGCCTCAATTGCAAACTGACATGGACGTGCCACGTAGTGTACCTCATAGACAAGATGGAAAACACTGCGAATATACTGCGGATGCTTGATGGAGTTTAGTGGGGAATCGACCTGACAGTCCTTATGGTCATTGCTTCTCATCAAAATTCATCAAGTCTTGATCCTCTCTATCTTCGATTATGGCAGCGTTGTCTACGCCCACGCAACGAAATCAACTTTGGACAAACTCGATGCCCTACATTATAGGATGCTATGTAATCCCATCACCGCACTGCTGGTAGAAGAGTCTGCAGTCACGCTAATCATACGACTGCAGGTTTTGTCCGATACATTTCTTTTTCTTTCGGTCTTCGATAACTGATTGTCCTTCCCTTAAGACCAGCGGCAGAGCTATGAGCCAGGACAGAAAAGAAAGAGGATACCTACTTATCTTTTGAGGATAAGAAGAAGGTGCCTGAAGAAAGAAGAAGAGGCCGGGACAGACGGCCCCTGGGGACAGGGAGGACATCCAAGAAGGCGGCCACGGGTGGTGCAGTCTCAGTAACAACGGACGAACGGAGAAGTCGTGGAGGACATCGCGGAAAGTGTATAGGGGAGGTTGATGGTACATTTATGGGTGTTCACACAGCACCTCACTGAATAAAAATTAACTGAACTCCCCTACGTGTCCCTAGCTATGAGAAACGGCAACATCTCGACATCTCTTGCCACTAGTTCTATAAGATTCGAAATTCTCTTGCTTTCTTTCTTCGTTCGGTATTTTCTTCAATCGAGCAGCGGTGTCGCACATGCTGTGCGCATTCAGAACGGGGACTAATATCACTCTCGTCGTAGAGCATTTACTTCCCGACACTGGCCACAGTACCGCTTGCATCTACAAGGATGGCTCTAAAACTGGGGCAGGTGCGGGATGCATCTTCTTAATTCCGTCATGCGGCACCTACCAAGTCTTTGCACTTGGTCTTGAATCGTCTATCAACGCGGAGGACTTACTGGACGTCAGGGGGGCCTTTATTGTCGCTCACAGCTTTTCAAGCTCGTACTAATTCTCACGGACTCCCAAAGCATGTTGCAGAAACTTCACCATCCGGTATCTGATAAATTGTATGGCTTGGAGGTTGTAACAGATGCGCAGATATTGGGCATAGACGTCCACTTAATCTAGATGAAAAGGTTACCATGACATTATGCATATTGAAACTATTGACCGCCTCGCCAAGAGGGGCATTACGGAAGGACAGTTATTGATCTCAAATCGAAATTAAGAAAACTGCTTATCATGACTGGAAATGTGAATGGCACTATTAAGGGTGACTACCAGCTGGCCACAAAACCGTTCGTCTTTTCTCGACCGTGGTTCGTCTCAGTGAAGCTTAATAGGCACCATGTGACTTCTATTATTCGCATGATGTAGGTACAAGAGCGCTACATCGTCCACCTACACCGGTAAGAAATGATCACTTCTGGACACTGCGATAGCGACCAAACGGCAGTAGGAGAATTGAATCATGTCATGTTGGTGTGTACCAATCTTGCACATTTAAAAAATGCAGCCCCTGAAAAACAATGGAACAGTAGCAGTTTTCTCGAAAGTACTCGGAGTACAAAACCAGACGCCACAGGGAGAGCGCTGGTATGGACGTTGGCCGGAAATGTTACTTAGAGTCACGAGGTATCACGCGAGCTCTCGTGGAAAGCGACGAGGCTCGGCAGTGCGTTGGCGGTGACCATGTACGGTCAAACGAGACCACGCAGGATGGAGGCCGGAAGCGCCAGTGAGCAAAGGGCGGCCTACCGCACAGTATGAAGGTGGATGCGCCGTCATCCCAGGAGATTTGAATACAGGTAGTGGTCTAAGAAGGACGTCTGTGCAGGTCAGATCCGGGGCCTGGACTTGTATTCTCTCTGGCTATGCTCCCGCTCGTACTTAGATGTGTACCTACCTCGCTGAGAGTTTGCTGTTAGCAGTAGCGTACTTTGATTCAAGTCATTATCCAATTCTTGCTCAGATGAGAAATTAAAAGTATAGTTATTCAAGTCTTGTCTTTGTTATATTATTTACCGACATTGTTTCATAACTCTTTCGAATTCTCAGTTAGCTGTCTCCACATTACCTGAGTGGACGGACCTTCTCCAGTCTCCAATGTCACTGAGCGTCTAGACCGCTCGCTGGACGCGATATATAGGGTGAGTCACCTAACGTTACCGCTGGATGTATTTCGTAAACCACATCAAATACTGAAGAACCGATTCCACAGACCGAACGTGAGGAGAGGAGCTAGTGTAACTGTGTAATACAAACCATATAAAAATGCACGGAAGTATGTTTTTTAACACAAACCTACGTTTTTTTTAAATGGAACCACATTAGTTTTGTTAGCACATCTGAACATATAAATAAATACGTAATCAGTGCCGTTTGTTGCATTGTGAAATGTTAATTACGTCCGGAGATATTGTAACCTAAAGTTGACGCTTGAGTACCACTCCTCCGCTGTTCGATCGTGTGTATCGGAGAGCACTGCAATTTACATAGCGTTTCTACAGAATGATCTGCCAACGTTGCTCGAAAATGTCCCACTGGAAACGCGTCGACGTATGTGGTATCAGCATGATGGTGCACCTGCACATTCCGCAATTAACACTAGGCTGACGCTTGACAGGATGTTCGACGGGCGTTTCATAGGACGTGGAGGACGCATAAATTGGCCAGCCCGTTCTCCTGATCTTACACCTCTGGACTTCTTTCTGTGGGGTACGTTAAAGGAGAATGTGTACCGTGATGTGCCTACAACCCCAGAAGATATGAAACAACGTATTGTGGCAGCCTGCGGCGACATTACACCAGATGTACTGCGGCGTGTACGACATTCATTACGCCAGAGATTGCAATTGTGTGCAGCAAATGATGGCCACCACATTGAAGATCTATTGTCCTGACATGTCGGGACACACTCTATTCCACTCCGTAATTGAAAACGGAAACCACGTGTGTACGTGTACCTCACCCCTCATGGTAATGTACATGTGCGTCAGTGAAAAAGTCCAATAAAATGGTGTTACCATGTGGACGTAATGTGCTGTTTCAGTCTCTTCTGTACCTAAGGTCCATCACCGTTCCCTTTGGATCCCTACGTAATTCGGTGCTCTCCGATACACACGATCGAACAGCGGAGGAGTGGTACTCAAGCGTCAACTTTAGGTTACAATATCTCCGGATGCAATTAACATTTTACAATGCAACAAACGGCACTGATTACGTATTTGTTTATATGTTCAGATGTGCTAACAAAACTAACGGGGTTCCATTTAAAAACGTAGGTTTGTGTTAAAAAACATACTTCCGTGCATTTTTGTATGGTTTGTACTAACCAATTACACTAGCCCCTCTCCTCACGTTCGGTCTGTGGAATCGGTTAGTCAGTATTTGATGTGGTTTACGAAATATATCCAGCGGTAACGTTAGGTGACTCACCCTGTATAGGGATATGTTTCTGGTGCCAGGTGTGAGGCTAGGTCGGGGAATGGACCGCCTCTGTTCGGCATATCGGAAGTGCTCGGCCTGACGTCATGTAAGACGGCGGAACGGTTCTGAGGAACTCTGTTGCATTACTGGAAAAAGCCGAACATAGGCCCGTGGTAGGGCAAGGAGCTAGGACAGAAAAAATAGAGGGTTTCTCTCTCGCATTTGAGAAGAAAAAGGAGGTGCCCACAGAAAGAAGAAGGAAGGATTAGCCCAGCAACAGACGGCACCTTGGGACAAGGAGGACTTCCAAGAAGGCGGCCAGGGATGGTACAATCTCAGTAGAGAGGACGGACGGCGCCAGGAGTCGAGGAGGACATCCCGCAAAGCGGGCAGGGGAAGGCTGGCTGGTGGCAGCGCGAGGGTGTGGACGACGGCGCGAGGACAGCCGGGAGCCACGGCGGCAGCACGGAGTCGCTGGATGAGCTGCGTCGAGCAGTGCGGGCTTGCAGCCGCCACAGAGGCGGTGCACCGGCACGGGCAACGGCTCGCAGTGGCGCAGGGGACACGCGGCGTGACGGCAGCCGGCAGCGGCAGCGGCCGCACAGCAGGCAGACGCACCAGGGTACAGGCGGCGGTGTCAGGCAGCGGAAGGCAGGCATCAGCGGCTGCGGCGGCGGTACGTGGGCAGCACTTCGCAGGAGACGGCACACAAGAGCAACGGCAGCCATGGGATTTCCAATGGTAAGTTAAAAGACTACCAGGCGTGTAACGAGACGGAGATAATGTTTCCAGCGCAGCCTCTGACCCTCCTGAGTTACAAAGTAGGAAGTTCATTAATTTGTCAGATGTGCTAAAATTAATACTACAATCGTTTGTTGGAACTAAGGACACACTAAATGAGTTCCTTGACAATTCTATTCTTGCGTGAGAACCTACAGACCCACAGCAGCATGATAGTCTTTTGAAATTTGTTAAAACTAAAATAATGGGCCCAGTACATAGCAAGTTATTAGTCAGAGATCGAAGCGCCACTTGGCGAGATGTTCATGCTGTATTAATAGAAAAATATACTAGTAAAAGGATATCTGACTTCTACATATGCCAAATGTTTACAAATCAGCAATGACGTGAGGAAAGCAGAGCTCAGTGAGCCGGCCGCTGTGGTCGAGCGGTTCTAGCCGCTTCAGTCCGGAACCACGCGGCTGCTACGGTCGCAGGTTCGAATCCTGCATCGGGCATCGATGTGTGTGATGTCCTTAGGTTAGTTAGATTTAAGTAGTTCTGAGTCTAGGTGACTCGCCGGCCGAAGTGGCCGTGCGGTTAAAGGCGCTGCAGTCTGGAACCGCAAGACCGCTACGGTCGCAGGTTCGAATCCTGCCTCTGGCATGGATGTTTGTGATGTCCTTAGGTTAGTTAGGTTTAACTAGTTCTAAGTTCTAGGGGACTAATGACCTCAGAAGTTGAGTCCCATAGTGCGTAGAGCCTCTAGGTGACTGCTGACCTCCGATGTTAAGTCCCATAGTGCTTAGAGCCATTTGAACCATTTTTATAGCTCAGGGGAGACCGAGGTTGGATACCATGCAGCGTCATTTCAGGGAATGAACCAGAGGAACCATGCGAGAACTGGAGCTAGAAGGCAGCCTTGCTCTCATTTGGAAATTAATCTGAGGAGTCTTTATCCTAGGGATATGCGATGACAGGATAAGGACAATACTGCGTGTGTGAGGTGAACAGCTAACGTTAGCAGAGGCTAAGCAGATAGCTCTGACAGAGGAGAGCGCAGTAGCATTAGCTGGAGAAAAGGTGACTGCCTGAGGTGGTGGAAATGGTGCCGCGGACTGAAAAGAGAGCCACCAAGTGTTTCACACGTGGGAAGCCTGACCACGTGCCACGAGGGTGTCGTGCAGATAAAACAGTAAGAGAAGTGGGCAGGATGTATCAAGAAAAGGTAGGGAAAAGGAGCAATCACGTAGAGTGAGGGTCTCAAAATGCAATCCACCAAGTCGTAGAGACCAAAGTGTGCATTTGAAGTCCGTAACGTGTTTTAATCGCAGACAAAACGGTCATTACGCATGAGAGAGCCCAGAAAGTGTTTGCGACGCACAGAATGGACAGAGGAGAAGTGAAAACCAGGAAAATCAAGTAACGGCTTAAGAATACAGTCGCCTTACGCCTTACCTGGGAAGATATTAACGTTCGACTGCGAAAGTGAAAACGAGTTTATGTAATTGGAGTGTCGGGAGAGCATTACTAATTGTTTGACGTTTCTCGTGGATAGCGGTGCGGAGAAATGCCTAGTTACAGGATGTAGTTTGAGAACCAGCGGAAAGTATAAACGATCCGAATATATTAGGATCCGTAGAATCGCTAATACGGTTGCAAGGACAGAGGGACCTGTAACCCTGGAATCACGAACAAGAAACGGAATACAGGTGAGGCATCATTTCCATGTAGTTCGGGAAGACGTAGATCTTCCATCTGACATGCCAGTGGGCCGAGACTTTTTCAAAGAACATGAAGTCTTAATCAATTATGACACCGGAAGCCTGTGGATCCGCAGGGAACGGATCAGAATGAAGACGGAGCAAGGGTGTGAGCTTCATCCGGTGCAGATTTTTATTAGAACTTGGAAACTTGCTAATACGGTTTTGCAAATATAAGGAAGAGAAGGTTCTTTCAGAGATACCTCAATTTCGGAGGGAAACGGATGTAAGGCAATGAAGACGAAGTCACAGGGTGAGCTACACTAATTACATTCAAAGAAAATAGGCTTTTGTAAGATAGAGGTAGGGGTGTAAATGTGGAAGCGTGTGGGTAATGGTGAAACGTCTAGTATCTGGCCTGCAGAGTGTTGCAATAATTCCTATTTGTCACGGTAGAGGGTTATCAGTCAGTTGAGCAACAGACGCCGTGACAGGGATGCAATTTACGTTCGCACATTTTCTAAACCTTTTGTCTAGGTAAGTTGTGATATTACATTTATCTAAATATTTTGTAGTTATCTTTCTTTACATCTGATAGCTTATAATGGGAGGTGCAGAGAAGGTTTTAGCATTCCTTTGTCAACCTTAAATGGATAGTTGCTTAATGTTATCTACCGAAATTTAAAATGGCCATTGTCTAGGTAATATTAATAATCCTTTTACTTCAAATGCTGCCGGTAGAGTTTTTCCTGAGACGACACAGAAATAAACTCACAATCCACAAACCTGTGGGGACCTCAGTCTCGAGAGCAAGCAGGTTCAACAAAGAAGCTGTAGAAAAGTTTTTTGACTTTTGGAAACTGAGCACAGTAAACACTCCTATAGTGCTGATCGTGTGTACAATGTGGATGAGACTGGGCTCTCTGTCGTCCAGAGCCGAATACCACATGTAATTGGACTGAAAGGTAAACGTCAAGTAGGTGCCCTCACATCAACAGAGCGAGGTTCCCTCGTGACTGTCATATGCTGTATGAGTGCTGGTAGTACTTTCATGCCAGCAAATACGATATTCCCCAGGAAGAACTGGACTGATACCCTACTGAAAGGAGCACCACCTGGAACAATTGGTAAATGTTATCCTTCAGCCGGCCGAAGTGGCCGCGCGGTTCTGGCGCTGCAGTCTGGAAGCGCGAGACCGCTACGGTCGCAGGTTCGAATCCTGCCTCGGGCATGGATGTGTGTGATGTCCTTAGGTTAGTTAGGTTTAACTAGTTCTAAGTTCTAGGGGACTAATGACCTCAGCAGTTGAGTCCCATAGTGCTCAGAGCCATTTGAACCATTTTGTTATCCTTCAGGATGGATTCAAAATGAGCTCTTCTCCAAGTGGTTTGACCACTTCATTTCTACGGCACATCCCTCAAAAGAAACTCCTGTGTTGTTAATTCTTGGTGGACATAAGTCATGCCAGAAACCGTCAAGTTATAGAATCGTGAGCATCCCGCCTCACACCCATCATAAAACTCAGCCACTTGATAAGACCTTTATGGGTACTCTAAAAACCTATTATGCTGAGTATGTTCGCCAATGGTTGCGGCACAGCAGCTGGCTCTTAAGAATATATGACATATCTGAGTTGTTTCGAAAAGCCTACCTAAAATGACAGACTGACTCTATTGCTGCAATAGGATTTATGGAGACTGAAATTTTCCCATGTGACAGGACTGTTTTTGCAGAAATCGACTTTATAGCTGCCACATCGGCTTTAAATGAGGCCAGAAGTCTGAGAGGAACTTATGAGAATCCACCATCTCCAGGTGGAAGTAATGACCTCTGACAAGAAGACACTCAGAACCCATTCAGACCAATGACATCTGACAGCCCAAGTGAAGATGGCCAAAGAGAAAGCAGAAGGTCAACATCGTTGTCAAATACCTCATCAAACACGTGTGTGTCTCCACAAGGTATCATGCCAATCCCTCCTCTAAAGAGGAAGGTTTCCAACAGAGGTCGTAAGCCAGGTTCATCAGGTGTTTTGGCATCTTCGCCTTATAAAACGCGCCTTGAAGACTCCATACTGAAGGATAAACAGAAGCTTCCTAAGGCACCTGCCAAAAGCAAGAAAAAACGTGAAGCTCCTCCTAGAAAAGCATGCAAAAAACGACTTATCTGAGGATTCAGATGAAGAGCCCAATGCATCAACTGTCTCTTCAGGCGAGTTTTGATCTCCCAGTTGCGGAAGAAAAACCTACTGAAGAAGATACCATTTGTTTTTTGTGGAGGCGCATTTTCCAAAGACGTTTGGGGAGAATTGTGGATTAAGTGTGTAGTGTGTGAGGAGTGGAGTCACTCTTTGTGTGCTGGAAATGAAGGAGATATTTACATATGATATTTTTGCAAATGAACATTGCTTATGAAGCATTTTTCTATTAGAGTTGCGTTTAAAAATATGTTTGTGTAATTTAAATTTAATACAAAATAAAACAGTTTATAAAGTTTTTAATAGTTTTCGTTTGAAGACTGCAGTTTCCCACAATTTTTAGGCTTTTCCACATTACCCGCACTTCTTGAAAAATGAATGAGTTGTTGTGCAAGCAGAAAATATTTTTTAATATTTAACATATATAAATTTTGCGTTTCATATGAACTAGCTTTGGCTAATTTTTGAAGATGAGAGAGAAGTAAACATTTCTTTTATACAGCAGAAACTAACTGGGTTTCCACATTTACATCCCTACCTCTACGCTTAAGTGCAAACCGAGAACCTTTCTCACTAGACAAGACGACAAGTTCGTGTGCAGAAAACTGCTTGCACCGAGCGAGGTGGCGCAGTGGTTGGACACTGGACTCGCATTCGGGAGGACGACGGTTCAATTCCGCGTCCGGCCATCCTGATTCAGGTTTTCCGTGATTTCCCTAAATCGCTCCAGGAAAATGTCAGGACGGTTCCTTTGAAAGGGCACGCCAGACTTCCTTCCCCATCCTTCCCTAATTCGATGAGACCGATGACCTCGCTGTCTGGTCTCCTTCCCCACACAACTCCCCCCCCCCCCCCCCCCAAAAAAAAAAAAACTGCTTGAAAGGGTCATCCATGCGCACAAGTGTATCTGCTGTACCTTACCGGTGTAACACACGGGGTGGTCAGAGCCAGTTTAAAAATCTTTTAATGATACTGCAGTGTAGCAACAACCTGATAAACTAACTTCAAACTATCTAACTCGGACACGGCGGAACGTATCGAACTTTTTTCTTAACAATTATTTCTCAGCGCAACCTACCCTAAACACCCCAGCAAGCTTTTCAGACTGATTCTGAGCACCCTGTATATAAGTACAATTTGCTCGAATGCTGATATCCAGCTTTAAGCTATACGTTATCCTGGATCCCATCCTCACATTGCATTTAGAAATTATATCTGTAATCGATGCCACTGTCCAAGTTTAAAATTAGAAGTTTCTGTGCATACCGTCCTCCCGGTGCTGTGAATATCGTCTTCCCACGGAAGCAGTCCGGTTCGAAAACTGGGTCGTAATACTGTGATCTTATTTTACCTTAATGAAATATATTTGTACTTAAAATCTTCATCATTGTTCTATTGTGGAATTTACAACTGTGTTAATTTGGCACTACCGTAATTACTGCTGGTTGTATGGTGCTCGCTGGCTGTGGTGGCCGAGCGGTTCTAGGCGCTACAGTCTGGAACCGCGTGACCGCTACGTCCGCAGGTTCGAATCCTGCCTCGGACAAGGATGTGTGTGATGTCCTTAGGTTAGTTAGGTTTAAGTAGTTCTACGTTCTAGGGTACTGATGACCTCAGAAGTTAAGTCCCATAGTGCTCTGACCCATTTGAACCATTTGTATGGTGCTCGTCATTACTTGTTTTTATTTTACATTAAGAAGATATGTTTGTACGTCAAATCTTCATTATTATTCACTGTCAAATTTGCCCTTACATTAACATGGTACTGTTGCAATTACTACTGACTGTATGGTCATTGCTGTCTATAGCTACAATAAACAAATTAATAAAAATTAAATAAAAAAGACGTTCATCCGGGTCAGTTTCACTACTAATTATGATACGTCCTGTATTGTACAAAAATTTTGGACATGGGCACCTGCGACACCCCTTTCAGCTGAGCATCCGATGCCTCTCTCTTATGTCGCTTGGGCCTTAAACCGGCCATGGTTACGTACCCGTCCTGTTGCTAAGCTACTCAGGAACTGGTAATTTTGAAACTATCTAAGCTTTTCCATGACTCCCCTTACATCCGCAGATCTTGTTATTGAGATGCCAGAAGTGATGTCGACCTCTTTCCTGGTTCGTTTCCTTTCACATAGGTGCTCATTAACTACTCATCGTCATTCAATAAATGTTTCTGTATCGTTTGTGGTAAGTACTTCTTGAGTGTGAAATATCTTTCATTTCGCATCTCCTTCAATACCATGTACAAGAATTCTGTCTACAAATGTTTTCCAGAAGATAGTTATTGTAGTTATTTTAACAATCACCAATTTCACTAGATCCCAAAGCAGTGGTCGTCGAACATTTTTGCTAAAGATGCAATATTGACATTATGGGGCGGCACCTCGGAACGCATATGCAACGATCCTTTCATTAATTGGTATCCTACACAAATTAGCTTCTTGTGAGTACCCGACAGAGTAGCTATAGAAAGGGCATTATAGGCTGGCTTCATGCTGATCGTTAAAAGTCGGCACCATTCGGAACGTTCTGCGTCGACTTCTGTTTCAGATTGCGGGCGCCCTCAGCGCCCACAAGGTTGTGACAGTTTAACTGCCTGGCCAAGTTTTTATTTTCTGTGGGTCCGGATGTATATCTGATTAATAACAGGAATTGTACCTATATTTTAATGCATGATGCAACACGATACAAGATCATAAATATCATTTTTCTTCTACTCATTGCGCTGTATTACAGAAGCCCTATTTTAATTTCATATTACTTGCTTCAAATATGTGCTGCATTTGAAGACGACTGCGCATCCACGAATCAGTGTTACGTGTCAAAATGTATACCGTAGCAGCTGATCGACAGGAGGCCCTTGAGTTGCCAGAAAACATTCACACTCTCACATTTCCTGACTCTTCAGTGGCTCCGCTACTTCCCTTCTGACTCTTAAGATAAGCGACCATATTCACTTCACACACGGTCGAGTGTGCGAGTTAAAATTAGGTACATCTTCAAATATTAACGATTTTACAATTACTTTTGTCTGTTACTGAGAGGGAAAACTACGCTCTTAAGAAGCTCTTAAAGTTAGATGACGTTTTTGGATTCGGCTGTTGGTTGGTAGATGCATAAACATGGCTGAAAACCGCGGGCCACACGATTACTTAATTTGCATTGTTACTGTGTTGTATGGGTCTGATTATCAGTACCCTACCACACTATCGCCGCATTAATGGATCACGTTTCTCTTTCAAATCAACCTCCTTCTATTTTCTTTTCTCCTGAGTGCGACACGGCTCTTTCCCACCGAAGAGAAATTCGTTGTTCTCCTCTGAATCTTCCTGCCTTTTGTTCGCTACAATGTGTCTTTACACCTATACTTCGTAGGTTAATACATTTACTCTCCTGTACAAAAAAGTCTTTCAGCTCCCACTATCAATATTCCCTATGAACATCTCTCCTTCAATTTCGTTAAGTGTTTCCTTCTTCAGTTCAAGTAAGTTGCGGCTCTACATTAATGGGTTGCCATTTAGTACCTAGTTTTTTTCAGTTTCCGTTATTTACCCATGATCTAAAATATTTCATGTGTTCTTCATACCTTCTTCGCCTTGATGGTGAATTCTTGAACATTTCCAAGTGTTTCTTCTCTTGTGTTGCCGAACTTCAAAAGAGTTTACCCGCTCTCATTGTTTTCCCTCTGCGTAATTTTCCTGATGCGTACGCATAACTTTTCTTACCTCATTTAAAGTCCCATAGTGCTCAAAGCCAGCCCCTTACCTCATTATAACTTTCCATTGTCCAAGAGATACCTAATTTCACACACAATCCAATATTTCATCATATATTCCCACTGTTTCTTTATTAGCATTACGATCTAAGTCTAAGTAGTGGCGGTTGACTACAGTTATGGAAACAGCAAGATCGTCCATATGTTTCCCATAACAGCTTATCCTGTTGACTTCCTTCGCATTCGTAGAACTGTCTGTTGCTTCGTCGACTAATGTTTTATTAGCAGGTATGCAGCTCGACAGAAAGTTCGCTTTACATTTTACTTCACTAATTCCTACTTGCGTTAGTCTGTCAATCATTCTTTCCTGATTTGCTCGTTTCCAAGGACATATAAATTTGTAACACGTCACACTCCATCTCGTACTGTGTTATCCCTATCTATACTCTCCCACGTAAGCCTCTCTTAAAATATCCGTACTCGGAAACCCGATCGGTGAACTAATTGGGTGTGGATTTTTTCACGTGGGATATTATTTCGCAAAAACTGTCTCTCACATTAATACATATTTCATATCCTTAATTTAGCAACCCGAACTCTTTTGTCGTTTATGGTACAAATGGCTCAAATGGCTCTGAGCACTATGGGACTTAACATCTTAGGTCATAAGTCCCCTAGAATTTACAACTACTTAAACCTAACTAACCTAAGCACATCATACACATCCATGCCCGAGCAGGATTCGAACCTGCGACCGCAGTAGTCTCGCGGTTCCGGACTGAAGCGCCTAGAACCGCACGGCCACCACGTCCGGCTGTCGTTTATCGCAGCTAATTATTTCGCGTTTTTCACCCAAAGGTCGGGAATGTGCACAAAAATTAATCACATTCTCCATCCATTATTGATAATGACTTTTTTGGATTACGGCTATGTACCACTGCCTGCAGGCTTCGTCTGTGACAACTCTTGGGTTTCTCATAATTTAAGTTTGGAACTATCATAGTTCACCGCACCAACACCTGTATTGGTTTTCTGTGCTTAATTCCTTATGAAGAGGTAAAAAAATGAAATCTTGGCAGTAGAAGAGTTTGTCCGCAGCTCGTGGTCGTGCGGTAGCGTTCTCGCTTCCCACGCCCGGGTTCCCGGGTTCGATTCCCGGCGGGGTCAGGGATTTTCTCTGCCTCGTGATGACTGGGTGTTGTGTGATGTCCTTAGGTTAGTTAGGTTTAAGTAGTTCTAAGTTCTAGGGGACTGATGACCATAGATGTTAAGTCCCATAGTGCTCAGAGCCATTTGAATAGTAGAAGAGTTTTAGATAAAAAAATGCGCTTACTTTTCCACAGAGTGTATTTCTAATCAACGCAATTTGAACCACTTCTTCCAGTGAGTGGTCAAAGGAATATTATACTTCGATGTCCTGTCGTCGAAGAGGTCAATAGAGGGGTCAGAAAGGGAAAGAATTAGTAGATACATCGACAACATCTTTTTCGAACATACCATTCCAGCCACAACCATGATTAATTCTTAATGGAACCGAGGTTGACCTACATCTGGATGAGAAGGCGATCATTTTAACTCCCCCCTCTCCAGAATTCGGGTTCCGTTTGTTAGCCACTGTGCCATCGATTTTCTACATCTACATCAATACTCCGCAAGCATAACTATGCGCAGCTGTCCTAAGACCTATCTTTAAAATGGGAATGACCTGCGATTTTTCCACTCGTTTAATACCCTTCGTTGCTGCAGGAAACTACAATAAACTACCCCTACAAGGGGGCGCAAATTCTTTGGCGTCATCTTCGTAGAATCTTACAGGTATCTCATATGGTCCTGATACCTTTCCACTACTAGGTGACTGCCGTTGTATTTCTGTTCCGTGATCGGTTGTCTCAATATCTGAAATTTCCACGTTCCTACTGTGATTGAAAGAAGTGACTGTATTACGATCTTCCGCGGGAAATAGTTTGGGAAGACCGAATTCAATATTTAGGCCTTCTTTCCGTTGTGTTTCGCGCGGTGAAACTATGGTCACTGACTCAAGACATGATTTCGAATCGCTTACTGATTTCACGTAAAACAAAGACGTTTTATGAATTTGAATCAGATAATTTGACAAAAATTTATTTTAAAACCCACTGATCGCTTTTTCCATTGCTCTCCTTGCACTCATTGTCGCGTCGTTCAGCTTTTGTTTGTCTACTACGTTTTGATTTCTCTTGTATCTGTGGTGAGACTCTCTTGGTTTACGTAGAAGGTTTCTAACACAGTTATTAAACCACGGCAGTCATCACTGAAGACTTTTCCTAACGTTTCGTCTCCGATTGCGCGAAACATCTTCAGAGGTAAAATGGGGAACTGCAACCAGAACTCGAGGAAGTGTCGAACATATGGGCAATGTAGAGGGCACCACAGTCCATCACGTGACATCGTCTGCGAGCTTATCTCTGGCAGTGTCAACATTTCCGATTGAAATTAATCGATCGTCATTCTTACGTTGCAATGTTTACATCCCAATTTTATCTAATTTAACACCTTCCTCTTTTATGTTAAAATTATTACGGCGTTTATGAACCTCAATAGCCTCTCTGTACATGTTTTCGGAATGACACTCGTGTCAGCGAATTTTTTTTTCATGACCATCCTCTTGGTAATCTTCTTCCTCTACAGCCGACTTAAGTCCCAGGCGGCAATTCCTCTTGTGTTCAGCCAGACGGGTGTTAACACTTTTTTTGTGATACCTAAATAAACCAGTCCACAACTACAAGGAATGTTTTACACACCCGGTGTAGCTGATCTTTTGCCGATCTTAAACATTCTTTTATCTTCCTGGTGAGTCCGAAGGTAATTTCCACACCATACTTGTTCAACACATTCCCAATGCGATCTGTAATCCTACTGAAGAAAATTTTTCCCTCTGGGCGGCCGTCGTTCCCCGTGAACCCTGATTCTCTCCGTAGGGCGGTGCTCGATCTCACCCTTGTTACAATAAATATTCTTCTTGAATAACGACCGTCGATGTTCAAGATCATCTTTTACATAAGTCGATTCGCTAATTTAGTGCGACCTGTCGACCAAGGCTTTCATCGCACCTCTTTTTTGTCTGGGGTTGTGGTTAGTGCCTTGGTACAGGTAACGGTTAGTATGCGTAGATTTCCTGTATACTCTATGGTGCAACGTCCCGTCCCCTCGCTTGATAACGGACACACAAGAAATTAATTTGGCGATTATTCCCCGTCTCCGTAGCAAATTGTATTTTTGGATTGATACTGTTGAGATGCAGCAGGAACGCATACAATTCCTCTGCGCTGTGTGTCTGTGAAAGTTTACACTCTGTGATGAAACCAAGGTAGGTCTTTCCCATCCCTTTCGACCTTGCTCGGAATATACTTGTCTCAGGCATATTGAACGATGCTTTTGATTTTTTCCATTTGTGCTTCACATCATCGTCCCTGTCGCTGAATGTTTTACGTTGACTACTAAGATACTCTGTAATTTGTCCGTGTCACTCTTGATAATCAAAGACGTTTTCCTACCTTTCTTAACATGCCTTGCCATACCTGCAGTTGCTATCAGCCTATCATCGCTGATACCACCCTCAACGTTAACTGATTCGATAAGTTCAGGTCCGTTTGTCGGTAGGAGGTCTAAGTCATTACCTTCACGAGTTGTGTTCGAGGTGCTTCAGCTAGGAAATAGTTCGCAGCACTGCCGCTGCTAAAAATGAATGTGTTTCTTTGGCACATCTAGTAGGAGACGAATACGTTTCACTGTAATGAAAAATTCTGTCGGAGACAAGCTAGGAGCTGAAGTGGGAGGGGTGCGAGATACTCAGGTGACGACCGGAGTCGCACGAGTCTCGTTTGCCCCCTTCTTTCTTTTGGGTGTGGACTCTCCATCACGCAAAGCGCTTACATTGTAAGTGGTCCGCAGGTCTCTCTTTTAATTAAACCCACAGTCACTCCTCTGGGGAGAGCGGGACGACCGGCTGGAGGAATTTTCTCGCTGCTCTCAGTTTTCTGACGGCTTGCCCGCCGCCTCTTTGTTCTGGAACAGACCTGAAATTACAGGATGGAGGTGCGGAGGGACCGTCGCGCGTAGAGCGGAGAAGTTACTCTGTGCGGTACTTCCAAAAGACAATTGTCTGCGTAACCGGCTTCTCTGCCATCAACTTTTTTTTTGGCCATGTGTGTTACGTGGTCACGTTCAGTGTTCCTATGCTACACATGTCATTCTACAGCAGCATTTCGTTGCAGGTTCTGTACATGCAGTGTATAAAGACTACATCATATGAAAATTAGATTATACATGATGAATATCAGATGAACAATGGGATACCCATATCTCTATATCTTAATGTATGTTGAGTTTCATTTCATATTTTATAAGCAATCGGAAATGTCTCTTACAGGCTGTGAATTCTTGAAGGTCCAGCAGAGGCCAGTTCAAGGAACTGTGGTACTAACTACTGCTTTCCAATAAATGTGTTCGTTATGAAATTTGTCGTTAATAATACATTTCTTTCTCAGAGCAACGTCACAGTTCACGGAATCACCACCAGAAATATGAACTTATTTTGGTGTCCATTACTCAGTACAGGCATTTTCATTAACATGCTGTAAGATATGACTGTTTAACTACTTATAAAGTCCTGTTTAAGAGGAGCCAAAGGATTTACTGCTTGCTGTCTCCTTCTAGTCAATGTTGTAGTAGAACCAACTGATGCGACTGTATTAAATAAAATCTGATTTCTGTACATCTCTGGTGCAGTAATGCCATCACTGTAACTAACACTAAACTGAGTTTTCTTTTTGATGATTCATACAACAGCCCAAGAATTATCATATATCGTTCATTTACATGTTAGCAACAAATTTACGATTACCTTTCGACCGTAACTATGTTTAAGAGCTTTTGACTTATTCTGTATCCATTTCATCTGGTATATGTGGAACGGACATTAGCATGCATTTTGTAAATTTATTTTGTGTATTTTTCTTTTCTGGCACATTCTAATCTATGCAGCTATGTACGCATGAGTGTAAGGGTGACGAATTTTCGAGGAAATATCGAATTTTGTCAGGAATTGCGACTTTTGGAGAGGAATTCAAAAATGGCGAGAATTTCAGAAATGGCCCATAAGACTGTGGTAACCTTCCACATCATCCTCCACCAAGGAATTAGCGGGAAAATAAAAATGATTGTGCCCTATCTGCGATTCAAACACCGGTCCTTCCGTATGGAAAGCACAAGTGCACCACCCGACACGTGGAAACTGTACAGATGCAGGAGAGGAAGGTTAGGTTACTGTAGTTTATTTATTTGGTAGGGAAACTTAAATAAGGCTCAGTCCTAATTACGTAATTAATCACAAAAAATGGCTCTGAGCACTATGCGACTTAACTTCTTAGGTCATCAGTCGCCTAGAACTTAGAACTAATTAAACCTAACTAACCTAAGGACATCACACACATCCATGCCCGAGGCAGGATTCGAACCTGCGACCGCAGCGATCGCTCGGCTCCAGACTGTAGCGCCTAGAACCGCACGGCCACTCCGGCCGGCAATTAATCACAAACTCAAGAACTATATGCTTAGTTCCACACAAGAAGCGCCTAAATCAATACAGCTCAAAAAAATGACGTTCCATAAAATTGGTGTTATCGTGCTGGAAAGAAATTTCGCAATAACACTGGAAACTAGTGGCACACGTACGCAAACTCTAGCCTTAACCACCAAACTGGCAGGAAACAGGCTGAAGTCGAAGGTACTATTTTCATTTTTTGGTGGGATGTATATTCAACTAACAAGATGCCTGTGTTGGACAAGAGGAGTTTTATAAGTGTGTTACCTCTGAGCATACAACTGAGGACGGTGTCTATCATTGTTTGATGTCGGAGTTTGCTACGGACGCCTCCCACTGCATTGCTCGACGATCATTCTGTAGCCTAGGTAATCGAAATTCAGTAAAGCCAAAACACTCTACCACAAATGATGAAAAATACTTCACTGTTCTAATTACACATCAAAATTGATATGAAGAAATAGCACTTGCAGTCAGTGGATCATAATGCAACACATGTACTGGGGACTGGGGAAAATTGTCATCCTAAAAGATTGCACCAGACGGAAACTGAACGTATGTTCTCACTGACGCGTGATCACGAACTAATGAACTTAGAGCCACTCTTACATCCCCTCACCCATCCCTCTACCGCCCTTTTTCAAACAGCCAGCTGCTCAAACTTCGATGCGGAGCCTAAGCTGACGACAGCCTCCCACCACATTTGGTGGCAGACTCTTCAGTCCGTTTCGTCCCTGGTGAACACACACTGCAGGGTCCTGACGGTCGCTCAGCGCTAATGGTACCAGAATACACTACAGGACTTTCATTTAATGTCAACACACCTCCTATATGCAAGTATCTACATTAAAAAATGAAAACACAATCGCGACAGTAATAAATGTCCTCTTCCCACAAAAATAAGCTCAGTACACTTCTTATAGTTTTATGAGCAAAATCGGAATAGTTTTTATGTTCGACTGCAGGATGCAAGACACGTCTCCCTATCCCCCCACTTCCCCTTACTTTACGACATCCAACGAAGTACCTGTAAAGAAAACTACAGTATTGCTGCTAATTACAGATGACCAGTTTGCATAGATCAGAGTGATTTCTTTCAGTTTGATGGACAAAATTACATGGCTTTAGAGCGTCCCTCACGTTCAAACCAGCGTCTGTAAATAAACTGTCATGCACTTTTAGACACGTTAAATAATGTTACAGAGTAAGCCTGTCATACCACTTGCTCACATGTCAGAAAATACACAATCATTTTACATCTGACAACAACAAGCTATAATTCAAGAGGACCTTGTTGTTTTGTACACTATGACAAGTCCCATTCCATCAATGCAATGCGTTTGCGAAACAAATCGTGAGAGCATATCTTGTAATAGAATCTCCTAATGTCACCCAGTAGACAACCAGATAAGATTCGTCTGACACATCGAAATCAGATACCTGATGTATGATGATGCCTGATATTTGTTGCTTCGTTACTTGCTTCTACCGACCTGTCTGCAAAGTTTTCACCATCCAGCAGACAACGATTGGCAATAGCAGCGGATTCTTGCGTTCTAGTTTCCTAAGCAATTTGGTCATCACAGAACAGCCTGTTTCAGGCAATCTACTCACAAGTCGGGAACAACACTATCATTTCTAGGTTCCACAATGGGCAATAATTCTAATGGTATCTATAATGAGAGGTTATGAAGTATGAAATAACACAGGACTTGTAGTAACACCTATCTTTAAACGTGCAATTGTGACGATAATAATAAAACAGTCATGAATACATGAAAATAGATGCAGTTGATTCCTATTAATTTTATGAGCAAAATCGATGTGTTTGAGAGCATTACATGTGTTAAAATTAGAAATTGTCATGCACGAGGGCATTACATTCATTTCAGAGATATGAAACACTGATACAGATCAGCATCTATACAGTCATTTATTACATTTGAGAGCGTTCCTCGTAATGAATTGTAACATTCACAGTAGATAAAAAATTATGAACTATCTGCATCCAAACCAGTCATACATCTCTGTGTAATAGAACCTCCCATAAGATTTTACTATGATTTTCTCTTCTGATATAGCCGTGGAAGTGGCCGCGCAGTTCGAGGCGTCATGTCACGGATTGCACAGCCCCTTCTGCCAGAGGTTTGAGTCCTCCCTCGGGCATGCGTGTGTTTGTTGTGCTTAGCACAAGTTAGTTTAGCTAGTGCGTAAGTCTAGTGACCGATACATCTAGAAACAAATACTGTATGTGTCTTGAAATCCGGCATATTACAATTACATGTATCACCCTTTGGAGCAGGTGGCCATTCGTTTGAGTCACTTGCAAAGAGCTTTGTAATGTTTAGCTGCCTGTACTGGAGGAAGACCGTGTCCAACAGACTATCCATGACAAGAGAGGGTTCCTTTATTGTTCCTTCATAACCAGTTTAATACATAGTTTTCCTGCTGTAATGCGTCCAAGCAGTGTATGACGACAGCTTTGTACACTGACATACATTTTGGTATTATACCATGACTTTGAGGTCTGCGTCAGGTGCTAAACTGACATTAACATGTTGTGCTCCATTGACTGTAACAGAATGCTGAACATAGTGTGGTGTAATCTATGCCACTCCTACAACACACATAATGGTAGAAATAAAACAGAGAGGCGATGCTTCTTACTGACAAAAATATGGAAGACATCACAGTATATGGATACTAGAACAGTTTGCGGCATTGTGGAGCGTTTCCAAACAATCTTCCTCAGTGATGGGGTAGTGGTTGTCTAGTGTTCCATCAAGACTATCAAACTAGTGTTGTAAAACACAAGTTTCCAGCACTACGTGATACGAACACCAAACGAAATGGGTACTGTATCCCCAGTCAGGTGCCGTAATTATCATTTTGCTGTAATTATCTCCCAACCAGAGCAGCAAATCTGGCATTTGGATCAGAAGAATTCAATGGTTAAGGAGTGTTCATCGAACGACGGTCAGTTACGTTGTTAATGATCAATGTGTTTGTGTGGGTTGATGGATATCGAAAAGTATTGAAAAGTGCAATTTACTAACCTAGATTGGAACGAGCACATGCATTTAATATACTGATCTGACTGTATTAATTATATCAGCATGGTACTGCACTCCTAGTGAAATACGAGGAGCGAACTCATTCAGCTTAAGGATGGAGCCATCTCCTGAGCTGGAGATGCACCCAGCGTCTTCAAAATGAATAACAGGCGAATGTTTCGAAACAGGATCTGATGGTTGGTATACTTTTGGTTACTTTTGAGGAGATAAATGTGCATGAAATTCCCCTTCTGAGTAGAAAGCACATCAGCTGCCGAAATGCGACTGCTGTCAATGTAAGAAACTCTACTACAACGCAAGTATAGACTATTGCAAAAAGGGAGAGATTGCTGTTGTCATTGTAGCCAGGCAGTAGACGCAGGGAGTAGCGAATTTGGTTCCCCATCTTTGTTAATTACCACCATAGTTGCCCACTTCACACTCTCTACATGGCTCTGTGGGTGAGCAGACAAAACAACGACTATTTGTTATAGTCAGATTTGGAAAACTGTAGGCAGACCTGTCTCTGATGACCCACACGAGACAAACTATTTTTTCCTCAAGGACACAGAGCACAAAATGTTACCTGACTGCTGTCAGCTGTCTATTGATTCGATTTATATCAGACTGTGAGGAAAGGTCAAAAGAAATTTCGAGAATGAAACAAATTAATAGGGACTAGTATCGCCTGTGGTCGAAACTCGATGAAATGATTCAGTGTACCTGATCTCGACAAATTAACTTTCCGTAATGTGAGTGCAACGTGAATCCCATTTTATCACGTAAAGTAGCCTAGATGCGAAATTATATGCATTGCAAAATCTGCACTATAATTTCATCAAACCGCAGTTATAACCCTCAAATTATTTGAAACTGGATGAGGTGATCATTTAAATTTATTTTTCATTATAACAATAGAATTATTATTGTCAGCATTCACATTATTATACCTATCACTTTGTCTGCACAAAAATTGTGCATCTTTATTAGGTCTTCGTCTTTCAGTCCAACCCCTTAGTGTTCTTCTTCGAGGCATAACCTAATACAATTATAATTACTGTATATCAGGGGAAGTCGCTGCTGTTCAAAGTAAAGGAATTGAAAATTGGGAACTTAGTTAAAATTTTTTTGATTACGGAGGTAAATGAGCAGAAAGTTACTTCTACAGAGAAGAAAGTGAAACATGATGCTGATAAACATATGTTTGCTGTTCGAGTCGCTTTGTTACCACCAGATCTTGATTTCCAGCGCTGAAACTTCATCGATCTTACAGACGTTGCACTGTGCTGCTGCACATGAATCAAGTAAGCATAAACGTCCCTAGATTTAGATTTCAGGAAACATTGTCATGTGCCACTTCATCCACAGCACTTGATTGGTGTTAGTATCAATATTAGCGAAGTGAGGCACAGGGAAATTTCCGATTTTCACGCATTGTTGACTTTAATGCTTCATAGAGATGGTATTATCAGAGTTACGAATTTGAATGCATCTACTTCGCTTTATGACTCTTAACAGCTACATACACACGTTTTATTTATTTATTTACTTATTTATTGCATGTGTATGGCAAAGTATGTTTCCAGTTCTGTAAGTCCAGTGGCCTCCTTGTACAATTAATATTAAAGATCTGTACTTCAATTTTCGAGTTCATGCATTAATATTATGATAGCCTTCTAATGGCTTACGAAGCCGTGATTCGATCTGTTAAATGTGCCTGGATAGTTAAACCGACACGATCATTCTATTTTCCAAATAAAAAAGGGAACTCTATCGATTCCCCACACAGCTTATTCACAGCAAATTTCAGTCAAGTTAAACATCATCGTCGTTTCCGTTTATACCGATGGTACTTGATTTCTAAAGGAATCTGACGGCTATATTCGTTCACTTGTGGTGGTAGACAATACTTCACAGTTGAGAACAAAACCGTCAATGAGGAAAAAAGTTACATCGCTGTTGGACCTATTTTATGGTCAACTGTAATAGGCAGCAGTGATGAAGTGTTTTTTTTTTCACTTCGTTGGATGTCACAAAATAACGGGAGGTAGAGGGAGAGAGAGGTGCGAATTGTATCCTGCAATAGCACATAAAAATTATACCGATTTTCTCATAAAAGTATAACAGAGTGTGCTGCTCCTATTTTTGTGGAAAGAGGGCATTTATTATTGTCATGATTGCACTTAAATTTTTTAAATTGGTGCTCGCTTATAGGAGGTGCGTTGATGTAAATGAAGATTTTCTCCATCACAAAATGGCCATTGGTTGCGGCTGGGAGGTGAGTCCAGTGTGTGTGGTCGCCTGAAGTGGCTGTGGTCCAGCCTGGGTGCGGTGTGGTGCGGTTACGTTTTAGATGAACACGTTGTACTCAGGGAGGCCATCATTTATTTGTCTTTGTTCAGGGCTGCTGCTAGAATTGCATTCTATTGTGTATGCCAGCTTCATTACCTCAGAGTGACTGCCTGGACTGCTCATCGGGGACACGTTGGACTGGAGGCTCTGCCACCAGATATGGCAGGAGGCTGCAGGCAGCACAGGCACCATGTGGAAGCAGTAGTAGCTGGCCGATTGACAAATGCTGTATCCCCCACCACAGGTAAGAGTGGCTGTAACTTGGGTAGTTAGTGACCATACATCGTTGCAAACGTACATGCAGTTGCTGATGCTCTCTCCTGGTGCTAGCTTTTGGGGCGAAGATTTTCCCTAGTCCCAGTACATGTGGTACCTTATCATCTGTTGATTATGATTGATGGTGTTTCTTTTCCACAACAATTTCGATTTGTAATTAGAACAATGAAGGACTTTACATCAGTGGTGGTAGCGTGTATTGGATTTCCTGAATTTCGATTAACTGGATTGCAGGGTGATTATCGAGCAGTGCAGCAGGAGGCGTCTCTAGCGACGTCCAGCGTCAAACAGTGATAAACACAGTCCTCCGCTGTATTCTTACAGCTAATACACATATTATACCCCTGTCTGTCCAACACCAGGATCTTGTCAGTTGAACATATTTCCCACCAGAAAACATTGGTAGTACCCTCGACTCCAGCCTTTTTCCTACCATCTTGTAAGTGATGGGTAGAGTCTACGCACATCTGTTATTAGTTTTGAGTGGTATTGTGAAATTTTTTCACAGCATGATAACACCAGGTGTATGGCATCGTCAATTTTTGAGCTCTATTGCTACTTTAGGTGCTTCTTGTGTAGTTCTGTAATTAGGACAGATATTTATGACTAATTATATAATTAGGACCAATTTTTAATTCAGTTTCCCAATCAAAATGAATAGAGTACACCAACCTAACCTCCCTCTCCTGCATCAGGGTAGTTTCCATATGTTGTGAGGAGGGGGGGTGGGGGGGAGGGGATGCACATGGATGTTCTGTCCAGAAGGACCTTGATTAGAGTAGATAGAAAGGGCACCGCTAATCTCTGGGTGTTGGGTGGGTTGGGAGGTCAGCACACCCTTTGGGGACATTTCTGAAATATCTGCCATTTTTAAAATTCCCGCCAACATTCGGAAATCTCGTCTAAATTCGAAATTCCCTCAATAGGGAATTGGAGGGGAAAGGGTGTGGTAGGGGAGAGGATGGGGACTCATGTGACAGCTGGGGAAAACACATGGTGTCATCTGTGGGTGGAGTTGGGGTTTGGGGCGGGGGTGGTAATTAATTGGCCAATTTCATTAATTTCCATATCAATTTTATATAAAAAGTGCATGTGGAGCCTCATCACTCTGCTACTCACGTGGAGTAATTTATTTGACCATCTTTCCTGATCCCAGTTTATCTCATAATTTAAAAGTTTCAGTCTCAATGAGTAAGGATAATTTGAATAAAAGAGTTAACATTTGTTATTTTATCACTCTTAAATTATGGTGGATCAGGTTTCCACTTAAACTGCTTGTAGCATCTTAACTAAAAAGTAAGCGTGAAAGAAAATTATATTCCATCACGAAATTCCGAATGAATTTACAACAGTTTGTATTATGACCACTATGAAGAGCTCCTAGCAATTGAATCCAGTTTGATTTTTAGCGAAAACGTCACCGCAAATAATGCCAAACAGTTATATATTGGTTGGCACGTCGACTACCCTTCTGTAAACTACGTGCAAAGTTCCACTGGAAACATTCTACGTCTTGTACGAGATATTAAAGACCACCTGAGGGTTTCCCTATAATTTAACAACCATGATCTTGAAACGACTGGGTCTTTCTTCCAATGCTTTGAGTCGCAGAAGGTGCAGCCACGGGCTCCCAACGAAAATGATGTGGCATAGTTGTAGCTCAGCTGCACACGTAGACATGAAGAACGTAAAATTGTTTTTATTCTGATGCGAGTGGGCAACTGTTACGTTCCGAAGAACCAGATGTCTTGTGCTCGTTGCTCATGATAAATGGGTTGAAGGAGGCAAAAGGGATCTGTCATTGTAGAAACCTGGACAGGCTAGCAAACGATTAGTTGACACAAGTGCACTTCAAGTAAATATATTTTACTAAACTTGTTGCTGAACAGCTGCTAAACTGTTGGCACCTTGTGGCAGCCGTAGCCAGCTGTAAGCGGAGGCCCGGCAAGGACGTGCGTCTATGTACACTGAATGTTTTCCTTTAGAGGTAGCTATCAACAGCCCGGTGTAACGTTCGGCACCATCTAGCAGCACGAAACTCGAAGAAGGTACCCGGGTGCCCACCGCTTATAACACAATCCTGGCGGTCTTCATTGGTTGGCAACATGGAGGTTCTACAGTGGTCAAGTCATCCTATTGGTGATGATTTCAAAGCATCGCTCGCGACACACGAATCTTAATCGAGACGCTGGCTACAATAATACAATTTATGTTGGTGCGTTTTCGCCGTCTAAACACAAGAGAGGCAGAGTGATAAACGGGCAAGCAGTCTATCCGTTCCAGGCAGCCGTTACCGCCAATTGCATGAACCAAGTACTTACAACTAACGGCAAGATAAACGTTTACTTTTAAAGCGCAAGTGAAAATCCACCAATTTTTGGTCTTCATTCGTGTACGAGAAACAGTTATATGGAATCAGATGAATTTCTCTGGAACACCCTCTAGCATTGATTGGCGACTCCATAGTGTCCTGTGCACTACGACCAGATAATGGGTATACTTGGAAGGAGAGACAGCATTGGTCGTATATTTTTGTTTATTATCGCAAAATCGATTTTCGGTCACTTCGTGACCATCTTCAGTGCTGTAATATATAACTTAAATTAGTAAGCACTGGGGTCAATAAGCATTACGGCGATCACATAGATCAGTCTATGTGATCGCCGTAATGCTTATTGACACCGGTGCTTACTAATTTAGGTTATATATTACAGCACTGAAGATGGTCACGAAGTGACCGAAAATCGATTTTGCGATAATAAACAAAAATATACGACCAATGCTGTCTCTCCTTCCAAGTATACCTCTAGCATATCACGGAAAGAATCCATTAAAGGTCATACCTCTCGTACTTAGCGTAGTTCAATACAGTGCAGTCATTACTGAGAAGTCTGCTAACTATTAGTGGACAAGCTGGATGCCTGAATCATTGAACATTAAGTTTTTGCTTTCGCATCGGAGGAGAAAATCGTACTCCATCAGAATGGTAGCGCAATGACTTCCAATCCTTGTCTCGGATCAGGATTAACTGCTCGCGTTGGTATTTTAGCCAAAAAAAGTATTTTAGAAGCTCAATGCCAGCATGAAAACTTTTCTTTGTTTTATATAAAGGAATGTCGAGAGGCAACTGAATTAATATGCGTCACAGAGAAGAACACGGCCCACGAGATATTGTCACTTTCAACAGCAGTAGGATTCGGTATGATATAGACTTGCCGAGAAGGATCACTGAATATGGCATACGGCCTACTCACCATCGGCAACGCAGGGGCTTCACATCCTATTCAGAGCTAACGGATTCTGCAAAAAGACCATCAAAGAAAGCTTGTCCGCAAAGAGCAAAATTGTCAGAGAAAAGGTTGTCTTACAAAAACGGGCCACTCTTCTACAATATTTGTAGGGAGTTAATGACCATGTCTGGAAAATTCTTCTCCAAGTGCTGGTTAAGCAAATAGCATCAGCCGGCCGCTGTGACCGAGCAGGTCTAGGCGCTTCAGTCCGGAACCGCGCTGCTGCTACGGTCGCAGGTTCGAATCCTGCCTCGGGCATGGATGTGTGTGATGTCCTTAGGTTGGTTAGGTTTAAGTAGTTCTAAGTCTAGGGGACTGATGACCTCAGATGTTAAGTCCCATAGTGCTCAGAGCCATCTGAACCATTTGAATAAATGGCATCTGTAGAGCGGACACTGCACAGCGTTCAGTTTCATTCGTTCATCCTGCAATTACTTCAAGAGTTTTCCAGTTATGGATTTAACTTATGAATATTACACAATGTGAACAGAGGTGCTGCTTTAAAACTCGTAGGACATATCTTGTTTTCCGGCGTAAATCAATTACTCTTAAGTGACGAAACACACTCGGTTATACTTCTAGAAGTAGAATGAAGTAAAAGTGCGGCACGTAATTTTAGGTGTGCACCTTATACTTTTGAAAGTCACTTAACAGAAACGCTGTACTTTCAATTTTCACAAGACAAACCCCATAGAATGTGATTTCAACAGGACAGCTTTCCATCACGCTCCGATGCGGTCGTTCGGAATTACCTCCAAATTACGTATCCTTCTAAGTAGATTTTAGGCCCAAAGGTATTTTTACGCTGTCGTTTAAAACAAGTTGTGTAGATTCAAGATCGAGGTCTGCTATTTACACCAAGTTCTGTAGGTAGCTAATAACGACGTGCGAAATGGAGGTAATCTTTCAACGCAGGTGATTAGTGAACGTCATAATACTCTGGTGCCAGTTCAGCCTACCTGCTTAACCTACGACACGTTCATACGACCCTTCTCAGAGGTCAACTAAACAAAGTATTCTTAAGAACCGAATACTGACCAAGGTAGTAGCAACAGCGTAATTTAAAAAAAAAAATACAGACATTGGGACGACACCCTTACCATCTTATGCTTCATTTTCTACGAGACAATGTGTTCGACTGCCAGGTGACACATGAGCTCATGTTAAGCCTGGTGTTTCAGCTGTAAGGTTACAGCAGTAGCGATGGTAAACCTACTCATCACTTTGTGTTGCTTTACTTTGTCCATAGTATCAGACGTTTATAGTAAGTCCATAAATTGCAGGCTGCATAGATCTGAACTGAAACAGATGGGGATGAGGGAATGAACACTCTGAGACTGTTTGCATTCTTATCACTTTCTGTACAACGGCCTAGCGCGTTTCGCAGTTTAGCGCCATCTTACCACATAAATACGACATTGTTGAACATATATTTAAAAGACCACACATAAATACGACATTGTTGAAGATATATTTAAAAGACCAAAGGACTGCAATTTGAAGATAATTTAACAAAATTATGTCTTAATTCACCGTAGAGTTGAAATTTAGAACTAATACAGTTTACAAAAATGTTCTGTTCTGATAAAGTTCTCTACGTATAGCTCGTTTAGAAAGGTATCTTGTTCTAGGTCACATACGACTTCTTCTGGACAAATGCTCACACTAAATACTGGACAGTCACTGTGGCTATCGTGTCTGGTTTTCGAGTTTACAGTTGCACAGCACATTACATACAATGGTGAACGGAAAACTAATTTGTTCATCTACCTCTGAAAAACAATACACCAGCAGTTTAGCGTAGCACGGATTCTAAATGTCCTTCGCATTTTGACGGAGGTATGTGGCGCCAGATACCCTTTCACAGATCATTCAGTTTCCGTAAATAATATTCCGGTGGTCTACTAGTGCGGAGCTGGAGCTCGAAAGCGTCCCAGATGTTTGTTTAAAGACGCCTTGTTATCACCATCAACTGCATGTAAAACACGTAATTGCCACACCATCGTCAGTATCATACGTTATGTATCTCTATATCGAATCACGTCCGTCTCAATTACACTGAGGTGACAAAAGTAATGGGATACCTCCTAATATTGTGTCGGATCTCTTTTGCCCGCCATAGTGCAGTATCTCTACGTGTCACGGACTTGAACAAGTCGCTGGAAGTCCCCAGCAGTAATATGGAGCCATGCTGCCTCTATAATGGTCCACAATTGCGAAAGTGTTGCTGGTGCAGGAGTTTGTGCACGAGTTGAGCTCTCTATTATGCCCCATAAATGTTCGATGGGGTTGACGCCGATCGGGTGACACAGAGCATTGGCGTCCATGAAAATTCCGTCGTTGTTTAGGAATATGAAGTCCATGAATGGCTGCAAATGGTTCTCAGGTAGCCGAATATAGCCACTTCTAGTGAATAATCGGTTCAGTTGGACCGGAAGACCAAGTTCATTCCACGTAAACGTGGTTCACACCATTATGGAGTCACTGCCAGTTTGCTCCATGCCATGACAACATGTGTCCGTGGTTTCGTGGGGTCTTATCGTCTGAAATCGGAAATCATCTGACCAGGCCACAGTTTTCCAGTCGTGCAGGGTGCAACCGATACGGTCAAGAGCTCGGGAGAGAAGCTGCAGCTGATGTCGTGCTGTTAGCAAAGGCAGTCGCGCCAATCGTCTCTTGCCATAATCAATTAACGCAACATTTCGCCGCACTGTCCTAACAGATACCTTCGTCGTGCGTCTCACATTGATTTCTGCAGTTATTTCATTCAGTGTTACTTGTCTGTTAGCACTAAGAACTCTACTCAAACGCCGCTGCTCTAGGTAGTTAAGTGAAGGCCGCCGGCCACTGCATTGTCCGTGGTGAGAGGTAATGGCTGAAATCAGGTATTCTCGTCACAGTCTTGACACCGTGCACCTCGGAATATTCCCATACCATCTCCGACATGAAATGCCCTATGTTTCTAGCTACAACTGCCACACAACGTTTAAGGTCTGTTAATCCCGTCGTGCAGTCATTATCACGTCTGACACTTTATCATGCGAACCACTTGAGTACAAATGACAGCTCCACCAATGCATTGACCTTTTATACCTTGTGTACGCTATACTACCACTATCTGAGTATGTGCATAACATCGCTATCCCATGACGATTTCAGTTTATAAATTCTCTATGATTTCGAAGTCACCTTGTGTACGTGTTGCGGATGGCAAATGCTATGTTAAACATTTGACATTTCCTATTCACATCTCTTGACAAATACTAACCTAACGTCGATTTGCAATAAGGTTTTTGATCATATACTGTATTCGAACATTATGAAGTACCTCGAAGAAAACGATTTATTGACATATAGTCAGCACGGATTCATAAAATATCGTTCTTATGAAACACAACTAGCTCTTTATACCCATGAAGTATTGAGTGCTATCGACAGGGGATCTCAAATTGATTCCATATTTTTATATTTCCAGAAGGCTTTCGACACCGTTCCTCACAAGCGTCTTCCAATCAAACTGCGTGCGTACGGAGTATCGCCTCAGTTGTGCGACTGGATTCGTGATTTCCTGTCAGAAAGGCCACAGTTCGTAGTAATAGACGGAAGTCATCGAGTAAAACAAGTAATAACCGGCGTTCCCCAAGGAAGTGTTGAAGGCCCTCTGTTGTTCCTGATCCATATTAACGAGATAGGAGACGATCTGAGTAACCGTCGTACAGTGTTTGCAGATGATGCCGTCATTTACCGTCTTGTAAAGTCATCAGATGACCAAAACGACTTGAAAAATGGTTCAGATAAGATATCTGTATGGTGCGAAAAGTGACAATTGACCCTGAATAAAGAAAAGTGCGAAGTTATTGACATGAGTACTAAAAGAAATCAGCTAAATTTCGATGACGCGATAAGTCACACAAATCTGAGGGCTGTAAATTCAACTAAATACTTAGGGATTACAATTACAAATAACCTAAACTGGAACGATCACATAGATTATATTGTGGGTAGAGCAAACCAAAGACTGCGTGCGATTCATAGGCAGAACACTTAGAAGGTGCAACAGGTATAGCAAAGAGACTGCTTACACTACGCTTGTCCACCCTATTCTGGAGTACTGCTGTGCAGTGTGGAATCCGCATCAGGTGGGACTGACGCATGACATCGAGAAAGTACAAAGAAGGGCGGCTCGTTTTGTATTATCGCGAAATAGGGGAGATAGTGTCACAGACATGATACGTGAATTGGCGTGGGAGTGGCAATCATTAAAACAAAGGCGTTTTTCGTTGCGACGGGATCTTCTCATGAAATTTCAATCACCAGTTTTCTCCTCCGAATGCGAAAACATTCTGTTGTCACCTACCTGCATAGGAAGAAATAAGAGAAATCAGGGCTCGCACGGAAAAATTTAAGTGCTCGTTTTTCCCGCGTGCCGTTCGAGAGTGGAACGGTAGAGAGACAGCATGAAGGTGGTTCATTGAACCCTCTGCCAGGCACTTTATTGTGAATAGCAGAGTAATCACGCAGATGTAGATGTAGATCAACGTGAGTTCATTGTCGTGCTGCTCAGTTTACTGTAGCACGAATCTGTCGCTGAGACACGACAGGTATCCTGACACATGATGCCATCGCCCTTGGGGACACCATTAAATGAAGGGACGCAGGTGTTCCTCAACAACGTTCAAGTCTGTCATTGCGATTTACATTACTGAAATAGGTTCATTGGTCCACTGGAAGGTCAGATGAATATCCCCCATGGTATAATATTCCCCCCACTAGCCCGTGTCCATGGCGTCTAACATGTTTCGAGTAGCCGTTCGCCTGGATGACGGCGTATCCGGACACGACCGGCAACGTGGTCGCACAAGAAGAATTCATCCGAGCATTGATTCACGCTCAAATCTCTGTGATCCTATGCACACTGCAATCGTAACTGACGGTCATTGAGTCAACATGGTCGTTTTCTGCGATACTGCATGTTGAATAATCATTGTAAGAATACTCGTTGACTATCACATAGTTTTCCGTCTCGATTGCTATTTATATCTTTACTTTTTAAAACTATATATCGAAACATATTTCGGGGATTAGTCATCATCAGAATCTGTCAGATAAACAGAAGAAATGAGAAGTTCTATTTGTACCAGAAAGACAATACTGCATTGTACTGAACAAAACGAGGACATACCACAATTAAAATGTCTATACACAGCACTTCATCAAAGCACATGTACACTTGTACCATGACTAGCGCTGTTTAGTGGCCCTTAGGTGGCGCTGAACGCAATTGGATTTCTTAAAAATAATTCAAACTGACGTCTACAAATTAAGCATACGGTCACTTCAAAAAATAATCTGCAAAAATAATAAACTGAATCTGTCTCGAAAAATTTCGAAGTAACGTCTACAATTTGAACATGAAGTCTTTTCATAAAATGTAATCTATAAATATAAAATGGACAACCGAGTTGTTAAAAAGGCTTTAAAACTATACAAGGCGGAGCTTAATGTAGCTTCGTTTCTACGGTAAGTTATGTAACGCTGTATTGCAATTTGATTTTACCTTTCATAAGTTGAGAATATAAATCATATTTACTTCATTATTGAAGTATATAGCAAAAGTATTAGCATCTTAACATAGAAAGAACTGTAGAGTTTGGTAAACTCTTCAATGTATAATTTTAAAGTCACATGTTAAATGGTTTTTAACTACACAATTATTTATTTTATTTTTATAGATGGTTTTTGACGAAATAACTGTCTGCTGTTTTTATGACTTTACATTGATTTTTAGCATGGCACTTCCAATTAAGATTAAATACCTACGCACCGTTCCCTTCACTATCGGAATCGGCCTCTTAAATCATCTTGACGTGTACGAAACAAATGTAAATCAGATGGAGCGAGATGAGGACTGTGTGCAAGACGCTCTAACGCCTCGAATTACATATTCTGAAGAGTATGAATTTGTGACTAGCGATATGTAGGCGCACGCTGTCATGGAAAAAAGTGAATAAAAACACTGATTGAGTACAGACCTTGGATTTTTTTTTTTTTTTTTTTTTTTTTTTTTTTTTTTTTTTGTACGCTTCAACTCATAGGTCAGCATATCATTGCAACGTTGACTCTTTGCTGTTACTTCTTTTACCAAGTAATGTTCCAGAACTGACCAATATGCGTCCTAAAAATCTGTGTTCACAGATTTTTAGCCACGCATTGGTCAGTTCTAGAATATCACTTATCCCACAGTGGGTTGACTCTTGCAATTTATATTTGCTTGGAGGTTGACTCTTCAATTTGTATTTGTTTGGAGATCTACATTGTTCCCTTTGCTTGCTCCAGTGTTTGATATTTGGTTATAAGTGATGAACCCATTATCATTCGTTTCAAAAACATTTCACCTAAGCTCTCTTTATGGTCCAACATCAGCTGACAAATTCTCACACGATTGTGCTTGTGCTGTGCAAGGAGTGTTTTGGGACACATTTTGAACAGACCTGACGAACATTGAGCCTATTATGAGTGTAGTCAAATAGTTATGTCCACAGCCACGACTAATGTGCTTTGGGTTTACTGCTTCAGCAGCCACTTGTTGTTACTTAAAATCCAATCTTGGACTTGTTCATTGTTGGAATTAGTGCTGGATGGGAGCGGGAGTCCAGCTCTTTATTAGTTTTTCCAACTACCTCGGGTGCTTTTGTTCATTCCATCCGTAAACATTACACCGTTGTAAAACCTTTTCGCCGTATCGTGCTGAAAGTCTTCTGTGGATTGTTTCTCTTACATAGCGCCGGTACGGATTACAGAGCGCTGATCTTTATTGGTGCAAATGGGAAGTGGCGCAGTAATATTAACTTTTCAACACCACAGGGCGAACTGGTGTGACAATGAAGAAACCTGCCGCAAACAAACAGAATGGTGTCATCCGCATTCTAGCGGCTGGCAACTGGACTAAGCAGTACTGACAACCTAAAGTCAATTAGAACAAAACTAGAAATACTTCTTAAACCAACGCAATGGTGTTTCTCCCACGCAAATTTTTTATTAAGTTACTGGAACATTCATTAAATGTAGGTGAGCTGGAGCCATCTAGGGAAAGAAATTTTTGTAACAGGATTTCCGAAACAGAACAATTAGAATTTGTGGCTTACCATTCTGAATGCAAGATCTTGGATTAAATCTTGCCACCTCTCCAATCATAAGAATTGTGGATATTGCTTATTCCACTTTTAATTATGTATGATTCCCCGTGCTCCTTATGTGGCTTTTCCCTTGCTTGTCTGTGAGATACATTAGACTGCACTTAAGTGATAGCATTCCACTCTTCCTGTCTCCCTTACTCCATTCACGGACGTCCATGTTTAGAGTTAATGAAGTGCTCCCTATCAATTGTAGATGTAAATACAGTGAAATATCGCGTTCATTCGAGAAATGCTTAAGAGTTCTCCCTCCATTCGATCGTCACTGGTCCTTCAAGCTGAGCACTAGGTATGTATTTTGCTTCTAAAACGCCATATCGAGAATCACGACGCAATACAGAGCTTCCTCAACGACATAAGTTTAAGCAACAGAATGCTGGAATCTAAAAGAATCACATCTGAAATTTAGCGGTATGATATTACCGAGAACCCCACATCCAGAGAAGGAATAAAACGAGTCAATAATGACTGAAATAAAAGAGGAATTATGTCTAAGAGAAGCGTATAGTAACTGATGCTGAAACTGGTTTAGGAAACCATTAATAAGAACAGCATTGTGAATGGTAAATAACTATATACATAGAATTGGCAAGTTTATGATGGTGGAAGAGAACAACAAGAAAACTTGACCTAATGACGACTAAATGAATCCCAAAGATCAGCATAACGTAAAAATAGTAATATCTAGAATTCTCCTCAAGAAGAAATAATCAAAGGCATCCATACACATCTTACAAAATTGTCATGTTCAGTTCAAGTCATTGATGTGATACAGAAGTAGAGAAAAAACGAACGCCGCACTGAAGAAAACAAATTTGTGTTACGTCTATCTCTACACATGTTAAAATTAAAGTTATTAGAAAGTTGTGCGATAATCAAGTACCTGCATGTGCTTTAAGAATGCCGTGACTTCATAGACATGCTTTCCACAATTCTATTTAAAATGCTCGACCTAATTTCCTTTCAGCATCCAAAATTGTTCTCTTCAGTCTTGATTTTTCTGCACATATAATTGGAATAGCGACGCAGTCGACATTTAAACTGCTTAGGATATATTGATTGACACTGAACTTTTATTCAGAAAGAAACGTGGTCGAAGGTCCACCACGACACAGCTAGTTTCTAGATTGCTCTCCATACATCACTTTCCTGGAAGTGTGGGATGATTCCTTCCAAAACACAACGAAAGACTCCAGGCTGTTAAAAATGTAAGTGCAGACTCCTTTATTGGTGACCGAGGACAGTAAACTGAACACATTCCATCAGTATTTACTTCATTTGCATACTAATAATTATAGCTATTAGGTGTTACATGTTTTTAAGTTGGTTATTACCTCCAAGTACATGTGGTAGGAGCAAGCCATTAATTCTTATTTTCTCCTGGCCAGTAGGTCAGGTGTTGAAATGTGGACATGTGGACGCACAACAATTAGTCGATACTAATGGGCGTAGTCCACAGTGTTGCAGTTACAACCATGCAGAAAACATCAGGCGCTAGGTTGTGTGAGGTATTTGCAGGAATACTGTGAGATGCAGAGAAAAAAAAATAACTAACACACTGAAGTGAGTAGAAATTACGGTACCAATGATCTCAACATCCGTATATACCACACACTGTACAGTGGTAGAATATAAAAGTTGTAGATCTGATGTCCAGCTGTTAGTTAGTTAGTTTTCTCTACTGTCAAATGTAGTTTCTGACTATCCATTGCATCTCGTTGCTATATTCCTCTCTTCCAGCTCTAGTAGTTCCAACTGCTAAAGACACAAAGAGGCACTACCCTCACGCTACAGAACAGATTTCCCTCTAATGGATAGAGGATGGACCTCTATGGTAGTAGTTCCTGCTATTAAAAGTAGTGATTTGTTAACAAATGGCTCGTGAACACCATGCTGACTACCATGCTCCAGTACTTGCCAGTCGCCTTACTCTGGGCTACCTGTTTTGCATCCTGCAACGTGGGAGTTGACATACATTGTATGCCTTTTCCTGTCTTCCCGTCTAGTAGGGCTGTGACTGATGGCATAAAGTGGACTGTGTGGTGTGAAGTCACTTAGATAGAATCATTGTCTAACGGGAGAAACAGACACATGCAAATTCATTTTTATAATACCACGTCTCGTCCATTAATCCACACACTGGCTGCGGCCAGGCAAAAGTAGTTAGCATGAAGATAAACCTCACGGTGAAATACAGAGAAGAGTGGGAGGCCGAGGAGTGAACGTTTTAGCGCGAAGCACATATTTGTGTTTTTGTACAGTGTGAGTACCTTTTGTTACTCAAATGTCGAAGCTCCTAGGAAGCATACCAATTAGAACTGAGAGCAGTTAAATATATAAGTGGGTGTAGAAAAATATCCGCTACCAGTCACAATAAAAGGCTATTTATTTGTCATAAGTAAATAACCTTTTACTGTGACTGGTAGCGGATATTTTTCTACACCCGGTGAAGGAACAGTCACGGAATTGGACAGCATCCACTATGGATAAAATTCATTTAAATATATAAGCGTCTCATTAAGGCAGTTATCAGCTTTTAAATGCGTTATAAAATACATGACACACACAAATGTGGACTTCATACAGGATGAGGCAAATAAAATTGGCCCAGACTTTGTGAAACCGTTTGTGGCAGCATTAATGGTGGAGGGAAAGATCTACAGTCACTTCGGACAGGATGGAGCAACTGTCCATAGGGTTGACGGAACCGTGGAGCACAGTCTTCACGCCTGACAGAGTTGTTAGCAGAGGTGAGTCTAGACACTGTCCTAGATGGCCACCCAAAATCACTTTGTGTGGGGAGCGCTCAAATCTAAAGTGTATCGCAACAACCCCATTGTCTTCAAGAAGTGCAGCCAAATATTTAGGATGAGACTGCAGCAATTTCAGCAGTCCAGCTTCATCCGCCTTCAACGACTTGTTGACCAGGGCCGAAAAGTGCCAAGAGATGAATGGTGGTCACTCTCAACGTTTGCTATAGTCAGGTTAGTACTGTATTTCTTTGTACCCTGGAATTCCGTTCTCAGGGCCACTTTTATTTGCCAGACGTTGTATTTTATTCCTAATATAAGGTAAATATGTGTTGGTTCACAGGAGATTATTGTACTTTACAGGGGGCATTTATATAATCTGAAAGCGTGAAAGCTGCTACTGTAGTTTCGCAACTAATACAAACATGGTACTGGTGTACATTTACACGACTCTGTTGGGACACTTTTATATTCTATTTTGCAGTGCCATCCCAACTGATTTTCGAGTCAAGAAAATTTTACGACAACAGCAGTCGGAAGCGCAATCTAAAACCAATGAAGACACAGGAGAATAAAAGATAGAGAAAAAAACTATTTCAACATAATGAATCTCAAGAAAAAATAATTCTATGAGAACAAGACTGATAAGGGCAGGAAACTGGTATTAGAAATGTGAAAAATGTGGGTGGTTCCTACTTTTGATATCATCACCAGAGCTCTGCACTAAGGTAGGTCTTCATATGGTTCTATATTCTCCTGTCTTCTACAATCCTCTTCAGGTTCACGTAATTTCCAGTTCCCTTTATGTCGTCTGTCATCTTGTACCTCCTCCTTTCTCTCAATCTCGTCTCACAAATTAGTCCTTCCAAAGCCACTCCGGTCTCAACGAATGTCCCATCCAGTTGGTCTTTCTCTCATAGCTTGCAGCAGTCTTATGAAGCGGATGAAAATTTTGTATTTACTGCTTCGGACGATACAGCCAATGAAAAGGAATTCAAAGATGGGTTCATTGCCTTATATGTGGGAGCGGCACACAAAGATTTTGTCTACTCGTCATTGTGCTCTGTGATACGCTGGTATTTGCTGGTATTTATGTTTTTTCTTCTAAACGTAAGCATTTATTAATGGTTCTTTTGAGATTAGAATACATTGTTCTTTCTTTGTTTATATTAGTTATTGTTTTTCTTATTGAGTTTGATTATGATTATTTTTTTCCTGTTATTTTTTTGGTTTTTTCTGTTTGTGAAGGTGCTTTAGGTCTTTCTATTTTAGTTTCAATAATTCGTTCTCATGGAAATGATTTTTTTAATTCTTTTGGTTTATCTTTATGTTAAAGTATTCTTCTAAACGTAAGGGAACACTTTTTTGTGTGCATGAATTGCAACTTGGACAATGATGAAGAATAGGCCCTTAATTAACAGTCAGACATCTGTGTAGGCCAGACGTTCGCCAAAAGTTTTGTTTACATACAGTTTAATTTTTGTATTTTTCCTTGTCTGTTGGTGTAAGTAATCCAGTCATTTTGTTACTGGCAATGAGAAATATTTTGAAAATGTTTGTAGCATATTTTGTCTGCTCGTCATTGTGCTCTGTGATACGCTGGTATTTGCTGGTATTTATGTTTTATCTTCTAAACGTAAGCATTTATTAATGGTTCTTTTGAGATTAGAATATATTGTTCCTTCTTTGTTTATATTAGTTATTGTTTTTCTTATTGAGTTTGATTATGATTATTTTTTTCCTGTTATTTTTTTGGTTTTTTCTGTTTGTGAAGGTGCTTTAGGTCTTTCTATTTTAGTTTCAATAATTCGTTCTCATGGAAATGATTTTTATAATTCTTTTGGTTTATCTTTATGTTAAAGTATTTATTTATAACTATTTTTTTGATCCCTCTTTGTTTGATTAATAATAGTTGATGGTTGGTTCATTCTTTAATATTTCTGTCTAGTTTTGTTTTTATGATTTGTGTTTATTCATACGCAGATTTGAATATAATTAGATATTATTATTGTTACTGGCAATGAGAAATATTTTGAAAATTTTTGTAGCATATTTTGTCTACTCGTCATTGTGCTCTGTGATACGCATAAACAAGCCCCCCATAATTGTGTAAACTTTCCCCACAACCAGGGCACGTTTACGCACTCGACTTGAGCCTATATGAAATTATTTTGCTTTCACTGTAATGTTAACTTAGAAGTACATACACCAAATCATATTTTAATAAGCATGTTATAAGACTCAAATAGTTTCAAACACGAGAAATTTAACCAGAAATTTTAAAAATTCTGAAAATAAATCAACATAAATGTGCTCCGGTATCCCCAATAAGATTTGCGTCTTGTGTCATATTGTTGAGTGATGTTTTTTTGGAAGAGTGCGGAATAGAAGAGACTCACAGAAAATATTGAATCATGTGTTCTAGGAAAGTATGGAAACGGTTGATGAAGAGCCGACAGATAAGATGTGTATGGACAGACAACATTGAGTGTCAGTGATGCTGGTACAAAATCAGCTGGGCAGTGACGACGGATGAATTGCAGATTAGCCATCAAATTGTGAATTGCATCATTAAAAAATATCTGCTGCAATTTGTGCTACACAAAATAACTAGCGAGCAGAAGCATCATCGATGGTGACTGGTATATATTTCATTGTCATGTGTGACATCAACGGTCAACGGGATGACACCTAATCCATCGGTCTGGTCAGCGTAGAGCGTACAACATCCCAGTCGCAAATCACAGTTGTAAACTTACCTTTCCGGCATTCAATTATCTGTAACATCAATGTTAGTCCAGTAGTCGTCAAAAGTTTTGGTTCAGTAGCCAGTAATGACGTTGCGGGGCGGCACCTCGGGCTTCATATGTACCCATAATTTTATTAATTGGTGATCAACTGAAATCATTATGTTATGAGCCACCAATAATCTAGGAACACGACGTAAGGTCGTGGCAAGTTGGCCGCCTGCCCCAAGTACTGACAATTAAACGTCGGCACCATTCGGAACACCACTTGTCGACGGTAGTCTGTTTCAGATTCCTCCCACTCTCAGCGATCCCAAGGCTGTGACAATGTAGCTGCCTGACGAAATGTTGTGTATTGTCTGTGAGAAAGGATGATTGACTGATTATTACCAGTATTTGTACTTATGTTTATATACGTTATGCAATATACGATACGATCGTAAATGTTTGCTAATTATTTTGAATGTAATTTGTCTTCAATCCATTGCATTGTATTACAACAGTATATTCCTTGCTACAAATTTGTACCGCATTTGAAGATGTCCACCTCTACAATTCACATTCACAAATCAATGTCACTTCCATTTGAAAATTATAACATAGCTGCTGATCGATATGAGGAACACATACGCCCATGAGTTGTCACTACCGGAACCTGAAATCTATCAGTCCGTGAAACCAATTTCGCCCCTGACGTGACCGGTCAGGTTCTCGCACACCTGCTATAATTCTTTTTAGTGTTTTTTGTTTTCGGATATACATAAGTTATCCCTCTTCAAAACCTATTAACCGTCAACACTTCTTACATATGGAGGTGTATATTCGAAACTGGTAAAAACTGATTGAACAGTCCACGGGTATACTGCCGGTTCATAGTGTCCAACGGGCACAATATTTCGGCGATCAGACATGTCGCCTTCGTCAGGTGCTCCTGAGGGCCGATTTAAATCCCTTCCCTCCGCGGGCCGCTCTCTTCGCCGTCCGCGCCCGCGCGCCAGCGGTCGCGAAGACGTGGGCGTCGGAATCTGTCGTAACGTTGATGTGCTTGCTACGTCCGCCCTGTGTGCTGTACCTAATTGCTTCATCGAATAAAATCATTGTGCAGTTTCTGACATTCATCAGTCACGTTTTAGATATTAAAATGCTCAAATATAAGGAACAAATATTTTAAATTGATGCATTTCGTTTTTACAACACAAGATTTCGAGGACTATATTCACGGGAGACAAATGTTGGTGCTCGGCGTTTTGTCAATACCTAGATTTGTAGTGATGTATTCGCAACTGAATTCACCAAGTCAGTTAAAATTTAAATACATCTGGAAATGTTACTCTCTATAAATATTTTTCTTTGTTACCGAGCAGAAAAACACTAAGATGCTCTTAACGTTTTTGGATTCGGTTGTTAGTTGCCAGATGCATATTATTGTGAAATACGCCTGAAAGCCGCGGGGCCCCGTGAATACTTTATTCGGGCCGCATGCAGCCCGCAGTTTGATGACCACCGGGTTAGACCTATCAAACATGCGTTTGCCGACAGTATTTAGCAATTACTCGAAGATTATTGTAGACAATGCAGATTTGATTGTATCTTGTGTTTCATTGGTTTTATTCTGTGATTCACAAAAAGTTTAGTCGAATCTTATAAATAACACATTGCGTTTCCTATATTCTTCAGTGTTACACACATAAAAAAGGTGCAGTGTCCACCTCCAATCTGAGTTAAGAGCTTCAGTCACGGAACAGCTGTGTGGTTAGCGGATTTACACGGTATACGGGGAGTTCTGTGTCATAATTTCAGTTCTGATACTAAAACATAACACTGACGAGCCAAAGCCTTGAGAGAGTCTACTTGATACTGTGTTGGTCCACCACTACGAAGCTGATTCTGCGTGGCTTCGATCCGACTAGTTCGTGGTAAGTTTCCAAACCTATGTTGTGCCAGTCATCTACGCACACATCGCGCAACTCCCGTAAATCACGAACCGATGCGTTATTCGTGCTGTGTTGGTGATCGATAGCGTGACAGATGTGTTCCATCCAGTTTAGATAAGGCAAATTTTATGGCCAAAGCATCAACGTGAGTTCACTATCTTGCTCCTCAAACCACTGTAGCATGACTCTGGCTTTGTGACACTGACAGTTACCCAAATGGGAATGCCATTGCCGTCGAGAAAGAAGGGATTCAACCCAAATAATTTACTCTTATACTAGTCCCCAACTTATTTTTTTTTTATTTTACTCCTGGCGCACTGCGAGGCGTGTGAGAAAAGTAACGAGACTGATTTTTTATCAGCCAAAGTCTTTATTTTGTTTTCAAACAGCAATATTGCCCCTTCAAAGTGGTTCCTCCCGGCAGCTGTTCAGCGCCAGACTCGTTTCGTCTTGGTAGCAACGCTGAAAGGATACAACTGGTACAATCTCTGACATGTAGCTCACATATTTGTAAAGTTCTCCAAAGCCGCAAAATGACGTCCTTGTAAGAGTCAAAAATTCCATGATGGGAGTGGCCCTGTGACAAGGGGCTTTGTCATGAAGTAGAATCCACTTGTCTGCAATGTCCGGTCGCATTCCATTCACCCTTTTGTTGAACCTTTAAAGGAAAGCTTTATGTACTGGAGTAACAAATTCTCTACGAATGATAGCCCCACTGTCAATAAAGCAAATCAGCATAGTTTTGTTCTTTGATTTCTTCATTCAAGCATTTTTCGTTCGAGATATCTCAGTGTGCCACTATCACTCTGTGCTTTGTTTCAGGCTCGTATTCAAAAATTCGTGATTCATCGCCTGTGATCACATTACTGAATCGCGCATGGTTTTGGCAGTTCTCGGAAGAAGATCAAAGCACATGTTTCTTCTACTGGTCATCTCATTAGTTTTGAGGTTTTTCGGCCCCATTTTGGCACAAATCTTACGCATGTGAAGAACTTCGCTCAAAATTTGATGGACGGTTAAAGTGTTTACGTTTACGTTTAACAGGTCACACATCACCCTTGTTGTCAAACATAGGTCTGATCTCACAAGAGCACGCACACGTTCGACGTATTCGTCGGTTTTTGAAGTTGAAAGTCTCTCTGAGCGAGGTTCATCTTCAACGTGTTGTCGGCCTTCCAAAATAATATGTGACAGTAAAAAAAAAAAAATAAAATAAAAAAAATTGTGCTCTTGCTCAGGAATGTTTCCCATAGACCCACTCAGATTTTCAATGGCCATACTCTCCGATTTCCCAAGTTTAACACAAAACTTAATGTTACTCTAAATTCCCCCATTTTCATAACATACAACAAAAACAAAATTTTACTGATGGCGCTCTCAAAACGGTTCAAATGACTCTAAGCACTACGGGACTTAACATCTTAAGTCATCAGTCCCATAGACTTAGAACTACTTAAACCTAACTAACCTAAGGACATCACCCACATCCATGCCCGAGGCAGGATTCGAACCTGCGACTGTAGCAGCAGCACGGTTCCAGACTGAAGCGCCTAGAACCGCTCGGCCACAGCGGCCGGTCTCCCTCAAAATTCACGTGGTGCCTGTACGGAGCTGAAACTCGGACTGAGCATCTGGAACAGACCAATACACAGGTCTACAAAAGTACAACAACACAGCGTTACCAGATCGTTCACAGTGTTGTTAGTTTGATTACTTTTTTCACACACCTCGTATGTGTACAAGAAATTACGTAAGTATGCATGTAAATCATATTTTATACATTACGTTTGTATTGATGACGCGTTAAGTTGAATTACATAACTTAATGGAATGGATACCCAGTATCTACTCAAAATAGATCCTCATTTGCCACCAGAGGCCAAATTGGATACATGTTGTCTGCAGTAATTTTCACGTAATCCACAACCGTCGTCTGGCCCATGGAATCCCGCTTGTTTGATGACATCTTTAGGCTAACCCGGGAATACGCAGATATCACCTGCTGTGGAATCCCATGGTCAAGTACGTTGGCGGAACGGAGTGCTCTGAAACACTTGTGCCTGCACCAGCATTGTACTGTGTCGTCAGATACGCCGCAGATTACCACCTACCCTGCTTTACACACCGAGATGCCTCCGAACATTACATTCTGTCTCTAATGTCCTCCATGTCAGCGGGAAGTTAAACCCCATGTGACGAATCTTGGCGTCCAGTAACTTGCCATCCACTGGAGATATCAGCGTCCTTAAGCCGCTTGCGGGAGATCCTCACGACAATAGCACGCGAACAGCCGACCGGTGTTACCGTTCCCGAGATGCTCGTTCCCAGGGTCGGGGTCACAACCATCTGCCCTTCGTCAAAATCGCTTATGACAATGGATAACAGCGCACACTGCACTGCAGATTGAAAATTTCATTCCAGTGGATTTTCTCATTTTACGGCCCATATCGTCACTACAATGAGTCTCCATTAGTCTCCGCTCAGCTTACATACACTAGTGTGCTAAGTGTACTGCCGACGTAATATTCGCGTGATGTGTTTCTGCGAAGTAACATAGTTCGACGAAACCTGGACCAAACACAGAAGGAACTGCCAAGTGACAGTACAGCACAGCGCTGTGCAGTAGGTAACTGAAAGAAAGATGAAATGAAGCGAAGGTAAATGACACATTTATTCAAAAGCAACGGTTACACTGCAGTCACCACAACTTACGATGGCCCCCTGAACATTAAAAAAGACGGGTGTGTGATCACCACGGACATCAGTGTTCTCATGCTGGTTAGAGGGTTGTTAAGGAGTCCTTGCAGTAGGGCGTTCCATTGCTCCGCCAGCGCGCTTGATGACTGCTGGATGGGCGCTGGTGCATGTGGACAGCTGGAATACGTCTTTCCAACGCATCCACGCGTTGTCTATGGGATTTAAGTCAGGGGAACGGGTAGGTTATCCATATGCCGAATACTCTCGTTCCAAGGGCTACTACACCTGTACAGTTCGATGCGGTCGCACATTGCCAGTCATATAAAGGAAGTCAGTGCCCAATGCACCCTAAATAAAACGCACATAGGGAAGGAGTAAAGTGTCACAAACAACGTTGACCAATGAGTGTACGTTATGTCTGGCCACACCATATCTCTTGGACCACGAAAATGATCATGTTCGGCAATGTTCCTGAGTGCAGACTCCATATGAGTATACCTGTAGCATTGTTGGACATGAACGCTTTGTGGGTCCAAGTGCTGTAGTGTGGGGAGGCGTAAGGTTGCAGCCTTCCAAATCTTTGAACACTGTACACTCACACGTCCACGTTATTGTGACACTGTACTCCTTCCCCATGTGCGTCACTTCAGGGGTGCAATCGGGCTGAATTCATTTTTATGGATGAGAGTGCATGACTGCATTGAACTGCCCCTGCGGAGCAGCTCTTGTAGTGAGAGGATAATAGGCAAATGGACTGTCCCACCCGTTACCCAGACGAAAATCTCATTGATCACGAGTAGGATGCGACGGAGAAACGTATGGCAGCACGTCCACACGCAACACGCACCAACGCTCAAAAATGGTTCAAATGGCTCTGAGCACTATGGGACTTAACATCTAAGGTCATCAGTCTCCTAGGACTTAGAACTACTTAAACCTAACTAACCTAAGGACATCACACACATCCATGCCCGGGGCAGGATTCGAACCTGCGACCGGAACGGTCGTGTGGTTCCAGACTGTAGCGCCTAGAACCGCTCGACCACACCGGCCGACACCAACGTTCATCCAGCAGTTGTCAGCTGCGCTGGTGGAGCGGTACAACAAGAGCTCCATATCAACCTTGTGGCCCGCATGTATGCACGTTGCAAAAGATGTATTTGTGTCCATGGCATCACACCTCCAATTAACAACCACGTCTCGCCTTTTGTAATGTCGGCGGGGCCACCAAGAATCTCAGTTGCTTTAATTATTGCTTTTGGATAAAGAGTCATTTCTGTTCGTGTCACTGCGTATTCCTTTCAGTTATCTTCCATACTGCACTGTAAATTTTGATATCTCTCACCGATTTGTGCACAACAAGACACACACACACACACACACACACACACACACACACACACACACACACAGACGCGCACACAAACACACACAGACGCGAGAGAGAAAGAGAGTCGCTGACAATCAAGTTTGTACCCGGTTTCAACGCCATTTTTAATGCAGTTCTGTCTGCCTGATTTCTACGAGGGTCACTCCAAAAGAAATGCACACTATTTTTGTAAAAATACAGTTTTCATTCTGCATGTGTGAAAGTTTTACAGTGTGTAGATACATCCTTCCCGCTAGTTTTCGAACTTAGTTCAACCTGTTCCCGTGACTGGCGCCATCACAGCATGTCTTCAAGATGGCTGCTACACTTGACGTTCGTCAGAAGGAACGTGCTGCCATAGAATTCCTGTGCTGTGGAAACGACACAGTGGCAAACATTCACAAGAGGTTGAAAAATGTGTATGGATATGCTGCTGTCGATTGCAGTACATTCAGTCGGTGGGCAAGCAGGTTACGTGATGAAAGCGGGCACGGCAATATTGAGGATCGTCCTCGCAGCGGCAGGCCTCGTACTGCACACACTCCACACAATGTGCAGAGAGTTAACGAATTAGTGACTGCTGAGAGGCGTATCACAGTGAACGAATTGTCACACTCCGTTGGGATAGGGAAAGGAAGTGTTTGCAGAATGCTGAAAGTGTTGGCGTTAAAAAATGTTTGTGACAGATGGGTTCCCAGGATGTTGACAGTGACTCACAAAGAAACAAGAAAAACGGTATGCTGCAAACTTTTGGAACAGTACGAGAATGGTGGAGATGAATTTCTTGGAAGAATTGTGAAAGGTGATGAAACATGGCTCCATCATTTTTCACCAGAGACGAAGAGGCAATCAATGGAATGGCATCATGCAAATTCACCCAAGAAAAAAATTCAAAACCACACCTTCTGCTGGAAAAGTTATGGCTACGGTGTTTTTCGGTTCTGAAGGACTCTTGCTTGTGGACATCATGCCAAGTGGAACCACCAGAAATTATGATGCATATGTGACGACACTGAAGAAACTTCAAGCTCGACTGGGTCGTGATCGACCACATCGGCAAAAGCAGGATGTTTTGCTTTTGCACGACAATGCACGGCCACATGTCAGTCAAAAAACTATGGAAGCGATCACAAAACTCGGATGGACAACACTGAAACACCCGCCTTACAGTCCTGACCTGGCTCGATGTGACTATCATCTCTTTGGGAAACTGAAAGACTCTCATCCTGGAACAAGGTTTGAAGATGATGACTCCCTTGTGCTCGCTGCCAAACAGTGGTTCCAACAGGTTGTCCAGTATTTTACCGTGCGGGTACACAGGCGCTAGTTCCAAGATGGCGTAAGGCAGTTGAGAGGGATGGAAAGTATGTGGAGAAATGAAAATATTGTTCCTAAAGAATGTATCTACACGCTGTAAAACTTTCAAACATGTAGAATAAAAGATGGATTTTTTTTAAAAAAATAGTGTGAATTTCTTTTGGAGTGACTCTCGTAGTTAAATATTGGTTGAGTCAATGAGTCTGAAACGTATGAAAACCTCCAGTCTTAAAGTTTAGGTTTAGATAGAAAGGACACACGAAATTTTCACAAGTTTATCATCTGCAACTCTTTTTCAAATAAAGTTGTGACCACTTTCATTCCTGGATTTATGGCTACTGCTTGTCTTCCATGACAGCATAAATCGCGGTGCATTAAAAGGTAGTAGACTGGAACTTTTACGTGATGCGCCCTTACAAACAAGTAGGTCTTCAAGACACCGAACATGTGTAAGTAAACAGTGTCCCACTTAGGTCTGTCAAAGACAAACCTCTGACTAAGCAACGAATGTCTTGTACGGATTGTTGCTTTCACCTTCCTCAGCTTGTCGTCACTTACGTCCAGGAATATTCAATCTCCCATTTACTCGTATACAAGCTGTCTCCCCCAAGAGTCACCAGGTGCATTTTCTCTGGTGTTTCGGCAGATATCTTCAGTTTCGTTTCCGCGAAGTGTAGCTGGAGTCGGACCAAACAAATGCCACTCAATTTGTCTTACATGAGACGACAGGCGCCGATGGAAAGCGTCGGTTTGTGTCCCGTTGTGAACAAAATTATTTTGAGATACGAATTTTGCGTGCCCATTCGACAGAGTGATTCAAATTAGTCCAGCAGGATATTGGTTTTATCGACGTGTAACTACAGGGACAGTAAAACACGAAGAATGATTAGTGCTGCAGCGGTGACAGCACCGCCGTGGCCCGCGCTGACTGCTGTCTGTCCCCATGCAGCAGCACTCGCACAGTCACTGTTCAAGTCCTAGGTTATTCTTCGTGTTTTACTGTTCCTCTAATTACATGTCGATAAAACCAATATCCTGCTGGAGTAAATTGGAATCACTCTGTCGAATGGGCACGCAAAATTCTTATTTCAAAATAATTTTGCTCGTAACAGGAAACAAACCAACGCTTTCTGTCTAAACTGAACATCGCATGAGAGACGTAATGAGCAGTATTAGCTTGTTATGATCCCAGTTACACGTTGTAAGAACGAAACTGCAAATATCTCCTGAAACACCAGGGAGAATGCATCTGACGAGCCACAGGAGAGATACTGAGTAAATTACCTAGCCTTTAGTGGGATTGCACATCGCTGTCATTCCTATGGGCTTCATGGACAATCATAGTCTTTACGGAAGAGGTAGCAAAGACAAACTTCATGTCGCCTTAGGTGTCCACCGCCGTTTGAATAACGACCCGATGTCAAATTGACTTTTGTAAAAAGAAAGTGTTGATTTGACAGCTACAATAAAAACAGCATCAATACCGTATTTCGCGCTACATGCTAAATGTAAGTTTCAGAAATAACTAGGGCATTGTTGTTGCATGAACATTGGCTACATGCGCATCGTATTCTTTTTAACTTCAGTTTATCTTGGATTTCATTTTTACAACAAATAAATCTCAGTTGAACGCATCCCTATAGAACACCAGTGTAACCATTTATCATCTGAACATTAAATACTATAAGGACATCTGAGGATGAACAAAATGTTCGAAACTGGCAATAGTCATAAACAATTAAATGTGTACAAATATATATTTCGGATTTTGTTGGTAGCTGTTACAGAACGTATTTTACCACACAACAACAGAATCTTCAAAATGCGACCTACTGACAAACTAGTTTAAAAAACAGGAGCAGCTCAAAAGTTAAAATTAACACAACCTTCATCAGCTATGGTTCTTTTAATAAGTATCAAAAGTAATTGTTGAATAAGACAAAGTTCGATGCTCAAAGGTGGAGAATTAACGAGTTGGTGGCGTCCGAAAACTCATCAAACCGCTGACCGTTACCCATAAACTGCCCAGTTTATTTCGAGAGATATAATCCCACCACGCCTTTGGGTATCAGTTCAGACCCTATGAAAGTAGCACAAAACATTGTTGCTTTGGAATGTGTAACAGTTAACCATGAAATTGGGTCAAAGTGACATAGTGATAAGGTCCTCGTTCCGGCTCGGGACGGTTCGATAGATGAAGTGCAGGCTGTTCACATAACAGAAACTGGTATGAAATATTCTAAAGCTTTCGTTTTCTAGGTCATGACTGTTGCGTTGCCCAGTATTACTGATAGGAGCTAACAGCGTCGAAGTCCCACACAATTTAAGACTTACCTGACGTTGTATATACTCGTTTGAATTTTTCTCCGTTCTCGAGACGGAACTTTGAAGCAACAGAAAAACTATAGCAGTCCCAACGATGACTGGAACAAAAACTGTGACAGTTGGTTGTTCATGGATTAGGGCCGAGTGGGAAGACCTACAAAAACTGCAAAAGAGAAACAGTGTACGATTCCTGTCTCACAACTATCTAGTTGTTTCCATACATCAATACAAGCGAGTGTGAATGACAATTACCTAAAATATTTGCAGTTAATTTCCATTGATTGCTGTCATGCAGTTCATGAAATGTATGATCTACGATCATTTACTGAAAACATAACCGAGAAGCTACTTAAAAATTTTTAAATATACAAGGGTCACTTAATAAAAGCTGGAATATGTTTTTAAGAGTCTTTTACGAGGATGGAATACAACACTTATTTAATTTTCATCGAAACCACGTCCTTTTCTTTGCATCTATGCCAGCACTGCAGAAGCTTCTCCGTTCCACATGGAAGCAATTCTTAGAGATGTGTGCGTAACCAGTCAATCACTGCCGTCTGGACTTCATCAACGAATCTTGACCCACTAAGAGATTGTTTCAGGGCTTTGAAAATATGATAGTGCCAGATCCGTGTAATACGGGTTGCTGGCAAGAAGGTCCTCCAGCACGCATCCGTGCACCTATCTTTCGTTTCTGACGTCAAATGTTTTGGAACCCACCTTGCACACACTTTTTCGAACATCAGTACGTCAGGAACAATATGGTTGGCTGATCCACCCCTGATGCTCGTTGTTGCAGACACCTGTATTCGCGTATCAACTCTCGCAATGTTGTTCATCTTGACTACACAGACAGAGCGTCCTGGTCGTGTTGAACCTTCAATACGTGTTGCACCCTGTCTGAATTTATCTTCCCACTCGCGCCTTTCTGTTCGACTCACAAAATTTTCACCAAATTGGGCTACCGGCCGACTGTGAATTTCGATTTTTTTCAACGCTGCAGTTAACAGAAATCTAACGACTCTCCGCTGCTCCGCATTGGTGCCAACCTGCAAGGGTGTCACCACCTTGTTTCACAGACTCCCAGCATACCATTCGCGCGGCAGGCTTGCCAGACCCATAATAGTTCTGTAACTCAGAAAAAAAAGACCGAAGAAACATAACCTTGGTTGAAGTTTTGGATTTTTTATTCAACTTTTCTGGGTAATTGTTGAATGGTCCTTGTAGCGTGCAATCTACATCTACATCTACATTTATACTCCACAAGCCACCCAACGGTGTGTGGCGGAGGGCACTCTACGTGCCACTGTCATTACCTCCCTTTCTTGTTCCAGTCGCGTATGATTCGTGGGAAGAACGACTGTCGGAGAGCCTCCGTGCGCGTTCGAATATCTCTAATTTTACATTCGTGATCTCCTCGGGAGGTATACGTAGGGGGAAGAAAAATATTCGATACCTCATCCAGAAACGCACCCTCTCGAAACCTGGACAGCAAGCTACACCGCGATGCAGGGCTCCTCTCTTGCAGAGTCTGCCACTTGAGTTTGCTAAACATCCCCGTAACGCTATCACGCTTACCAAATAACCCTGTGACGAAATGCGCCGTTCTTCTTTGGATCTTCTCTATCCCGTCAACCCGACCTGGTACGGATCCCACACAGATGAGCAATATTCAAGTATAGTTCGAACGAGTGCTTTTTAAGCCACCTCCTTTGTTCAAAGGTGCAAATGGCTCTGAGCACTATGGCACTTAACATCTGACATCATCAGTCCGCTAGAACTTAGAACTACTTAAACCTAACTAACCTAAGGACATCACACACATCCATGCCCGAGGCAGGATTCGAGGCTGCGACCGTAGCGGTCGCGCGTTTCCAGACTGTAGCGCCTAGAACCGCTCGCCTACTCCGGCCGGCCCTCCTTTGTTGATGGACTACATTTTCTAAGGACTCTCCCGATGAGTCTCAACCTGGCACCCGCCTTACCAACAATTAATTTTATATGATCAGTCCACTTCAAATCGTTCCGCACGCATACTCCCAAATATTTTACAGAAGTAACTGCTATCAGTGTTTGTTCCGCTATCATATAATCATACAATAAAGGATCCTTTTTTCTATGTATTCGCAATACATTACATTTGTCTATGTTAAGGGTCAGTTGCCCCTCCACGCACCAGGTGCCTATCCGCCGCAGATCTTCCTGCATTTCGTTGCAATTTTATAATGCTGCAACTTCTCTGTATACTACAGCATCATCCGCGAAAAGCCTCATGGAACTTCCGACACTATCTACTAGGTCATTTATATATATTGTGAATAGCAATGGTCCCATAACATTCCCCTGTGGCTCGCCAGAGGTTACTTTAACGTCTGTAGACGTCTCTCCATTAAGAACAATATGCTGTGTTCTGTTTGCTAAAAACTCTTTAATCCAGCCACACAGCTGGTCTGATATTCCGTAGGCTCATACTTTATCACGCGACAGTGCGGAACTGTATCGAACGCCTTCCGGAAGTCATGGAAAATGGCATTTACCTGGGAGCCTGCATCTAATATTTTCTGGGTCTCATGAACAAATAAAGCGAGTTGGGTCTCACACGATAGCTGTTTCCGGAATCCATGTTGATTCCTACAGAGTAGATTCTGGGTTTCCAGAAGTGACACGATGTTGTTGTTGTCTTCAGTCCTGAGACTGGTTTGATGCAGCTCTCCATGCTACTCTATCCTCTGCAAGCTTCTTCATCTCCCAGTACTTACTGCAACCTACATCCTTCTGAATCTGCTTAGTGTATTCATCTCTTGGTCTCCCTCTACGATTTTTACCCTCCACGCTGCCCTCCAATGCTAAATTTGTGATCCCTTGATGCCTCAGAACATGTCCTACCAACCAGTTCCTTCTTCTTGTCAAGTTGTGCCACAAACTACTCTTCTCCCCAATTCTGTTCAATACCTCCTCATTAGTTATGTGCTCTACCCATCTGATCTTCAGCATTCTTCTGTACCACCTCATTTCGAAAGCTTCTATTCTCTTCTTGTCCAAACTATTTATCATCAATGTTTCACTTCCATACATGGCTACACTCCATACAAATACTTTCAGAAACGACTTCCTGACACTTAAATCTGTACTCGATGTTAACAAATTTCTCTTCTTCAGAAACGCTTTCCTTGCCATTGCCAGTTTACATTTTATATCCTCTCTAGTTCGACCATCATCAGTTATTTTGCTCCCCAAATAGCAAAACTCCTTTACTACTTTAAGTGTCTCATTTCCTAATCTAATTCCCTCAGCATCACCCGACCTAATTCGATTACACTCAATTATCCTCGTTTTACTTTTGTTGATGTTCATCTTATATCCTCCTTTCAAGACACTGTCCATTCCGTTCAACTGCTCTTCTAAGTTCTAATTCTGTCTCTGACAGAATTACAATGTCATCGGCGAACCTCAACGTTTTTATTTCTTCTCCATGGACTTTAATACCTACTCCGAATTATTCTTTTGTTTCCTTTACTGCTTGCTCAATATACAGATATAATAACATCGGGGACAGGCTACAACCCTGTCTCACTCCCTTCCCAACTGCTGCCTCTCTTTCATGCCCCTCGACTCTTATAACTGCCATCTGCTTTCTGTACAAATTGTAAATAGCCTTCCACTCCTTGTATTTTACCCCTGCCACCTTCAGAATTCGAAAGAGAGTATTCCAGTCAACATTGTCAAAAGCTTTCTCTAAGTCTACAAATGCTATAAATGTAGGTTTGTCTTTCCTTAATGTAGCTTCTAAGATAAGTCGTAGGGTGTTCCAACGTTTCTGCGGAATCCAAACTGATCTTCGCCGAGGACGGCTTCTACCAGCTTTTCCATTCGCCTGTAAAGAATTCGCGTTAGTATTTTGCAGCTGTGGCTTATTAAACTGATAGTTCGGTAATTTTCACATCTGTCAACACCTGCTTTCTTTGGGATTGGAATTATTATATTCTTCTTGAAGTCTAAGGGTATTTCGCCTGTCTCATACATCTTGCTCACCAGATGGTAGAGTTTTGTCAGGACTGGCTCCTCCAAGTCCGTCAGTAGTTCCAATGGAATGTTGTCTACTCCAGGGGCCTTGTTTCGACTCAGGTCTTTCAGTGCTCTGTCAAACTCTTCACGCAGTATCGTATCTCCCATTTAATCTTCATCTACATCCTCTTCCATTTCCATAACATTGTCCTCAAGTACATTGCCCTTGTATAGACCCTCTATATACTCCTTCCCCCTTTCTGCTTTCCCTTCTTTGCTTAGAACTGGGTTTCCATCTGAGCTCTTGATATTCATACAAGTGGCTCTCTTTTCTCCAAAGGTCTCTCTAATTTTCCTGCAGGCAGTATCTATCTTACCCCTAGTGAGATAATCCTCTACATCCTTACATTTGTCCTCTAGCCATCCCTGCTTAGCCATTTTGCACTTCCTGTCGATTTCATTTTTGAGACGTTTGTATTCCTTTTTGCCTGCTTCATTTACTGCATTTTTATATTTTCTCCTTTCATCAATTAAATTCAATATTTCTTCTGTTACCCAAGGATTCCTATTAGCCCTCGTCTTTTTACCTACTTGATCGTCTGCTGCCTTCACCACTTCATCCCTCAGAGCTACCCATTCTTCTTCTACTGTATTTCTTTCCCCCATTCCTGTCAATTGTTCCCTTATGCTCTCCCTGAAATTCTGTACAACCTCTGGTTTAGTCAGTTTATCCAGGTCCCATCTCCTTAAATTCCCACCTTCTTGCAGTTTCCTCAGTTTTAATCTACAGTTCATAACCAATGGATTGTGGTCAGAGTCCACATCTGCCCCTGGAAATGTCTTACAATTTAAAACCTGGTTCCTAAATCTCTGTCTTACCATTATACAGGGTGTTACAAAAAGGTACGGCCAAACTTTCAGGAAACATTCCTCACACACAAATAAAGAAAATATGTTATGTGGACATGTGTCCCGAAACGCTTAATTTCCATGTCAGAGCTCATTTTAGTTTCGTCAGTACGTACTGTACTTCCTCGATTCACCGCCACTTGGCCCAATTGAAGGAAGGTAATGTTGACTTCGGTGCTTGTGTTGACATGCGACTCATTGCTCTAGAGTACTAGCATCAAGCACATCAGTACGTAGCAGCAACAGGTTAGTGTTCATCACGAACGTGGTTTTGCAGTCAGTGCAATGTTTACAAATGCGGAGTTGGCAGATGCCCATTTGATGTATGGATTAGCACGGGGCAATAGCCGTGGCGCGGTACGTTTGTTCAAATGGTTCAAATGGCTCTGAGCACTATGGGACTCAACAGCTGAGGTCATTAGTCCCGTAGAACTTAGAACTAGTTAAACCTAACTAACCTAAGGACATCACAAACATCCATGCCCGAGGCAGGATTCGAACCTGCGACCATAGTGGTCTTGCGGTTCCAGACTGCAGCGCCTTTAACCGCACGGCCACTTCGGCCGGCGGTACGTTTGTATCGACACAGATTTACAGAACGAAGTTGTCCCGACAGGAAGACGTTCAATTGATCGGCGTCTTAGGGAGCACGGAACATACCAGCCTATGACTCGCAACTGGGGAAGACCTAGAACGACGAGGACACCTGCAATTGACGAGGCAATTCTTCGTGCAGTTGACGATAACCCTAATATCAGCGTCAGAGAAGTTGCTGCTGTGCAAGGTAACGTTGACCACGTCACTGTATGGAGAGTGCTACGGAAGAACCAGTTGTTTCCGTACCATGTACAGCGTGTGCAGGCACTATCAGCAGCTGATTGACCTGCACGGGTACACTTCTGCGAATGGTTCATCCAACAATGTGTCAATCCTCATTTCAGTGCAAATGTTCTCTTTACGTATGAGGCCTCATTCCAAAGTGATCAAATTGTAAATTTTCACAATCAACATGTGTGGGCTGACGAGAATCCGCACGCAATTGTGCAATCACGTCATCAACACAGATTTTCTGTGAACGTTTGGGCAGGCATTGTTGGTGTTGTCTTCATTGGGCCACATGTTCTTCCACCTACGCTCAATGGAGCACGTTATCATGATTTCAAAAAAATGGCTCTGAGCACTATGGGACTTAACATCTAAGGTCATCAGTCACCCAGAACTTAGAACTACTTAAACCTAACTAACCTAAGGACATCACACACATCCATGCCCGAGGCAGGATTCGAACCTGCGACCGGAGCGGTCACGCGGTTCCAGACTGAAGCGCCTAGACCGCACGGCCACACTGGCCGGCTATCATGATTTCATACGGGATACTCTACCTGTGCTGCTAGAACATGTGCCTTTACAAGTACGACACATGTGGTTCATGCACGATGGAGCTCCTGCACATTTCAGTCGAAGAGTTCGTACGCTTCTCAACAACAGATTCGGTGACCGATGGATTGGTAGAGGCGGACCAATTCCATGGCCTCCACGCTCTCCTGACCTCAACCCTCTTGACTTTCATTTATGGGGGCATTTGAAAGCTGGACGGCTATGATACAATACGCCATTCTCCAGGGCTGCATCAGCGCATCAGGGATTCCATGCGACGGAGAGTGGATGCATGTATCCTCGCTAACGGAGGACATTTTGAACATTTCCCGTAACAAAGTGTTTGAAGTCACGCTGGTACCCTCTGTTGCTGTGTGTTTCCATTCCATGATTAATGTGCTTTGAAGAGAAGTAATAAAATGAGCTCTAACATGGAAAGTAAGCGTTTCCGGACACATGTCCACATAACATGTTTTCTTTCTTTGTGTGTGAGGAATGTTTCCTGAAAGTTAAAACGTACCTTCTTGTAAAACCCTGTATAATCTATCTGATACCTTCTAGTATCTCCAGGATTCTTCCATGTATACAACCTTCTTTTATGATTCTTGAACCAAGTGTTAGCTATGATTAAGTTATGCTCTGTGCAAAATTCTACCAGGCGGCTTCCTCTTTCATTTCTTACCCCCAATCCATATTCACCCACTATGTTTCCTTCTCTCCCTTTTCCTACTCTCGAATTCCGGTCACCCATGACTATTAAATTTTCGTCTCCCTTCACTACCTGAATAATTTCTTTTATCTCATCATACATTTCATCAATTTCTTCGTCATCTGCAGAGCTAGTTGGCATATAAACTTGTACTACTGTAGTAGCCATGAGCTTTGTGTCTATCTTGGCCACAATAATGCGTCCACTATGCTGTTTGTAGTAGCTTACCCGCACTCCTATTTTTAATTCATTATTGAACCTACTCCTGCATTACCCCTATTTGATTTTGTATTTATAATCCTGTATTCACCTGACCAAAAGTCTTGTTCCTCCTGCCACCGAACTTCACTAATTCCCACTATAACTAACTTTAACCTATCGATTTCCATTTTTAAATTTTCTAACCTACCTGCCCGATTAAGGGATCTGACGTTCCACGCTCCGATCCGTAGAAGGGGGGACTATTTTACCTCCGGAGTATTTTACCCAAGAGGACGTCATCGTCATTTAACCATACAATAAAGTTGCATGCCCTCGGGAAAAATTACGGCTGTAGTTTCTCCTTGCTATCAGCCGTTCGCAGTACCAGCACAGCAAGGTCGTTTTGGTTAGTGTTACAAGGCCAGATCAGTAAATCATATAGACTGTTGCCCCTGCAACTACTGAAAAGGCTGCTGCCCCTCTTCAGGAACCACACGTTTGTCTGGCCTCTCAACAGATACCCCTCCGTTGTGGTTGCACCTACGGTACGGCCATCTGTATCGCTGAGGCACGCAAGCCTCCCCACCAACGGCAAGGTCCATGGTTCATGGAGGTAGGATGACAAGATACGCGAGCAAAAAACATGTTCTAAAATTCTGCAACAGATCGATGTCAGAGATATAGGTATATAGTTTTACGCAACTGCTCGACGAGCCTTCTTGAAGACTGGGACTACCGGTGCTCTTTTCCAATCATTTGGAACCTTCCGTTCCTCTAGAAACTTGCGGTACACGGCTGTTAGAAGGGGCGCAAGTTCTTTCGCGTACTCTGTGTAGAATCGAATTGGTATCCCGTCAGGTCCAGTGGACTTTCCTCTGTTGAGTGATTTCAGTTGCTTTTCTATTCCTTGGACACTTATATCGATGTCAGCCATTTTTTCGTTTGTGCGAGGATTTAGAGAAGGAACTGCAGTGCGGTCTTCCTCCGTAAAACAGCTTAGGAGAAAGGTGTTTAGTATTTCAGCTTTACGCGTGTCATTCTCTGTTTCAATGCCATCATTATCCCTGAGTGTCTGGATATGCTGTTTCAAGCCGCTTACTGATTTAACGTAAGACCAGAACTTCCTAGGATTTTCTGTCAAGTCGGTACATAGAATTTTACTTTCGAATTCACTGAACGCTTCGCGCATAGCCCTCCTTACGCTAACTTTGACATCGTTTAGCTTCTGTTTGTCTGAGAGGTTTTGGCTGCGTTTAAAACTTGCAGTGAAGCTCTCTTTGCTTTCGCAGTAGTTTCCCAAGTTTATTGTTGAACCACGGTGGGTTTTTCCCGTCCCTCGCAGTTTTACTCGACACGTACCTGTCTAAAACGCATTTTATGATTGCCTTGAACTTCTTCCATAAACACTCAACATTGTCAGTGTCGGAACACAAATTTCCGTTTGATGTGCTAGGTAGTCTGAAATCTGCCTTCTATTACTCTTGCAAAACAGATAAACCTTCCCCCCTTTTTTATGTTCCTATTTACTTCCATATTCAGGGATACTGCAACGGCCTTATGATCACTGATTCCCTGTTCTGCGCTTACAGAGCCGAAAAGTTCGGGTCTGTTTGTTATCAGTAGGTCCAAGATGTTATTTCCACGAGTCGGTTCTCTGTTTAATTGCTCGAGGTAATTTTCGGATAGTGCACTCAGTATGTTACTCGATGCTCTGTCCCTACCACCCGTCCTAAGTCGTCTGTTGTGATATAAACCATCTGTTCTGTAGAGGAATTTTAATAAAACAATGACGGTTAACGCATTGTCAATCATTAACATTTTTTTCTCTGGAATTTTATTTTGTTATTATATTTATTGTCTGTAAAAGATCGACGTGAATGATGATTAAGTATTAACGTTCCATTGACGAAGAACGGCACGAAAATCTGCGTAGGATAGAAATGTCTCATCCAAAAATCTGTAGTAACAGCCACTTGCATGCGAAACTGCACTCCTTATCACGAGAGACATTTAATTGTTCACCTATTCGAGTTCTAACAGTGGAAATTTGGTATTGCGAAGAAACAAAATGTCGAAATAACAGGACAAAAAATACACCGAAGACAAAAAGTATTCCCAACTTCTGAATGTGTACTGCTTTAACAATATAAGCTCTACGTGAGACGAACAGCTGATTTTGTAAGACTACAAGACGGAAAACCACAAGTCACACGGTCGTCAGTCATCATCAGACATCACTCTACATCTACATCTACATCGATACTCAGCAAGCCACCTGACGGTGTGTGGCAGAGGGTACCTTGAGTATCTCTATCGGTTCTCTCTTCTATTCCAGTCTCGTATTGTTCGTGGAAAGAAAGATTGTCGGTATGCCTCTGTGTGGGCTCTAATCTCTCTGATTTTATCCTCATGGTCTCTTCGCGAGATATACATAGGAGAGAGCAATATACTGCTTGATTCCTCGGTGAAGGTATGTTCTCGATGCTTCAACAAAAGCCCGTACCGAGCTACTCAGCGACTCTCTTGCAGAGTCTTCCACTGGAGTTTATCTATCATCTCCGTAACGCTTTCGCGATTTCTAAATGATCCTGTAACGAAGCGCGCTGCTCTCCGTTGGATCTTGTCTACCTTTTCTATCAACCCTATCTGGTAAGGATCCCACACTGCTGAGCAGTATTCAAGCAGGGAGGGAACAAGCGTATTGTAACCTACTTCCTTTGTCTTCGGATTACATTTCCTTAGGATTCTTCCAATGAATCTCAGTCTGGCATCTGCTTTACCGACAATCAGCTCTGTATGATCATTCCATTTTAAATCACTCCTAATGCGTACTCCCAGATAATTTATGGAATTAACTGCTTCCAGTTGCTGACCTGCTATATTGTAGCTAAATGGTATGGGATCTTTCTTTCTATGTATTCGCAGCACATTACACTTGTCTACATTGAGATTCAATTGCCATTCCCTGCACCATGCGCCAATTCGCTGCAGATCCTCCTGCATTTCAGTACAATTTTCCATTGTTACAAGCTCTCGATATACCACAGCATCATCCGCAAAAAGCCTCAGTGAACTTCCGATGTCATCCACAATGTCATTTATGTATATTGTGAATAGCAACGGTCCTACGACACTCCCCTGCGGCACACCTGAAATCACTCTTACTTAGGAAGACTTCTCTCCATTGAGAATGACATGCTGCGTTCTGTTATCTAGGAACTCTTCAATCCAATCACACAATTGGTCTGATAGTCCATATGCTCTTACTTTGTTCATCAAACGACTGTGGAGAACTGTATCGAACGCCTTGCGGAAGTCAAGAAACACGGCATCTACCTGGGAACCCGTGTCTATGGCCCTCTGAGGCTCGTGGACGAATAGCGCAAGCTGGGTTTCACACGCTGTAACACGCTGTAACAAACAATTTTATACACTGAAGAAGAAGCCTATTTACAGCTGGCTTAGTGAAAGACAGGTTACGACGATGTCATAGCAATATCGGATTTTGAAAATATAATTAGTTTGAGATTGGACTCCTTGAGTGCAAGAATGATGTTCAGTGTGAAGAACTGCATGAAGTGCACGTTCTTCTCTTTCACGTTTCTTTGACTAATTCATGGAAATACCACAGCTATATTTCGGAGACAGAACAGCTGTGCAGCATTATCACATCAGTAGACTGAGTTTGTTGTTCAGATGGCGTACTTACTTTAATCAGAGGGAAATAAAGCAATAAGTCATCACATAGGTGTATTTGGTTTTGTTATAGCGATATTTTGTTTCTTTGCTTTACCAAAGTTCCTGTTTTATACCCTGAAATGTGACTTGCGATGAGACAAACACTTTTCCATGCTAATGGTTCATACGACTGCTTTTTGGATGCACGATTATATTCTAAGCACAAATTTAGTGTGGTTCTGTGCGTTCAAAACCACGAGTTCCCATGTTAGTGACGTCGCTGCCGATGTTACGTTAAAGTCAACCAAAATGATAACGAAAGTTCGGGAATAGCTGTAGAATGAAGGTGGAGTGGCTCTTAGAGTATTAATTATGAAGTTTCATAAATTAAGAACTCTGGAAAGAACAACAACGCGATGGCGTGATCAGAGTTCTTTTATTATTATTTTTTTATTTATTTATTTTTATCATTACTCTCTGACTAATTTGAGGCATCCCGCTGCAAATTCTTCTCTTGTGCCAATCGTTTCATCTCAGAACCGTTCCAACTTACATCTTCATCTACATCTACATCTACATGGATACTCTGCAAATCACATTTAAGCGCCTGACAGAGGGTTCATCCAACCGCCTGCACAATTCTCTATTATTCCAATCTCGTATAGCGCGCGCAAAGAATGAACACCTATATCTCTCCGTACGAGCTCTGACTTCCTTTATTTTATCGTGGTGATCGTTCCTCGCTATGTAGGTCGGTGTCAAAAGATATTTTTTGCATTCGGAGTAGAAAGTTGGTGATTGGAATTTTGTGAGCAGATTCCGTCGCAACGTAAAACGCATTTCTTTTAATGATGTCCAACCCAAATCCTGTATCATTTCTGTGACACTCTCTCCCATATTTCGCAATAATACAAAACGTGCTGCCTTTCTTTGAATTTTTTCGATGTACCCCGTCAGTCATATCTGGTAAGGATCCCACACCGCGCAGCAGTATTCTAAAAGATGAGGGGCAAGCGTAGTATAGGCATTTTCCTTAGTAGGTCTGTTACATTTTGTCATTGTCAAATGGTTCAAATGGCTCTGAGCACTATGGGACTCAACTGCTGAGGTCATTAGTCCCCTAGAACTTAGAACTAGTTAAACCTAACGAACCTAAGGACATCACACACATCCATGCCCGAGGCAGGAATGGAACCTGCGACCGTAGCGGTCTCGCGGCTCCAGACTGCAGCGCCAGAACGCGCGGCCACTTCGGCCGGCTTGTCATTGTCCTGCCAATAAAACGCAGTCTTTGGTTAGCCTTTCCAACAACATTTTTCTATATGTTCGTTTCAATTTAAGTTGCTCGTAATTGTGATACCTAGGTATTTAGTTGAATTTACGGCTTTTAGATTAGACTGATTTATCTTGTAACCGAAGTTTAACGAGTTCCTTTTAGCACTCATTTGGATGACCTCACACTTTTAGTTATTTAGGGTCAAGTGACGTATGTCGCACCATTCAGATATCTTTTATAAATCGTTTTGCAATTTATTTCGATCTTGTGATGACTTTATTAGTCGATAAACGACAGCGTCATCTGCAAACACCGAAGACGGCTGCTCATATAGTCTCCCAAACCGTTTAAACAGATAAGGAATAGCAAAGGGCTGTAACACTACATTGGGAAACGCCAGAAATCACTTTTGTTTACATACTCAATTATTTGCTGGATGTGCTCAAATCTCTTTCTTCCTCTTCAGCTTTTAGCCTCTATAGCCCCCTTTAGTACATTGGAAGTCATTCCATTGTGTCTTTACTGACATCCTTTCATCCTGTTCCCTCCTCTTGTCAGTGTCATATATTCCTTCCCTCGCGAAATCTGTGCGGAACCTCGTCATTCCTTACCTTATCGGTCCACCGAATCTTCGACATTCTTCTGTAGCGCCACACTCAAGTGCTTAGATTCTCTTCTGTTGCGGTTTCCCCACAATCCACGTGTTTGAGCTTTATCCCGAATAAAATGCTGTTCTAAAAATAAAGATGAAACATTTATTTTCATTCACATGTATATACATGTTGTTCGAGTGTCAAAAGTGAATTCGTTTTCAGTCTTCCATTTTAGAACGCCTCTCGTTACTGAGATTTAGAATCAGTGTCCTCGGTCCTGCAGCACGCACCGCACAATACGTCAGCTTACTCCGGCACCACTGTGGGAACCGCGGCGACGCTCACCCACACGGGAAGACGTGGAGACTCAGACGGAAGATTCGTAGCTCAGGCCGAGCGCGAGGCGCGGTCACTGGCAGACGGGCGTGGTGGTCGCGGGCCGCAGCACGTCGCTGCCGCGGTCTCCCTTGCCGCCCTGCTGCGCCGGGTGCGGCGCCTTGGCGTCGTGTAGGTGGTTCATGGCGGCGTCGAAGCTGACCCCCTGGTGACGGTGCAACAACCCGGAGCGCGCGCGCGGCTGCTCTCCGTGCTGCGCCGCACTGCTGTTGCTGCTGCTGCTGTTGTTGTTGCCGTTGCCGTTGCTGCTGCTGTTGTTGACGGAGCCGGGGGCGCCAGTGCTGTCGAGCCGCGGGCAGGAGGCGCTGTGGGGCGACAGGGCGGTGGCGGGCACCACGGCGGAGACCGCCTCCGACGCCGCCATGGCCGCCGCCAGCTCCTCCTCCCACGCCTTCTCCTTCTGCTCCATCGCCAGCACTCTCTCGCGGTTGTACACTCTGAACTCCGGGACGTGACTCAGCTGATTCTCCGCTGGCAGGTCGCAGTCAACCTGAAACGGACCGTGGGGTACCTATCGTTTTAGTCCTGTAAAGGCCGAATAAACACCAGCGGAATGGGACAGAACGACAGGAGACGTTACCGTCCAATGGTGAAGTGTTCACATTAGAACAGTGGTTCCAATGTGGGGGTAATTATCTGATGAGAGTGAAAGGTATGTGCTAAGGTCTTATCAGGGTAGCTCCAGAAAATAAAGTCGGTAGTTGCCAACCGCAAGGTGGAATGAGTATAATATCTTTGAGTAGGAGGATCTCTGCTGGTTAAGAGATCCGGGAACGAAAAAAACAAAAAAACAAAAAACCGAGGAGTCGCAGGTAGGTGCCCGGAGGAAGCAGACATGTGCAGACAGCTTTTAGGTACGAGTCGCCCTCGCTGTGCAGTTACCCCAAAAAATTTTAGCACATAAATGAGAGAAGATATACAGGGTGATCAGAAAATGTGTGCAATGCTTGGAGGGATGTTACAGGGCAGGTTGTACAGAGACATAAATGTTAAGAAAAAAATTCGATACCTTGTTCCGTTTCCGAGTTGTTTAGCGTAGTATTTAGCCAATCAGGGCGTCGCGCACTCACACTGAAGCGGCCTGCTAGGGGAGGCGTCGCCCAACGAGTGCTTTGTCTCGTTAGCTGAAACTTGAATTTACGCTCGCGACGATCTGATTGGCTAATTTCAATGCTAAATAACCCGGAAATGGCGCAACGTATCGAGTTTTTTGCTTAGCATTTATGTCTCAGTACAACCTGCCCTGTAACATCCATACAAGCATTTCACACATTTTCTGACCATCCTGTATAATCATTTCATATTGGTTTTTGTTAGATAATGTTCAGAGTTAGGATTTGTATGTCCAAGGTTTGACACAGTAAGCGTTTTGTAAAAATTTTGTAAGAGTGATTCATGCTACAAAAATGTTTGAAATGGTGGGTTTTGTGTATGACTTAAAATTTTAACAATATATATACTGAGATCAACATTGTGTTTAAATCTAACAGCCTGAATCATAATTCACATCCTTTGCTTGTAATGAATATGAAAATGAGTAGTAAAGTAAAGTTACCCACCAATGAAAGAATGTAAAGAAAATGAGGCCTCTATGCAATATATATGTGCAATTCATGGTTTGAAATAGATTTTGGTCGAACTAACGTTATCAAAGCAAAGTTAACTCAAATAACTAATTTTATGCCAATGCGCAACTAGCATTATTCAAGTCAAGATATAATTTCATTAAGTAAACATCAGGGCCAAAAGTTAATTTCCCAGTACCATCTTAATGCCATTACACAAACGGCAGTATTCTCTTAAAGTTGATAGCTGACTCAAATACATGTTGCATTTCTGGCAAAATGGAGGAGTGCAAGAAACAAGTTCACAGACGCAGTCAGACGCAGATTTGTTGAATAATTAATTTAGAACAACCTCATCAATGATACAATCACAATAAAAAAGGAAACAATTTAGGTTAGATACTTTCAAGAGGTAAAATGAAATTTTCTGAGGGATAAACATTAAAGGTTTTGATACTGTTTCGGTAAACAAATTGAAATATTTTTCGAAGTTATTATTATTACCACTACTTTGCAAGATTGCAGTGCCAGGTGGATAATTTACCAACAATCACATTTTTTTTCAAATACTAACCTTAACATGTGACACAATGTGGAGGAGGTTACAGCTTATCAAATAAACATATAAACAACATGTTCCTTACTAAGTAGCCATTCTTGGTATCAAATTAATTATACCCTTGTTAATTAATAATCTTCGTCTACCTAAACGTTCATAAATATTAGATAAACAAATTAATCCAGAAGAACATAAACCATGACCAACCATTAAAGAAAGAGAACCCATACAACCTCACCAATTTATAGTTATCAATCCAGGAGAAAAAAAATAAAGAAAAAAAATTAAACAATTAATCCATATTAAACAAACCGTTTCAAGAATCCAATCCTTTGAATAAAACCCCGCTAAAAAAGGTATACCACACAAAGACAAACTAGAAACATTAAAACAAACTGAAGTTAAAGGTATAAAATTAACAATTGAGCCTATAAAACGAATATCCTGAGAATCCTTTAAATTATGAATTATTGAACCCGCACACATAAATGATAATGCCTTAAATAAAGCATGAGCTAATAAATGAAAAAATGCAAGTTTTGGATAACCTATCCCACCCACTATACGCAGTCTCTGTACCAGGCATTTTTGACAGTAACACTGAAGCATATACATCACATACAGGGTATTTCCGTAAGAGCGTGCACAAATTAACAGGACGTAGAGGATGCGTCACTGAAAAATCTGAGGTACGGAACCTGGGTCGGAGAAGCCAGCGTAGGGAGATAATAGGAATAAAATTACACTACTGTGTACTTTTCTCTTTACATCAGTTAATAGCAAATACCATCATTGACACAATGAAAGTACCATTTCTACTGTATCTTACAAAATGTGCTGAAACTGACGGCCATCAACTTCATTGCTAGCATGACATCGGCGAACAACGTTCTGACGCACCCTGATAAATATCCCTGGTGCTTCGAAGCACATGATAGGCAGCTACAATTCTGGCAACTAATTCCATCTCCGTATCCATTGCGATCTCATACACAAGTGACTTTAGATATTCCCACAGGAAATAATGCAGGGGATTCAGATCAGATGACCTCGCAGGCATTGGAACAGGATCTTCCCTTCCAATCCAGCGACGAGGAGATACTGTACCGGTACTGCTCCATCGTATTGTACTGTACGTCTCTGAATAACATTGAGGAATGAATGAGTCTGTCGTTGATTCATATCACGTTGTGTCACGGGACAATGTAAATATGATACATCAGAAACACCTTACGGACAAGTAAAGTAAACAAAACCTGCAACATGGCTTCCTGGTAATCAGGCTCGTCCTCCTTGTTTCCTTGCAGGAAATAAAACAATGTACATGTAAATAAATAGCACAGTTCGTTTATACTTGTACACGTTCTAGTTGCATATCAGCTGCAAATCAGCTGCAAAACAGTAATGCTAGACAAACCGGTAGACAGATTTTATTCCATATCTCCTTAAGCTGACTTCTTCGAGCCCAGCTTCCCTACTTAAATTTGGTCAGTGGAGAATTTTCTATGCCCTGTTAAATTTTTGCACGCTCTTACGGAAAGCCCTTTATACACACAAACGAACTAACTGACGGCATAACACAACAGTAACGACGAGGGTCTTTCCGTAAGTCACGGCAACCATGGTATATCGTGCGACTCACTCATTTCACAGTAAATACTGTACATTTGAAAGCCCGCTGCAGACATTACCGAAATCAACCGATCGTATTCGAATACGGCTCGGTAAGAGCGCCTGAAACATTTAGTATGAGGTTGACCGTGCTACAGGATGGATCCTCCACCCTTCTCCCCCCCCCTCACCCCACCCCACCCCACCCCACCCCGCCCAACTACCATCCAATCTACTCACCAGACCTCAGTCCACGCGACTTGGACCTCATTCCACAACTAAGGAGACCACTCCGTGGGAGGCGTTTTGCAGATAGGGTGGATGTCCTAGCAGCAACACGTCGATGAGTGTGACTCATTTCAACTTTACCGTGACCTCCTGTACCGGAGGCATTCAGATATACACTGTCGTACCGGTTCAATGCGCATCGTGAGATCCTCATGTCGTCGCATTATCGCTAAATATACCATAGTTGCTATGACTTGCGCAATGACCCTCTATGTAATGGCTACTACACTGTTGTAGTGTCTACATTGTATTACTATTAAAAGTATTAGTTCCAGTGACAGGATAAAACGCAATGGCAGCCTGAAGTCTTCCGATTTCTCAGTTCAGAACCAAGGAGTGTGGCAGTCACAAGATTCACAAACAGTAGCCCCAAGTATAGCGCACGACTTTTTAAACGGTTGTCTTTAAACGGGGATGCAGGGTTTGGGTGCAGCAAGTGACTCTAGGGGTGCAGCGGAAACATGTCACTACTCTCGATGTAGACAGTTTTCTTTTCTGACAAGGAGTTGTGTATACTTCTCACGATGCACTGAGATTTGCTGTATCATTCCACAAAAAATGATAGAAGTAAGGTGTGCCAATTGTCTCACTGTCTAATTCGTTTATGGTTTAGTAAAACACTTACAAACATTAAATTTATGTATCTTTGGTCGTCGTAAAAATACAAGCGTTCGGGGAAAATTCTTTTTCGTTCTAAAGTTTAGTTAGGCTCTAATGTAGATGATAGTCGGGGGAAGAGGAGGTGCTACCAAATTTCTGATTGCACTCTGGGATAATGGTCTCACAAACAATGGGAATGGAAGGAACGTCAACATGACGTCAGTTCGATAACACCAGTACTTACAAGGGGAACACGAATTTTGGTAACTTATTATATTTATGATAAATCAAGCTCAGAACGCAAGTACACATCCCCCAAATCAGTTCGACGCAACTCACAAAAATACACGAGAGAAGCAGCTTCGTAGGTTTCCCGCCATTATTAGTAGCTTAAACTGAGGGAGTGGTCTTTCTGCATGCGAAGTGGCTATGTGCTAGAGTGCTCACTTGAAGCATTTGGGGAGGGGGGATTTAGAATCCTGGTAGAATGAAGTTTTTAAAGAAAAGTGCATGTGCTCTGAGCTTTTACATGAAGCATGAAATACAAAAAGGTAGAAAAATTTAATTTGTAATTTTTTAATTGTACAGTATTGATTAAATATTATTTATAAAATATGGGTATTTATGAAACTTTTTTGCAATGAAACCTGGACTTTTATGTGCAATAAACAATTATAAATAATAAGACACGTTTTTTCATGAAAATGGCAATTGAATGTATTAATTACTATGTATTCGATGAATTTTATATTCAATTGACGAAGGTATTCGAACTCGATGGAAAAAAAAAACGAAAAAATTATGACCGAAATGAGACTCACTCTAGCGATTACGAGTCTCGTGCGCTTTATGTAAGAGGGCTATCCACAAAGTACATTAAGTTTTCGTTTGTGTCCGTTAGGGGCGGGGCTAGCGCGGCCATCTTGGTGTCATGGCATTCTGCCGCTCAGTCGGCATCCTGCCGTGCTAGTGAGAGGTTCGTGCTGTATTCCGTTGAGTTACTGTGACAGTTTGAAATGTCAGCGTTAATTGAAAATGCCGCCAAGTGTGAAGTGCGTGCTGTAATAAGGTTTCTGACTGCAAAAAACTGTACAACGATAGAAATCAATCGGCAGCTTTGTGAAGTGTATGGGGACAACATAATCACTGAAGGTGGAGTGCGACAATGGGTCATAAAATTTAAAAATGGCCGAACTAACGTTCACGACGAAGAGCGAAGTGGAAGACCCAGCATAGTGACTGCCAAACTTGTCGAAAAAGTCGATGCCGCAGTCCGTGAAAACCGTAATTTCACAATAACGGAACTGTCTATGAGTTTTCCACAAATTTCACGAAGTTTGTTGCACGAAATCATTACCGAAAAGCTTGGTTACCACAAGTTTTGTGCAAGATGGATACCAAAAATCTTGACAGAGGTTCACAAAAATCAGCGAATGGCTGCAGCGTTAAGGTTTTTGGGCGCTTACGAGAAAGATGGCGACTCATTACTCGATCGCATCGTTACTGGTGACGAAACATGGTTTAAGCATGTGAACTGCGAGACAAAATTGCAGTCAATGCAGTGGGGGCACACAAATTCCCCCCAAAAACCCAAGAAATGCATGCAGACGATGTCGGCAAGGAAGGTGATGGCGACTGTCTTTTGGGACAGAAAACGTGTGATTTTTGCGGATTTCCTGTAAAGAGGTACTACAATAAACTCTCAAAGGTATTGCCAAACTCTGCACAACCTCAGAAGAGCAATACAAAACAAGCGCAGGGGAAAGTTGGGCTCAAAGATCTTGCTGATTCACGACAACGCTCGGGCCCACACGGCAAATGCCACTCGTGAAGTTCTCGAATCTTTTAAGTGGGAGTTGTTTCCTCATCCACCGTACAGTCCCGACTTGGCACCGAGCGACTTCCACCTATTCCCAGCATTGAAGAAGTGGTTGGCTATGCAGCGTTTTGATGACGACGCACAGCTTCAAGAAGAGGTAACCACGTGGTTGAAGGCGCAGGCGGCCGAATTTTACGACGAAGGAATTTCCAAGCTCGTCCATCGCTACGATAAGTGCCTTAATTTAAACGGCAATTATGTAGAAAAGTAGTGTTTAAGTGTGGCTTTCATCTGTATATAATAAAAAAATTCCAATACTTTATTTATTTTTATTTCCTAAACGTAATGTACTTTGTGGATAGCCCTCGCGTATTCTGCGCTTCACGAAAACGCTCATAGAACATTTACCTGTGTCTAAAAGTGTTTACTGTATCAGGAATCGAAACCGTACCTCCCCGCAGACCGTGAGCGACCACTGGACCGTATGACAACGCTGCTTGTTGAAAGGACCCTCTTAGTTTACCATAATCAAAACGGCCGGCAAACTTCAAATCAATTTTGTCAGGTATTTTTGAAAGTTACCTCGGACTGCTTTGGGGAAGACGTACACTCCAAGACAAAAAACAAACAACGCACCACGAAGGAATAATCGGAATGAGACGAAAATCGGTACATGTGATTTATGTGTACAGACCAAAAAATGGATCCAGTTTTCAGAAAAATTGTATTATTTATTCCAGAGAAAGAGCTTCAAAAACTTGCTTGGGCCCACCTCTGGCACTTATGGAAGCATCTACTGATAGGGTTGTTGGACGTCCTCCTGAGGGATTTCGTGCCAAATTCTGTCCAACTGGCGCGTTAGGTCGTCAAAAATCCAAAGGTGCTTGGAGGGCCCTTCGCTGGTCATCGGGGTCAGATGGAAGTGGGACTCATCGCTGAAGACAACTCTACTTGAGTTATGAGATTCTAGGCCACAGACATGTCTGGGAACGCCTCTGACGGATCGGATACCACAATCAATGTCGCTCGCCATAAGGGCCAACGACTAAGAGTGGCGGTGTGGGATGCCATTCGGTCTCAAAGCAGGATCTCTTTGGTTGTCATCCGTGGCATCCTTATAGGGCAGCGATACGTCGGCGATATTCTACGTCCCTTTTTGTTGCTCTTACGTTTCAGTAAGACAATGCCCGCCCGCTCATAGCGAGAGATGGGCCGCTTGTCCTCGTGCTTGCCAAATCCTACCTTGGTCAGGAAGGCCCCTGAATCTCTCCCTGCTGCGAACTTTTGGAGCATTATGGATAAGACCCTCTAACTATCTCTGGGTTTCGACGATCTAAAACGCCAAATGAACAGAATTTGCTCGATATCCCTCAGGAGAACAACCAACAACTCTGTTAATAAATATCAAGTTGAATAACTGCCATCCGATTACGATAATTCCATCGTGGTCCGTCATTTTCTTTTACCTTAGGGTGTCTTTGAGTTCAGAGCTTCACGTACCATAAATACAAAAAATTACAAAAAACCTATTGCCGGGTGGTCCCGTTTTTAGCGGTGAAGGTGAGGTTCTGAGGGAAGGTAAAACGAAGTAATCGAAAGATAAATGATTGTTGCAAGTACTGACTCAGTATACAGAAAACCCAAGACAGCCTTCTATGAAATTAAAAGTAAGGGCGGTTACATTAACAGTGAAATGGAAATTCCACTGTTAAATGCAGAGGAGAGAGCAGATAGGTGGAAAGAGTATATTTAGGGCCTCTACGAGGCGGAGGACTTGCGCGTTGATGTGGTAGAACAGAAAAGAGGAGTCGAAAAAGAAGAGATAGAGGATCCAGTATTAGGATCAGAATTTAGAAGAGCTTTGGAAGACTCAAAAGCAAATAAGGCAGGAGGGATGGATTCCAAAGCAATTTCTAAAACCATAAGTGGCAACAAAACTATTTACACTAGTTTGTAGAATGTATGAGAACTGGTGATACACCATCTGACTTTCGGAAAAATATCATCCACACAATTACCAACATTGTAAAAGCCGACAAATGTGAGAACTATCATGCAATCAGCTTTACAAATCGTGCATCCTGACAAGAATAATATACAGAAGAATGAAAAAGAAAACTGAAAATCTATTAGATGACATCGATTCCGTTTTAGGAAAAGGAAAGGGGCCAGAGAGGCACTTCTGACATTTTGGTTGATAATGGACGCAAAACTGAAGAAAAATTAAGACACATTCATAGGATATGGAAAAAGCGTTGGACACTGTGAAATGGTGCTATATGTTCAAAATCCTGAAATAATAAGGATGGGTAATATAAAGTATGTACAAGAGCCAAGAGTGAAGATTAGAAGACTTCAAACGAAGTGCTCGAATTAAAAACGGTATAAGACAACGACACAGACTTTTGTCCCTAATGTTCAGTGCCGAACATAGAAGAACGATTCGAAAGTGGGATTAAAATTCAGAGCGAAACGATATAAATGGTAAGAGTTGCTGATATCATTGCTATCCTCAGTCAAAGTGAAGAAGATTTACATGACCTGTCGAATGGAATGAACAGTCAAATGCATGTAGAATATGCATTGAGAGTAAAACTCGAGAGTAATGAAAAGTAGCAGAAATGAGAACTGAGGGCCACTTAATAACATAACTGGTGATCATGAAGTAGACCAAGTTAAGGAATTCTCCTACATAAGCATCAAAATAATCAGTGGCGGCGCTGCAGTCATGGCCTGTGCGGCTGGTCCCGGCGGAGGTTCGAGTCCTCCTTCGGGCATGGGTGTGTGTGTCTGTCCTTAGGATAATTTAGGTTAAGTAGTATGCAAGTTTAGGGACTGATAACCTTAGCAGTTAAGTCCCATAAGATTTCACACACTTTTGAACAATCAATGGCGGACTGAGCAAGGAGCCGGTCGGAGTGGCCGTGCGGTTCTACGCGCTACAGTCTGGAGCCGAGCGACCGCTACAGGTTCGAATCCTGCCTCGGGCATGGATGTGTGCGATGTCTTTAGGTTAGTTAGGTTTAATTAGTTCTAAGTTCTAGGTGACTGATGACCTCAGAAGTTAAGTCGCATAGTGCTCAGAGCCATTTGAACCATTTGAACTGAGCAAGGAAGGGATCAAAAGCAGTACAGCACTGGCAAAATGGCATTCCTGGCCGAGAGAAGGATCAAACATAGACTTTAATCTGAGAATGTACTTTTTGAGCTCAACATTTTATGGTAGCGAAACTTGGAATGTGGGAAAACCGGGACAGAAGAGAATCTAAGCATTTGCGATGTGATGAGGCTGGCGGATGCTGAAAATTAGGTGGACTGATAAGGTAAGGAATGGGGAGGTTCTGCGCAGAATCGGAGAGAAAAAGAATATGTGGAAAACACTGACAAGAAGAAGGGACAGGATGATAGGACATTTGTTAAGACATCAGGGAATGACTTCTATGGTATTGGAGGGAGCTTTAGAGGGTAAAAACTATACAGTAAGACAGAGATTGGAATACATTCAGCAAATACAGGGTGATAATTTTTCACAAGTATATGAAATAAAACCATCATAATTTCTGAACGGATTGCATCAGGACGTTCAAGCTGCACGGATGGGCATGGAGCATGATGGGAATTAGTGTGCGCATGCGCACGCACCTTGTTGTCGGGCATTTGCAAGTGAAAATGTCACGGTACAGCGTGCCTGAGGGTATATTGCTTGTGAAAGAATACTAGACGAGCGATAACAACCCGACTGCGACTCGAAGGAAGTTTGAAACCGAGTTCAAGCTGGAGATAAGCGATCCAGTTGTCCTAATAATCAAGAATTTGATTCCCAAGTTTGAGAGAATAGGTAGTGTTCGTGATGACAGTGTTCGCAATGTCGGTCGTCCAAAAAGGGTGAAAACGTCTGAAAACATTTAGAACATAGGCGCTGTGCTTCAAACCAACTCCAGGAAAACTATCGAACAAGCTGCACAGCAGTTGGGAATCAACAGGGAGACACTGCGACAAATTGTTGGTGAAGACCTGCATCTCACCCCTATTTTTTTTTTCTTTTCTGAGTCATCAGTCTTCTGAGTGGTTTGATGCAGCCGCCACGAATATCTCTCCTGTGCCAACTTCTCCATATCAGAGTAGCACATGCGACATACATCCTCAATTATCTGCTGCATGGATTCCAATCTTTGTCTCTCTACAGTTTTTGCCCTCTGCAGCTCCCTCTAGTACCATGGAAGATAGTCCCTGACGTCTTAACATATGTCCCATCATCCTGTCCCTTCTCCTTGTCTGTGTTTTCAGTGTTTTCCACATATTCCTTTCCTCTCCGATTCTGCACAGAATCTCCTCATTCCTTGCCTTATAAGTCCACCTAATTTTCAACATTCTTGTGTACCACCATATCTCAAATGCTTCGATACTTTTCTGTTCCGGTTTCCCCACACACCATGTCTCACTACCATACAATGCTGTGCTCCAAGTGTATATTCTCAGAAGATAAGACGCGCGGAGTAGCCTTGCGGTGTGATGCGCCTTGCCAAGGTTCGCGCGGCTGCCCCCTTCTCCCCCGATCCACTCCATCGGAAGTTTGAGTCCTCTCTCGGGCATAGGGGTGTGTGTGTGTGTTAAGCCTAGGGACCGATACCGATGACCTCAGCAGTACGATCCCATAGGAACTTACCAAAAATTTCCACATTTCTCAGAAACTGATTCCTCAAATTAAGGCCTATGTTTGATACTTGCAGATTTCTCTTGGCCAGGAATGCCCTTTTTACCAGTTCTAGGCTACCTTTGACGTCCTCCTTGCTCCGTCCGTCATTTGGGCCATTGCGTATTTTGCTGCCCAGGTAGCAGAGTTCATTAACTTCATCTACTACGTGATCATCAATCCTGATGTTAAGTTTCTCACTGTTTTCATTTCTGCTACTTCTCATTACTTTCGTCTTTCTTCGATTGACTCTCAGTCCATATTCTATACTCATTAGACCGTCCATTCCATTGAGCAGATAATGTAATTCATCTTCACTTTCACTCAGGATAGCAATGTCATCAGCGAATGGAATCACAGATACCCTTTCACCTTGAATTTTATTTCCACTCCTTAAACTTTGTTTTATTTCCATCATTCCGTCTTCGATGTATGGACTGAACAGTAGGAGCGAAAGACTGTATCCCTGTCTTACACCCATTTTAATCCGAGAATATCTCTATCCTGGTCGCCCACTTTTATTATTCGCTCTTGCTTCTTGTACATATTCTATATTACCCCTCTCTCCCTATAGCTTATCCCTATTTTTCACATAATTTCGAACATCTAGCACCACTTTATATTGTCAAACGCTTTTTCTAGATCGACAAATCCTATGAAAGGGTCTAGATTTTTGTTTAGTCTTGCTTCAATTATTAACCACAACGTCCGAATTGCCTCTCTAGTGCCTTTACGTTTCCTAAAGCCAAACTAATCATAATCTAACACCGTCTCAATTTTCTTTTCCATTCTTCTGTATATTAGTCCTGTCACCAACTTGGATGCATGAGCTGTTAAGCTGACTGTGTGATAATTCTCGCACTTGGCAGCTCTTGCAGTCTTGGAATTGTGTGGATGACATATTTCCGAAAGTCAGACTGTATATTGACAAATTCGTACATTCTACACACCAACGGGAATAGTCGTTTTGTTGCCACTTTCCCTAATAATTTTAGAAATTCCTATGGAATGTTATCTATCGCTTCTGCCTGATTTGATTTTGATATTCATTCTAATACTGGATCCCCTATCTATTCTAAATCGACTCCTGTTTCTTCTTCTACCGCATCAGACATATCTTCTCCCTCATAGAGGTTGGTTCAAATGGCTCTGAGCACTATGGGACTCAACTGCTGTGGTTATCAGTCCCCTAGAACTTAGAACTACTTAAACCTAACCAAAGGACATCACACACATCCATGCCCGAGGCAGGATTCGAACCTGCGACCGTAGCAGTCCCACGGTTCCGGACTGCGCGCCTAGAACCGCAAGACCACCGCGGACGGCCCCTCATAGAGGCCTTCAATGTACTCTTTCCAGCCATCCGCTCTCTCCTCTACAGTTAACGACGCAATTCCTGTTGCACTCTTAATGTTACCACCCATGCTTTTAATTTCACCGAAGGTTGTTCTGACTTTCCTATATGCTTAGTCATTCCTTCCGAATAAGTTGCTTTTTCGATTTCTTCACATCTTTCATGCAACCATTTCGTCTTAGCTTCCCTGCATCTCCTATTTATTTCGTTCCTCAGCGTCTTATACACTCCTGGAAATGGAAAAAAGAACACATTGACACCGGTGTGTCAGACCCACCATACTTGCTCCGGACACTGCGAGAGGGCTGTACAAGCAATGATCACACGCACGGCACAGTGGACACACCAGGAACCGCGGTGTTGGCCGTCGAATGGCGCTAGCTGCGCAGCATTTGTGCACCGCCGCCGTCAGTGTCAGCCAGTTTTCCGTGGCATACGGAGCTCCATCGCAGTCTTTAACACTGGTAGCATGCCGCGACAGCGTGGACGTGAACCGTATGTGCAGTTGACGGACTTTGAGCGAGGGCGTATAGTGGGCATGCGGGAGGCCGGGTGGACGTACCGCCGAATTGCTCAACACGTGGGGCGTGAGGTCTCCACAGTACATCGATGTTGTCGCCAGTGGTCGGCGGAAGGTGCACGTGCCCGTCGACCTGGGACCGGACCGCAGCGACGCACGGATGCACGCCAAGACCGTAGGATCCTATGCAGTGCCGTAGGGGACCGCAACGCCACTTCCCAGCAAATTAGGGACACTGTTGCTCCTGGGGTATCGGCGAGGACCATTCGCAACCGTCTCCATGAGGCTGGGCTACGGTCCCGCACACCGTTAGGCCGTCTTCCGCTCACGCCCCAACATCGTGCAGCCCGCCTCCAGTGGTGTCGCGACAGGCGTGAATGGCGGGACGAATGGAGACGTGTCGTCGTCAGCGATGAGAGTCGCTTCTGCCTTGGTGCCAATGATGGTCGTATGCGTGTTTGGCGCCGTGCAGGTGAGCGCCACAATCAGGACTGCATACGACCGAGGCACACAGGGCCAACACCCGGCATCATGGTGTGGGGAGCGATCTCCTACACTGGCCGTACACCACTGGTGATCGTCGAGGGGACACTGAATAGTGCACGGTACATCCAAACTGTCATCGAACCCATCGTTCTACCATTCCCAGACCGGCAAGGGAACTTGCTGTTCCAACAGGACAATGCACGTCCGCATGTATCCCGTGCCACCCAACGTGCTCTAGAAGGTGTAAGTCAACTACCCTGGCCAGCAAGATCTCCGGATCTGTCCCCCATTGAGCATGTTTGGGACTGGATGAAGCGTCGTCTCACGCGGTCTGCACGTCCAGCACGAACGCTGGTCCAACTGAGGCGCCAGGTGGAAATGGCATGGCAAGCCGTTCCACAGGACTACATCCAGCATCTCTACGATCGTCTCCATGGGAGAATAGCAGCCTGCATTGCTGCGAAAGGTGGATATACACTGTACTAGTGCCGACATTGTGCATGCTCTGTTGCCTGTGTCTATGTGCCTGTGGTTCTGTCAGTGTGATCATGTGATGTATCTGACCCCAGGAATGTGTCAATAAAGTTTCCCCTTCCTGGGACAATGAATTCACGGTGTTCTTATTTCAATTTCCAGGAGTGTTTTCTGTATTTAAGAATTTCTCTAAATATTCTTGTACTTCCTTCTTTCACCGATCAGCTGAAGTATTTCTTCTGTTATCCGTGGTTTCTTTACAGTTATGTTCTTTGTGCATATGTTTTTCTTTCCTGCTTCTCTGATTGGCCTTATTAGAGATGTGCATTCCTCTTGAACTGTACTGCACATTTGACTATTCTTCATTGCTGTATCTACAGCCTTAGAGAACTTCAAGCGTGTCTCGTCATTTCTTAGTTTTTCCGTATCCCACTTCTTTGCTTATGCATTCTTCCTGACTAATCCGCTAAATTTCAGCCTACTCTTCGTAGCTACTACATTGTGATCTGAGTCTATATCTGCTCCTGGGTACGCCTTACAATACAGAAACTGATTACGGAATCTGTGTCTGACCATGATGTAATCTACCTGAAGTCTTCCATTATCACTTGGCCTTCTCCAAGTGTTTATACCACCTCCTCCTCCTCTTGTGATTCTTGAACAGGGTATTCGCTATTACTATCTAAAACTTGTTGCGGAACTCAGTCTTTCACCTCTCTCATTCCTTGTTCCAAGCCCATATTCTCCTGTAACCTTTTCTTCTACTCCTTCCCCTACAACTGCATTCCAGTCTCCCAGGAATATTAGATTTTCGTCTCCATTTACGTACTGTATTAGCCTTTCAATATCCTCATATACTTTCTCTATCTCTTCATCTTCAGCTTGCTACGTCGGCATACCTGAACTATCGTTGTCGGTGTTGGTTTGCTGTCGATTCCGATAAAAACAACCCTGTCACCGAACTGTTCACAATAAGACACTCTCTGCTCAACCTTCCTATTCATAACGAATCCTACTCCCGTTATAACATTTTCTGCTGCTGTTGATATTACCGTAGACCCACAAGACCAGAAATCCTTGTCTTTTTTTCCATTTCACTTCACTGACCCCTACCATATTTAGATTGAGCCTTTGTTTTCCCTCTTCAGATTTTCTAGCTTCCTACCACGTTCAAGCTTCTTATATGCCACGCAGTGACTCGTAGACCGTTATCCTTTCGTTGATTATTGAATCTTTTTCTCATGGTCACTTCCCCCTCGGTAGAAAAACATACGACTTCTTTATGTAGGGCTATATTAAAGGAAGGTGTACAGCAATAACGCCAAAACCATTTCTGAGCTGAAAACAACTATTCAGGAGGTCATCGACAGCATCGATGTTCCGACACTTTCTGCTTCACATCATCGCCAATGATGGTAGGCATATCTGACGTGTCATAACCTAAATCCGAATACATGTAGTGACGTTTACATGTTGAATATAGTGGGTGCACCACGCAGTTTGTAACTAATTTGCGTATTTTTTCATGTAGTTAGATAATTGTCACCCTGTAATTGAGGACGTAGGTTGTAAGTGCTACGCTGAGATGAAAATGTTGGCACAGTAGAGGAATTGGTGGTGAGCCGCATCAGACCAGTGAGAAGACTAACGCCAAAAAAAAGTGAGGTACATCCGTGAAGAAGTCAAAAGCACCTGCACACCATGATGTAATGCGAATCTGGCCGCGATGAAACACACAGACGAATGAGAACTCCTACGGAAGCTTAAGGCAGGCGCTCCTTCCACGCATCTTTAGCGAGCGGAACAGAAAAGGGGGAACTAATAATTGGTACCAGAGCTGCCCTCCGCCACAAACTGTAAGGTGTATACAAAACTACTAGGTAGGATAATTGTTTCCAGATTTTAATTTAGTCTGAATGAAAAATCCATATTTGAGTTATACATGTGTGCATTCCAAAACTCACCATATCAACACTCACTGACCCCTGCATCTCTCGCAAAGAGCGCTGCTTGGCAAGGCGTTTTTTCTTCTTGTGAAGTGGTCGGGTTTCAATTATCATCTCTTCCAGCTCAAAAGTAGGATCGCAGTTGAGATGGTCCTTCTGCAATAAAATAATTGTTTCATTATAATGTAATTTACGTGTCACGATTTAGTTCTTTAAAGACCTTGACGGTATTGATATATTTACGCAAATGTGCAGACAAAAACACCTTTAACTCATCACCGAGAATTTTGTAGCTGAGGGCTAGTAAACAGAACTTTATGCTAAAGCAAATGAAGATTAGTGATTAACATGTAACTGATAGTGTCGTTATGGGAGATACAGTATCATTTCCATTAGAAAGTATTACGAGGGAAGTCAGACATGGAATTTTCTAACATTCGTGAGAATTGCTTAGAGAAACCACGAAAGACGAAAACGAATGAGAAATGGATTTTGACTCTTACTAATTGAATCTTGTGTCTTCCCACTCGCACCGCTTCGCTAACTAAATCATAGTGTATCGCAATTTACGTAATTTTAAACTGATTCAGAAGTATGTATGTTGCAGTAGTTATTCGGAAATGAAGAGGCTGGCGCAGATGGAGCAGTATGGTGAGTAGCATAGAACTAGACTTCGGGCTGAAGACCACAATAACAAAAATATGGCAACTGATACAAGTAGTGTTCGTTGCTTTGCCTCTTACGTCTAGGTACGTGTAGTTCAGGTCTTTATCAAAAAGCGGATTTCCCTAACTAAATTCCTCGACTGTTTCTGACAGGACGAACTTTGTTTTCCGCTTGCAGCTGAATATGCAAACAGAATTCAACTCGTTAACCTTGTCCTGCAGAACTTTAAGTAGCTCTACGTGAGTTGCCTGCCTGTGGAATGTGTAACCCGCTTGCCAACGGGAACATATAACAAGCTAAATGAGCACTGTACATGATATACCTTGTATAAATGCGTGTGCGTGCTTCTAAAATCTGTTTGTGTTTAAATGAGCAGTATCAACAACGAAGATAATTTTTTAAATTAACTAAGGAAAGGACAGCGCATGGGCACCACTCGCATAACCCAAAGACATGAATTATTCTGTCCTGAATCAAAGTAAAATTGGCTACAAGTACTTCTAAAACACTAACCAAATGAAGAATAGTTACAGAGCCATGAACGACTCTGTTATGGATAGCTGCGATTATTTACGATTTAGAACAAAATGAATGTGTGAAATGTACGTCGATTTTTATTTTGTCCATGTATGACTGTTTTGGGGATATCTGCAAATATTTATGAGCTGAGACAAAATTAAATTAAATTTCTTAATAATTTCTTAAAATAAAATTAATTTCTTAGTATTTCACTTTCCATTTTCCTTACGTAAGAAGTGTAAAGGATCAGTAGCTGCAATGTATCCCACCATTTCTCGCACTGTCGTGAACAGTGAAAACAGCGCAGTCCATCTCCAGCCACAAATAGTAAACGTTAAACTCAAGACAATATCATTTTCTATTAACGTCCAGACCGTTTAAATGCATATATTTGCTTGTAGCCATCGCACTGAGCCAACAGACACTATGATCTGAACAAAGGATTAAATTTCTTGATATTTCCCTTTCCATTTTCCTAATGTAACGAATGTAAACGATTTGTAGTTGCAATGTGTATCACCCCTTCTCTCCCTGCAGTCAACAATGAAAACAGCGCAGTCTATCTCCAGTCTCACTTAGTATCGTTATACGCAAGAAACAACACGCACAATAAAGAATGGAAACGATTGCAGATACAAGGTTTCGTCTACTTTTCAATCTCCCAGACAACGACAACACCGTACAACACTTCATTTTAGCAACAACGGTAGTTCGACAAGAAATATGTTGAGATATTGAAATATTGTCCTCAAACGATACTATCTTCCATATCTTTAGCTTTCACTGTCTCTGATTCGGCAAATGAGCTAACTGAGATTCCTAATGGCTCTCTTCAGTGTCAGAAGATAAGATATGTAAATGCAGTCTGTCTATGTAGCGTTTGCGATTGATTTCAGTGAGAAACTATACTCCAAATTACCAAATTCGAGTCGCAGCCTGGCACTGAATTTTGATGTAAAGAATTTCATGGTAAGTAACACCCAATAATCAAACCGAGGCTTCATATCTGATCATTCGTCATGGTAACCTTACAATACAAAGAGATTATGATTAAAGTTAGAGTTTCAACTGGTGATTCGCCATACAACGGCTATGATATGAGTTGCACATCAAACCAGCGGTACTGTGCAATGTGCATGAGTGGTCAAGTCTGGCTTTCAATAGTTGTGGCACTATTAGCTAGAAAATCCCATCCATCCCGGCAACGTCGAACCACATCGCATGGAAGAAATCTGTTTTTAATTGTCCTGAACCCTCAAACCACATAAAAATGTCACAGTGATATTGATTCTTGACTGTCATGACAGCGGCCAAGACATGTTCAATGTGTTGTCCACCGTTTTTGGTGCAATTAGAAATCGAGGAACAACATGTTCCACAACAGATCGGAGCGTCTCAGGGGTTTTATTCAGAATGTGTTGCGGAATGCGTGCCTTCATTTCAGCTACATTCTTAGAGTACTGAACGCAGCATCTTTGCGATAACTCCACAGCCAGAAGTCACACGGATTAAGATCAGGTGAACTGGACAGCCAGGATGTAGGGAAGCGACGGCTGATAGTTCTACCACTTCCAAAATGCCGCTGCAGCAGCTTCCTCACTGGCTACGCAATGTGCCGAGGAGCGCCAGGCTACATAAAAATAATCCTGCTCATACATTCACGTTGTTGAAGATTTGCAATGGCATAGTGTTTACCACTGACGGCACAGGTACCCGCAGGACCCATCTCCTCGACAAAAAAACAAAAAAAAAAAAATGGCTCTGTGATAAATGATGTCGTCGACTCACACCACGAAGTTACCTACGCAGAATAAAGTTGTACCGGTTGATGTGCGAGTGGATTTTCCATTTTCCATATTCTGAAATTCTGTGTACTGGCATAGTCTTGGAAATGGGCATCGTTTCTCCATAAAATATTTCATGACCATTCATTGTCTACTTCCATGCGAACAAGAAATTCTGGAGCATACGTTTTCCTTACTGGCTGACAGCATTAAACAACTCTAGAACGTGCGTAATTTTGAATGGAGAGATATGCAGGGTGCTTCGTAGAAGTAACTGCTCCGAAGTCACTGACATGTCCAAAGATTGGGCAATTCTTCATGATGCACTGCATGTTTGCCCACCGCCGCTCGACTCCTCCTGCAATGTTGACACCACATCCTCTACTAACGTCAGATCGCCTGTTCCGCTCCCTCTGCGAAACTGCACTTCAATAGAACCTATATTTCTCTATATCTTAATCATTTTCTGAAACCCTTGGCAGACATCGGAACAACGCGTTTTCTCATACACTTAAGTGTCCAGAACTTTGGCGCAACTACGGGTGCACGGTCGCCGTTCTTGTAAAAGTGCTATACCAGCAGCGCGTGATCCTGCATTGAGACAATCATGTCTAGCGTCTCAGAAACAAACTGAGGACCGGCCTTTACTCTGACGAGTGTTTGTTTATCTCTTACAGCGTTTTCAAACACGAACCTTGACTATAATCACCCTGTACAATAATCGAGAAGTCCCTAGGAAATATATAGTTAAGACATCGAGAAGCTGGCACCGGACATACATGCTTGCAGAAGCACTAGCACAGGATAATTTACGAGGGGCGTTCAAAAGGTAATGCAACCTCTTTCTCTCCACCAATTTCTGTTGAAAAAATGCGTAATTTGTTGTAGGAAATCGCGAAATATTCCAGCTTCAGCCCCTACACTTTCATGAAGTTCCACCAGGTAGGGTCTGTAGCGGAGATGCCTACCAAGCAGAGAGCTGTAACTGAGTTTCTGTTGGCGGAAAACCACAGCATCGAAGCTATTCATAGGCGCTTGCAGAATAGGTACAGTTAGCTGGCAGTGAACAAAAGCACGGTGAGTCGTTGGGCGAGGCGTCTGTCATTATTTCAACACGCTCATGCAAACCTGTCCGATCTCTCGTATGTTAGCCGGCCTCACACATCTGTGATTCCGGCATCGTTGGAACTCCAGCATGTTCGTCGTCACAAAAATGAAAACGAACTTCTGCTTCTCCATGACAACGCAAGGCGTTGCAGAAGTCTGCATACCTTAGAGGAGCTCACAAAACTGATTTTACTCTTCTTCTTCATACACCCTATAACTTGGATCTTGCACCTTGCGATTTCCTTCTGTTTGAGCCAATGAAGGTCGCCACAGGAAGCGCTACATGTATGATGGGGAGTTTACTGATGCAGTAAGACGTTGGCTTTGACGTCGACCGGTAGAGTGGAAACATGTGGGCATACAGGCCCTCCCAGTAAGGTCATGTAATGCCGTCGCATCGAACGAAAATCATGCTGAAAAACTGGGTTTTGTAGCCAAAGAGTGGGGAACGATGTGGTGTATTGTAATCCTGAATAAAACAAACTTGCTCTCAGAGAAAAAATGTGTTGCATTATTTATGGAACGCCTCTTATGTAAGTACTGGATCAAAAAGGTTCAAATGGCTCTGAGCACTATGGGACTCAACTGCTGTGGTCATTAGTCCCCTAGAACTTAGAACTACTTAAACCTAACTAACCTAAGGACATCACACACATCCATGCCCGAGGCAGGATTCGAACCTGCGACCGTAGCAGTCGCACGGTTCCGGACTGCGCGCCTAGAACCGCGAGACCACCGCGGCCGGCACTGGATCTAAAAGGCAGAAGTGCAGATACCTTTATATCTGACATAGTAATATGTACAGCCAGCAGTATGTTGGTAATTTTTCCTACAAACACGTCATGAACTTTACGACCTGATGTTTTCTGCACAGTCGTAACTGCACCACAAAGATGAGTACGCTTGTCAGTTAGTCAATCATCGTGCATCCACGCATCCAAACTTCACCACCTGAACTGCTGCCAAATGAAAATATGCATCAGTGGCTTGCTCTCGCCACATGTACCATTGGAGATACCAGCCTTCCTAGAAACACACTTCTTCTAATAACTATAATTACTAGTGTGAAGATGGTGTAAATACACTACTGGTCATTAAAATTGCTACACCACGAAGATGACGTGCTACAGATGCGAAATTTAACCGACAGGAAGAAGATGATGTGATATGCAAATGATTTGCTTTTCAGAGCATTCTCACAAGGTTGGCGCCGGTGGCGACACCTACAACGTGCTGACATGAGGAAAGTTTCCAACCGACTTCTCATAGACAAACAGCATTTGACCGGCTTTGCCCGGTGAAACGTTTTTGTGACGCCTCGTGTAAGGAGGAGAAATGCGTACCATCACGTGTCCGACTTTGATAAAGGACGGATTGTAGCCTATCGCGATTGCGATTTATCGTATCGCGACATTGCTGCTCGCGTTGGTCGAGATCCAATGACTGTTAGCAGTGTATCGGTGGGTTCAGCACGGTAATACGGAACGCCGTGCTAGATCACAACGGCCTCGTATCACTACCAGTCGAGATGACAGGCACCTAATCCGCATGGCTGTAACGGATCGTGAAGCCACGTCTCGATCCATGAATCAACAGATGGGGACGTTTGCAAGACAACAACCATCTGCACGAATAGTTCGGCGACGTTTGCAGCAGCATGGACTATCAGCTCGGAAACCATGACTGCGGTTACTCTTGACGCTCCAACACAGACAGGAGTGCCTGCTATGGTGTACTCAACGACGAACCTGGGTGCACGAATGGCAAAACGTAATTTTTTCGGATGAGTCCAAGTTCTGTTTACAGCATCATGATGGTCGCATCCGTGTTTGGCGACATCGGGATGAACACACACTGGAAGCGTGTATTCGTCATCGCCATACTGGCGTATCACCCGGCATAATGGTATGGGGTGCCACTGGTTACACGTCTCGGTCATCTCTTGTTCGCATTGACGGCACTGTAAACAGTGAACGTTACATTTCAGATGTGTTACTACCCGTGGCTCTACCCTTCATTCGATCCCTGCGAAACCCTACATTTCAGCAGGATAATGCACGACCGCATGTTTCAGGTCCTGGACGGGCCTTTCTGGATACAGAAAATGTCCGACTGCTGCCCTGGCCGGCACATTCTCCAGATCTCTCACGAATTGAAAACGTCTGGTCAATGGTGGCCGAGCAACTGGCTCGTCACAATACGCCAGTCACGACTCTTGATGAACTGTGGTATCGTGTTGAAGGTGCATGGGCATCCAAGCTCTGTTGACTCAATGCCCAGGCGTATCAAGGCCGTTATTACGGCCAGAGGAGGTTGTTCTGGGTACTGATTTCTCAGGATCTATGCACCCAAATGGCGTGAAAATGTAATCACATGTCCTAGTATAATATACTTGTCCAATGAACACCCGTTTAGCATCTGCATTTCTTGTTTGTGTAGCAGTTTTAATAGCCAGTAGTGTACTAATGTAATATTGTTCAAAACGCTGTCCTCAGGATCAACAGAAATATCTGTACTTACACCTATTACACCAAGCATAATTAATTTTGAAAATAAATCCATCGACATCGAGGCACTCTGGAAAAGAGGAAAGGATGAATAAATTAGCTGCCGATACAGAGAAAAATATCAAGATACTGTATAAGAACTGTAAGATCGAAAATTTAGAGGACTCCAAGCTTTTGATGAGAGACCAGAGCCTGCTAAACATTGCATTCTCTTACAAAGCGCTTGTTTGACGGAAGGTTTAGTACCAGTCGCCTGGTACATATCCAAAAGTTGTATAGACCTAGTCAAATTGATGCATGGATAAATTATCAGCACATCCTAGTTTACAACGTATGATCTTGCTCTGAAGAGACTAAAGAAACTTAGACCAGAACAGTTGTCCCACGTTACGTAATGACATTGGGAAGAAGCTAAGTCAATAGTTATTACAATAATCGTAAAAGCACATGTGGTTTCTCACATGGAAGTAATAGTAACAAAAATATACAGTACTTCCTCTCCTAAATTTTACAGTATTTACATTGTATCACGTATTTATTTAAAACCAATTTAAGTTATACCCGGTAAACAAAAATAAAGAACAGGTTTCAACGCATGTCACTGGATAGAGGAGGGTTCAAAGTTTTGGCAAGCTGTGCTGCAACGTGGCGACTAGAACACAAGAGGAATCATTTTGTGTGTTGGACTTTGCGCGAAGTCAATCCATTGTTCATGTGCAATGTGCAATGTGCATTCTGCCGTCGATACTGTTTTGGCGTAAATTGGGTGGTTGTGCTGTACTCATCATATCATCATCATCATCATCATCATTCGTGACAGTGGATAGACTGGACTGTGAAAAAAATTGGACCGTGAAAAAATTGGGACTTTGTATGGGCGCTGATGACCGCGCAGTTAAGCGCCCCACAAACCAAACACATCGTCATCATCATCATCATCATCATCATTATCAACACAGACTTGGGAATTGTTATACTGAAGATACTGCTTACTTTGTATGCCGCTCTTTGCTTGTGACACTTCTGTGTAATTGTCAAATTTAAGTATTGCCATTTACGTTTTTGTAATAAAACTCATTAATACGATTTGTTTGAATTGCTTGTCTAGCCAACCTAGTAAACAGGCTTCCTAGACCCCACATATTTAACAATGAGCACGGAGACATAATAGATTCAGCGAGAAGTCGCCTCTGTATACGTACATTCATGACTGTCATACCAAATTCTTGGATATTTGTTCGATATGCCAGGAGAAGAGCACTGTTCGGCCACGCACGTGTCATGAAAAAGTCATCAGCATACGAGATCCGTTCACACGAAACCCGCGGAAGTTCACAAGACGGGCAAGCCAGGAACTTCAACTTACTCAAACAACGGTATGGAGCGTTCTGAAACGAAACCTGCGTATGAAGCCTTACAAGCTGCAGTTACTGCAGTAATTTTGTTCCAACGACCGTAACAGAAGGTACAAATTTAGCATTTCGATTTCCTAGGACAAAGAAGAGGACACTTTTCGTGAACGACACATCTCTTCGGACAGATCGACATTTCGTCTACCGGGTAAAGTACACCGCCATAATGTAAGAATCTGGGCGTCACAAAATGATGGCATTGTTGTCCAACGTGAAAGACTCACCGGAACTGAATTTGTTTTGTGCTATTTCCATTCACAAAGTTTATGGAGCCTCTTTTTTTGCCGAAGAAACTGAGACAGGAATATCAAACGCGGACATGATGCAAAATTGCTTGTTTCCTCAAATTCACGAAGATTCCGATGATTTCATTTTTACGCATGACGGCGCCTAGCCTTAATTTCACCTTGAGGTGCGGCGCCAGCTTAACAACACCGTCCCACAACACTGGAATGGAAGACGTGGACAATAAGAACTTGATTTTTTTTTTTTTTTTAGTTTATATGAAAGATAGAGTCTGTGTCCCACCTATGGCAGCTACTTTTCAAGAGCTGAGAAATCGAACTGCTGTAGACTCAATAAACAGAGTCATATTGATTCGTATGTGAAATGAAATAGACTAATGTTTCGATGTTCCTATCTTTTGCAGTTTGTCTGTAAGAAACATTTGAAATCTGTTCTTTCTTTCTGACTTACCCTATATTTTGACTGTGGCTACATTCCTAAACAGGTTGCATCTACGTGGCAGCAATTCACACAGCTCGCGTTGACAGCTTTGATGCATATGAAAATGTTGGCTGAGAGAGTACATATTTTATGCTTCAATATTTCATTCAACACTTTCTTGATTAATCACCTGTGATCAAAATATTAACGTTCAGGTGAGTAATGAAATAAAAATTGTGTACGATCGTCTTATAATTAAAAACTCGACAGCGTTCAGCCATCATCCCATTTCTCTGATGCAAAGATTTCTGTTGGGAAGGGAAAACCTTTGAAAACCGTTGACGTTTTTCTTAAAATTTAGTCAGATTTTAGCTTAAGCTTCGAAACTTGGCGCCACCTGTATGTTGTGGGTTCATGTGTTTGTCGGAATGGGACTTCCGTGTCAGCTGCCAAATTCATTGGTTCGCTCGTTCATTGCGTACTGAGTGTCGAGTCAAGACGGTGACTAAAAAGCAACTGCAAGTGTAAAGCGTTCCTCCTTTCAAAAGGTGCAATTCAGCTACAACTGTGTGGTGTTATTTTCGTTGGGAGTACCCCATAGCATCTTCTACATTTCAAAGTTGTATCAAGGCACTGGTTGTTTATTTAGGAGGAAATCTACATGACGATCACGAGTGCGCGTTCAGGACGTACAGCATGTTTTCCTCGAAATCCACGGAAGTCTACTCCTGGTGCCAGCAGACATATAGTCATTCCTAACGTGTCTGACCTTTTTGTTGCACCGAGCGAGGTGGCGCAGTGGTTAGCACACTGGACTCGCATTCGGGAGGACGACGGTTCAATCCCGTCTCCGGCCATCCTGATTTAGGTTTTCCGTGATTTCCCTAAATCATTTCAGGCAAATGCCGGGATGGTTCCTTTGAAAGGGCACGGCCGATTTCCTTCCCAATCCTTCCCTAACCCGAGCTTGCGCTCCGTCTCTAATGACCTCGTTGTTGACGGGACGTTAAACACTAACCACCACCACCACCGCTTTTTGTTGCGACGTTTTTGCTTCAGCCCATACAGCATTCAGTGGCTACAAGGCTTTCATATTTGCGGTAAGCAACAATGTGTAGAGGTTCGTAAATTCCGTCTGGGAGTGCAGACGCAGACGACAACTTACATTCACAGTTAGTGTTCACAGATGATGATACATCCTTTTTTGAAAGAAAAGTGACTCGCCATAACATGAAAATTAGGAGGACACTGTATGGCGTCGGCTAAAAGGAGATATCGGTATCAGTAATGAGCATGACTAAATCCAAGCACGATTCGACAGAAACCAATACATATACTGAAGAGTCTAAGAAACTGGTACAACTGCCTAATATCTTGCAGGGCCCCGCGAGCACGTAGAAGTGCCGCAACACTATGTGGCATGGACTCGACTAATGTCTGCGGTAATGCTGGAGGGAACTGATACCATGAATCCTGCATGGATGTCCATAAATCCGTAAGAGCTCGAGGAGGTGGAGGTGTCTTCTGAACAGCACGGTGCAAGGCATCCCAGATATGCTCATGTTCGGGGAGTTGGGTGGCCAGAGGAAGTGGTTCAATTCAGAAGAGTGTTCCTGGAGCAACTCTGTAGCAATTCTGGACATGAGGGGTGTCTCATTGTCCAGCTGGAATTGCCCAAGTCCGTCGAGATGCACAATTCACATGAATCGATGCAGGTGATTATATAGGATGCTTACGTATGTGTCACCTGTGAGACTCGTATCTAGACGCATGAGGGGTCCCATATCACTCCAAGTGCACACGCCCCACACCATTACAGAGCCGCCACCTGTTTGAACAGCCCCCTGCTGACATACAGAGTCCATGGATTCATGAGGTTGTCTCCATACCCCTACACGTTCTTCCTCTCGATACAATTTGAAACGAGAGTCGTCCAACTAGGTATCATGTTTTCTCTCACCAACAGTCCAATGTTGGTGTTGATGGGTCCAGGCGAGTCATAAAGCTTTGTGTCGTGCAATCATAAATTGTACACTAACAGGCCTTCGGTTCCAAATGTCCATATTGATAGTGTTTCACTGAATGGTTTTCACGCAGACGGCCCAGCATTGAAATCTGCAGCAATTTGCAGAAGGGTTGTAATGCTGTCACGTTGAACGATTCTCTTCAGGCGTCGTTGGTCCCGTTCTTGCAGGATCTTTTCCTGGCCCCAGCGATGTGGGAGATTTGATGCTTTACCGGACTCCTGATATTCACGGTACACTCGTGAAATGGTCGTACAGGAAAACCCCCACTTCATTGCTATCTCGGAGATGCTGTGTCCCATGGTTCCTGCGCCGATTATAACACTACGTTCAAACTCACTTAAATCTTGATAACCTAGTATTGTAGCAGTAGTAACCGATCTAACAACTGCGCTATACACTTGTTGTCTTATATAGGCGTTGCCGATCGCAGCGCCGTATTCTACCTGTTTACGTATCTCTGTATTTGAATACGCATGCCAGTAAAAGTTTCTTTAGTGCTTCAGTGTATAATGCGCAACGGTACAATCTATTTGTATTATACAGATTTTCTGGTGTCGTACGATTAATAAACGACCTCTGTAGGCTGTTAACGGACAGCTCCTATCCTTATATACGAGAATACAAAGTCAAATCACAGATAAAATTGCTCATACAAGGACTGATAACGCCACACTACCAGAAAGGATAAGATAGGAATTCGGCAAGCGCAGCTTCGACGTTCGGCAGCGTTACTTACAACATTACAATTGTGATTTCTCATGCACGCGATATTGAGGCAGTAAAAGTTAATAATCGGTAGTAATATTAATCACAGAATATTTATAGGTTATTACTTTAGAAGAAGCATGAGTATGGAACAGTATTGTAACGAAGGTAGAGAAATTGTAAAATTCAAGTAAACTTGTGGTTTATTAGAATAATTACTACAACAAATCCTCGTATAATTTAATAGAACACGTAACATCTGCTACACTCAATACATTTACATTTGTTTCGATTCCTGAATCGGGAATATTAAGAAACATAGAGAAACATTTTCTGTCTGTTTGGTGAATGAATACCATGATTTACTAACTCCCGATGGCGGCTTACATTTGGATGCGAAAGTAACCATTGCTGAATATTAGACCCAGCCTAATCGTCATTCTGTTCCACGGTTCATCGGACATAATACCACCAGATACACGCAAAGCGGTAAGAAAAGGAAATCAGTAACACTTTACTTCGGCTCTATAATAGTCATTTCAGAAAATCAATTCAGAAAATATAGCTTGCTCCTTCAACACTAATATTGTAGCTATTCTCAATAGCAATACCAGCATCACGCACTCGTTCTCTACAACCGAGTGGCAAAAGAATTACTAGACCACATCTTGTTTAATACAAACAACGTTGAATCAGCCTCTTCCGGCTCAGCACTGCCTGCTCGCGCCAACTCATAATAATATGCAGTTCACGCGCGAAACTCACCAGCACTGATTAACTGATAATAAGGTGCACTGCAATATATGGCAAGCCCACTTAGGACGGCGCACTCCCCACAACAGGCTAACTGCCTCACTACAACTGCTTCCATTTAACTGACTCTTTGCAAGTGTCCTTGGAACTGTCTCCTTCCCTTCCTTCAGACACAAAGCGCTCACATAGTACCACAGAGCCCTAGACTTTGTTAGCTGAAATGCTGAGATTCTTTCTCCGAAGATCGCCAGTGAAAGCTAAATACTTCCCAGGTAGCATGGAGATATCGAAATCGACCAGCGAGCGGAAGTAGTAGATGTGCAAAAATATTCCATCGAAATGAAGGATGAGTGAATCAGCGAACACCTTTAAACACACAAGCCACATACCACAGTCGACCGATAGAAAGTACCTACAAAGCTTCACGTGTTTTGTGCCGCTTCCGGAGAAAATATTGACGGCCCGTCCGTTTTTGCAGAAATAACGTACATGGATGCGTTTGAGAACAGGCTTTTCCACAATTTATGTTAGAACATGACGAATATTTTAGTTTCCAACAGTATGGAACACCGCTGCACTCGCCACTGCATGTAGGAGCATTTGTTAACAATAAGTCGCCTTAGTGATGGACCTGCCATAAGAGCTATACGGATCGTTCAAGGAACTATTGCCCTGATCTCACGATAAGAAACTTTTATATAAGAATTCGTGGAAATCTTCGCCAGTGCGCCTCCCCTTCCAAAACTCTGGGAGAACTGCTACCCCGCATACCAGTAGCAGTGATAGTAATTGCCTCAGACACGATAAAATCCATCTCTGGTATACTGTGTGTCACGAAGATTGTTATACACTACGTTTGCTTCCACGAAGGGTCGTGTAATATCCTGGCTCCCGAGATTGTGCTGGCGTACGATGTTTTATTTAATGCCTGTTGGGACACGTTCGAATATCGTCTACATGTTTCTCAGATATCCGGTAGCGGGAACATTGGGAGTTTTTGGAAGTTAAATGAAACTACTGTTTCTAAACGGAATCGTAAAAACTAATCAAGATGATGTATACATGCATGTGAAACACATATCCTTATAAAATCGGATTGTTCTGTCGAGAACTAAAACTTTGTAAAACTATGCACAGGTGGAGAACAATCCCTTGTTACTATCGTCATTGATGTGGAAGCTATACAACTGTGAAATTGTTCAACCGTTTTGAACAGCTCCATTCAGGATGTGGTTTAAGACGAGATATTTCCATAACAATACATGTAACGTATCTCCGCTCTCTGATATAGTACGTTCATCTCGATTGATTTAACGCAACTAAAATTTAAATTTCAACGGAACTTGGAAGTAGTCAAAAATATTCCACTGTGAAGAATGCGTGCTTTGATTTTGAAGTAAAATAAAATCCGGTACCAGCCTGTGCTTGTAATACCTGTTTTTGACCTATTTTGTATCTGTATCGATATTTCGGTGTCAGTTTGTAGTATTGCTTATGTATGATGTATCTGTCATGGAAATTCTTTGCCTATGTATACATGTTTGCCGGCCGAAGTGGCCGTGCGGTTAAACGCGCTGTAGTCTGGAACCGCAAGACCGCTACGGTCGCAGGTTCGAATCCTGCCTCGGGCATGGATGTTTGTGATGTCCTTAGGTTAGTTAGGTTTAACTAGATCTAAGTTCTAGGGGACTAATGACCTCAGCAGTTGAGTCCCATAGTGCTCAGAGCCATTTGAACCATTTTTTGTATACATGTTTCAATTATGTGAATTTTTGAACGATGTTGTTTAGTTTATACGTTTGAATTTAAATAATTACTGAAATGACTGTTATGTAATGTACTACAAATGACTTGGTCCATAATTACATTCTTTCGACGCCAAGAAGATCCGTTATAGGGCGAGACCGACAGTAATACCATGATTGCATCGCCGCCAGATTAATAGGCACTGCAAATGGTGCCACCATCCTCCCACTAAATTGTTTTGTATTTGACATTCTGTAAATGGACCAGGTATTTGTGAAATTTGCTTGAATTTAATAATGGTCAAGGTGTTACTAAAAACTCTGTCTTACACCCGCGATTATCTCAAATCACAAACCTGGAAAGGATTCCTATCCCAGTCAATTTAATTCCGACTGTCCTAATTTGTTATGAGAAAGTGGCTGAACTTGAAATTAATGTTGTGTTATCATTTGTACAGCCAGCTATAATTTTGAGTAGGTCAAAAGACTGCATATGAAAATGCATTTGTTATATAAAGAGTTATAGTTTGTTGTGCTTCACTTAACTATTAATTAAACGTAAGGATACTTGGCTTTTCTCATACATACTGGTGTAGTTTTGTTAATGAGCATGGTTCTTAAAACCATGAAAGCTTAGCGATCCTCATGTACCAGCGTAATTATTTAATGAAGCAATGCAAAGGCTCGTTCGGAGCCAGTGTAGTTAGATTTGTATTTTGTTCAGTTGCTTCAAAGCGAGTTTAAGAAAGAACTGTTTACTGTGTTATCTACTCTAATGCAAGTCGATTAATGCACATGCTTAGAAACCCTGTACTAGGCAATGAAGTTATAGATTATGATCATTAGTAGACTCCTGATTTAAATCCTGAATCATTTCAAGCTTTTCCCTGTCTATTATTGCCACTAGTTTCATGTGTGTCGTTATATGGTTTTACAAACTGTTGCACCTAGTTCATTTAAGGTACGTGTTTTTGAGAGGCATATGTTGCTGTTTACTATCTCATTGGCTTATCTGACTTACTAGTTAGTAGCACATCTATGTTTAACGTTGGGTTACTGTGTTGTAGTGCAAACAGATATACAAGGAAGGGTTTTGTCTGTGTGTGTGTGTGTGTGTGTGTGTGTGTGTGTGTGTGTGTGTGTGTGTGTGTGTGTGTGTGTCAAGAAAGGCTACGTTAGCCTTGACACTGCCTTCTGCTGTGTCGTCAGGCGAGATACAAGAAAGCCTAATTAGGCTGGCGACCTGTTTTAATGTTTAATGTTACAACTTGCTTTTGTGATGAGAGAACGCCTGTTCCTGACCCGCAGTTTACTATTGCTTACACTCTGTTGGAGTATTTCGGAAACGAATCCAAGTTTGATTATTCTGCTTCCATTAGGTTATCCCACGGTCACATCTCAAAAATTCCTCGCAGAGGTATAACGTTAGTATCGATTGCCGTTTAAAGGTGGTCGGTGGTAGCGTTACATGCCGTCTTGCTATAAGCCGAGAAGCCAGTTAATCAGCTCAGTGTAATAATAGGTGGACGTCACTTACCGGAGGCACAAAGTCGGGCTTAACTTCCTTCCGCAGCACAGCGGCGAAGTCCGTGCGCGCGTAGCATGGCAGCTTGCGCAGCTCCTCCATCGAGCTGACCCGGGCACCTGGTCGCACACTCAGCAGCTGTGAAGAGAACAAACAGTTACTTACAGCGGCAAGCACAGCGAGCAACCACCGGCACCACGGGGCGTTCCTTAAAAGGCTACATGAAGCTTGTCGTAAAATCAGTCCCTAACTACTAAAGATACTTGAAGATCCGTCTCTGTAACTGCTAAACAGGAGTATTTATTCTGTCATACGATTTTCTTTATATTCACTTAACAACTAGCGGACGGATCCCGAGTTTACTAGCGTTTCGCGCACAAATTGTTGCCGACGAATCACGAGATAAATCATGTTTACAACACACTGCCTATAGACTTCGTACAGTCTTTACCTCCATTAGCAACGTATCAAAGTGATAGTCTTCATGTACCGATTGCTTATTTACCATTGGGAAGGTATTTTGATAGTTGAAATTTAGCTCAAAGGTGGCTACAACACTCCTATGTAATGGTGCAAAAACTTGGTACCCTACTACGTCAGCCTCACGCTCGCGACGCTTCAAACAGCAAGACGTCGACACCTGTGAAAGGAGAGCCACAGCTTAGAAGTTCATGTCACCTGTACTGCGGTGAATGATGTAACATTGGCATCAAATTTCACCGAAATTCTGCCCTATGGCCCCAGGAACGTGTCACACAACGAGAAGGGCGTCACGTCCCCTCTTACTCAAATTTCATACCTTATTTTCACTCTTCTGCGATGGATGCTAGAACCTCGGCTCCCAGCGTTGAAATCACGCGTGTTTCGTACGTTTGGCCGAGGAAAACGTTTCATACAAACGACTGCTCGGAATCGACATTAAAAGGGATCAGAGCGTGGCATAAAGGGTGTCAATAAACCACCCCTTTCACTTGGGTGTTGATTACCACACATTTTGTAGTTGAAAACGACAGTTCACGGTGCGGTGTTCTCGATAACATTTGACACTACTGACACCCTAGTTTGTTTCAACCCTTCTCTAAGGCCGTTGTGGGACTGCATCCGCATTGAACGAGATCGAACTTCCCGCCCATCCCCACCCACCGCCCTAGTTCGGCAACGCTCTCGATACCACCCACGCACCGTTGTTGATCACGTTAGAAATGCACTTGTCAGAAATTTCGGCACCAAGTAAGCCTCGTCGCTGCTCCCTCGAAATGCAGGTTGTCTACCTTCAGGCGCTAGTGCAGCCGCCAGGCTGAATTTGGTGTCGAAGTTTATGACAGGTACACGTGTAAAGTACTCAGTATGTGTCCGTGGATGGCACAGACGGTGTTGACGAACTGGTGAAAGGGGGGGGGGGGGAGGTCTTAGATTGACCCGTTGCCGTCTTATTTACTAACATGTTTACAATGCACTCGCGCGTGATGACACCACAAGAGGGCACAAAACAGGAGGGCTGGAAAAGAAGAACTACCCTTTCCTGCTTCGGATGGCGTTCAAATTTCGTCGATTGTTTATGAATGCTCGCTAACGGTTCCAAACTGTACACAAGAGCAAAAATTGCGATGGCACTGTTTTTCAAAGGGGTGCTATCACTTTCAAAGCGGATGTGGTCCCACAATGCCATTACAGAAGAGCTGAAACGTCCTAGGGTGTTGTCAGTGTCAAAGGTTATCGAGAAAATTTTCCCGTTGCTCATCGCACTTCGAACTTACGCTTTTGATAGAGAATTTTGTGGGATTCAACGCCCCGTGAAAGGAGTGGTTTCACTGATGCCTTTTATACCAGCCACTGAGGCCTTTTCGACCAGATTTTGTGTGGCGTTATGTCTGAAACGTTTTCTTCCACCAGCGATAAGAAAACCGCGTGATTTCAACGCTGAGCCGGCCGGAGTGGCCGAGCAGTTCTAGCCGCTACAGTCCGGAACAACGCGACCGCTACGGTCGCAGGTTCGAATCCTGCTTCGGGCATGAATGTGTGTGATGTCCTTAGGTTAGTTAGGTTTAAGTAGTTCTAAGTTCTAGGGGACTGATGATCTCAGAAGTTAAGTCCCACAGTGCTCGGAGCCATATGAACCATTTGATTTCAACGATGAGTGTTGCGGTTCTGAACTTCATCGCAGAGATGCTGTGACAACCTTCTCATAGGGTGACACGTCCACAGGGGCGTTGGTTAGAATTGTGGAGAAATTATGTGCCAGTGTGACACCGTTAACGCAACGTATATCTGTGGCCTTTCTTCTGCGTGTGTCGACACCTTGCTGTTTGAAGTGTCGCCGAGCTCGGGCGTGACGTCGCAGGGCGCGACACTTTTGCACCGTTAGGGAGAAAGGCTGTAGACACCTTTGAGCCAAGTGTCAAACTCATGCACTGCAACGGAAGACAATTACGGCATTTCGAAAAAGTTATCCCTTAATGTTGTTGTATATAGGGTTCTGAGGGCGATGCCAGCGACAGTGTCTTTTTCAGACATGTGAAAAAGCGTAAGGTGGCAGTGTTGTCCAGTGGTTAAGACAATAACTATGAAAGTGACGCCATTATTGTGAATGGTTCGTTATGTCATAATGACGACATCGATCGGTGTGAAACTGACAATCACAGTTGAAACTGCTTGAAGATCATTCTCGGGTCATGAGTTTCCAGCGCAGTGTGACTCTATAGCCTGTGTGACTAGTCTGATCGTTAGTAATGATTATTTGAACTGTTTTTCAAAGAGTTGTGCACCTATGACGATCAAGTCTCAATGAAACGTAAAACATGGCCTGAAGCACTCAAGAAATCTGCTGCGACAGAAAGAGACATGAAGAATCTCCTTTACCTAATTTTTTCTAAAGGGACAAACAATAAAACGTAGGTGCAAACATTAATGATCAACAGACCCTCTAATAGGCACAACAGTATTTTCGCAAATTATGAGTCGCAGCAGATCTAAACAGACCTGTACTGGGTTATTTCTTCAAAAAATTCAGGACATTTTAGAAACCAAATCAACAGTTATCTTGGGACGACTGGGTGATTCCATGGAGAGGTTACCAACGTACGATCCTGCAAAAATTGCGAAGTGTGGGTTACTTCTTAGGATGGTATGTAGGTGTGACAGAGGCTGTCTGAAATAAGGTGGTTTACAGTGGAGAAGGAACGAAACTGGAAGACGTTGTTCTCTCAGTTCATGGCCCTTATCTTGGTATGTGGCACTGTATCTACCACGATAATTGTTATGCGTTACAGTACCTCTAGTGCAGAGTTACTACTGAAAAACAAAACCAGAGTCTATGGTACTATTAGGGTGAATAGAAGTTTACCGCAAATACTGAAAGCCGAGGCATAAATAATAATAAAGAAAGGTGGCATAGTTTTCTCTATGTGACATACTTCTGCTTGTATGGAAAGAAAAACGACATGTCAGCATGATATCAAAAATTATGATGCTTCTGGCGCAAACACAAAGAGAAAAATACAGAAAACGTAGAGGATGTAGTGAAGCCTATGTTTGTAAATCAATACAATGCTCACATGAAAGGAGGTAATGGTGTGAATTGGAACCTATTTTAGTACCATATTCCAAAGAAATCGAGATAATGAATAAAAAAAGTCAATTTATCTAATAGACTGTGAGCTCTCCAATTCCTTTAGCAGTTACAAAGAAGAGAAAACTCTCTTCTCTATTCGATGGCGAAATACAGGCTTACCGACGATGTTAATGAAGGCTCTCCAGCCTTAGAGAGAGATATGTCCAGCCCATTAGTTAGTTGAACAGGGAGGCCACCATGTAAAAATCCATCTGGAAGGCTTTCGGGTGACGTGAAGCAACATGGACCTGTATCCCTTTCAAACAATGGAAAAATGAAATTTACTACCAGACATACAGAGTTTGCGCCACCAGTGGAAAATAACGTGAAATTAGATATATTTGCGGTTCCGCTCCATATCGAGAAATGTACGGAGTACCATCCATTGAAAAAGAACTAGGAAACTTCGTTTGTGTACACCAGTGGAAAAAAATTATAACACCCTTTTAGAAGTTTCTAAGTCACACAAGATTTGTTTTTGCAACAGTACATGAAACAGGTTACATTTATAGATCAGTAGCCGCGCCGAGTGGCCGACTGCTTTGAGGCGTCACGGATGGATTGCGCGGCACTTGCCGCCGGAGGTTCGAGTCCTCCCTCGGGCATCGGTGTGTCTATTGTTCTTAGCGTAGGCTAGTTTAATTAGTGTGTAAGTCTAGGGATCAATAACCTCTGAACATAGCTGCTAAGATTCAGTGACCGTGTCAAAATTATATTGTAACAAATAAGCCCTCGGTCACAAATATTAAGTCAAAAATGGACCTGGTTTCGACGCTACTATGAGCGTCGTCTTCAGAATTAGACTAACTGTACTAAAACATTAGGTATATAGTACATTAATAAAATTAAAGTTTGTACTATTTGTGACCGAGGGCTTATTTGTTACAATATAACCAATAACCTCAGCAGTTTGGTCCCTTAGGAATTCACACACATTTGTTCTGAGGTACCCGGTATCGATCCTTGCCGCAACCCCACAGTATAGATGACAAATACTGCGAGTCACTAATGGTTTCATCATATCCCACACGTGCTCGGCTAGAGGCAAGTTCGGAGATCGTACTGGCCAGAGAAGATGCTGCACATCTTGCAGAGCATTTTGAGTTTCACACGAAGGGACTGTGATTGCTGTGTTCGGATGAGGGCTGAGTTGGCATCCCTTCGCTCACAGCTGCAAGCGGCGCTGAATTCGGTCGCGCAGCTTGAGGCTGTTGCCAATGGGCACCACTGTGGGAAGCCGGACTTGGGTATCACGGGAATATCAACCTCGTCCCGTCTGTCCCCAGATCGGTCTGCCGCTGTGGTTGCCCCGGTTGCTGCCCGCAGTGGGTTTGAGCCCTCGCCTGTGGTTGATTGGGAGGTCGTTCCAAGGCGTGGCAGGCAGCGAAAGACGTCCCCGGACGCTGACCAGAAAGCCTCCCCGGTGCGTCTGACAAAACAAGTTTAAGGCACTGTCTCTGGCTGAGCCAGATGCAGCTGCCTGCCCTGTTTCAGAGGATGATTCTCAGTCTTCAAGGTCTGGGCAATCACAGAGGGTGGGCTTAGTGGTAGTTGGGAGCTCCAATGTTAGGCGCGTAATGGGGCTCCTTAGGGATATGGCCGCTAAGGAGGGGAAGAAATCTAGTGTGCACTCCGTGTGCATTCCGGGTGGAGTCATTCCTGATGTGGAAAGAGTCCTTCCGGATGCCATGAAGAGCACAGGGTGCAGCCAGCTGCAGGTGGTGGCACATGTCGGCACTAATGATGTGTGTCGCTTTGGATCTGAGGAAATTCTCTCTGGATTCCAGCGGCTATCTGATTTGGTGAAGGCTGCCGGTCTTGCTTACGAGATGAAGGCAGAGCTCACCATCTGCAGCATCGTTGACAGAACCGACTGCGGACCTTTGGTGCAGAGCCGAGTGGAGGGTCTGAATCAGAGGCTCAGACGGTTTTGCGACCGTGTTGGCTGCAGATTCCTTGACTTGCGCCACAGGGTGGTGGGGTTTCGGGTTCTGCTGAATAGGTCAGGAGTTAACTTCACTCAGCTGGCGGCTACACGGGTAGCGGAGGCTGTGTGGCGTGGACTGGGCGGTTTTTTAGGTTAGAAGGCCTCGGGAAAGTACGGGGTGGGCTACAATCTCAAAGGGTGCATGGCAAATACAGGACGTGCTTGGATCAATGAACAGTCGGAATTGTAGTTGTAAATTGTTGTAGTTGTACTGGGAAAGTCCCTGAGCTTCAAGCGCTAATAGAAAGCACAGAAGCTGAAATCGTTACAGGTACAGAAAGCTGGCTAAAGCCTGAAATGAGTTCTGCAGAAATTTTTACGAAGTCTCAGACGGTGTTCAGGAAAGATAGAGTAGGCAGAATTGGTGGTGGAGTGTTTGTCAGTAGTGGTTTATCTTGTAGTGAAGTCGAAGTAGATACTCCGTGCGAATTGGTATGGGTGGAGGCTATACTTAACAGCCGAACTAAGTTAATAATTGGCTCCTTCTACCGACCCCCAGACTCCGATGATATAGTTGCGGAAGAGTTCAAAGAAAATTTGAGTCTCGTAACAAAAAATTTGAGTCTCGTAACAAATAAATACCCCACTCATACGGTTATAGTTGGTGGGGACTTCAACCTTCCCTCGATATGTTGGCAAAAATACTTGTTCAAAACCGGTGGTAGGCAGAAAACATCTTTCGAGATTGTCCTAAATGATTTCTCCGAAAATTATTTCGAGCAGTTAGTCCACGAACCCACGCGAATTGTAAATGGTTGCGAAAACACACTTGACCTCTTAGCCACAAAGAATCCAGAGCTGATAGAGAGCATCATGACTGATACAGGGATTAGTAATCACAAGGTCGTTGTAGCTAGGCTCAATACCGTTTCTTCCAAATCCACCAGAAACAAACGAAAATAATTTTATTTAAAAAAGCGGATAAAGTGTCACTAGAAGCTTTCCTAAGAGACAATCTCCATTCCTTCCGAACTGACTATGCAAATGTAGACGAGATGTGGCTCAAATTCAAAGATATAGTAGCAACAGCAATTGAGAGATTCATACCTCATAAATTGGTAAGAGATGGAACTGATCCCCCGTGGTACACAAAACAGGTCCGAACTCTGTTGCAGAGGCAACGGAAAAAGTATGCGAAGTTCAGAAGAACGCGAAATCCCAAAGATTGGCTGAAATTTACAGACGCGCGCACGGACTTCAATGCGTGATGCCTTTAATAGGTTCCACAACGAAACATTGTCTCGAAATTTGGTAGAAAATACGAAGAAATTCTGGTCGTATGTAAAGTACACAAGCGGCAAGACGCAGTCAATACCTTCACTGCGCAGTGCCGATGGTACTGTTACCGACGACTGTGCCGCTAAAGCGGAGTTATTGAACGCAGTTTTCCGAGATTCCTTCACCAGGGAATATGAATGGAATATTCAAGAATTTGAAAGACGAACAGCTGCTAGCATAAGTTTCTTAGAAGTAGATACCTTAGGGGTTGCGAAGCAACTCAAATCGCTTGATACGGGCAGGTCTTCAGGTCCAGATTGTATACCGATTAGGTTCCTTTCAGATTAGGCTGATACAATAGCTGCCTACTTAGCACTCATATACAACCGCTCGCTCACCGATAGATTTGTACCTACAGATTGGAAAATTGCGCAGGTCGCACCAGTGTTTAAGAAGGGTAGTAGGAGTAATCCATTTAACTACAGACCTATATCATTGACGTCGGTTTGCAGTAGGGTTTTGGAGCATATACTGTATTCAAACATTATGAATCACCTCGAAGGGAACGATCTATTGATACGTAATCAGCATGGTTTCAGAAAACATCGTTCTTGTGCAACGCAGCTAGCTCTTTATTCGCACGGGGATCTCAAGTTGATTCCGTATTTCTAGATTTCCGGAAAGCTTTTGACGCCGTTCCTCACAAGCGACTTCTAATCAAGCTGCGGGCCTATGGGGTATCGTCTCAGTTTTGCGACTGGATTCGTGATTTCCTGTCAGGAAGGTCGCAGTTCGTAGTAATAGACGGCAAATCATCGAGTAAAACTGAAGTGATATCAGGTGTTCCCCAGGGACGCGTCCTGGGACCTCTGCTGTTCCTGGTCTATATAAATGACCTGGCTGACAATCCGAGCAGTTCTCTTAGGTTTTTCGCAGATGATGCTGTAATTTACCGTCTAGTAAGGTCATCCGAAGACCAGTATCAGTTGCAAAGCGATTTAGAAAAGATTGCTGTATGGTGTGGCAGGTGGCAGTTGACGCTAAATAACGAAAAGTGTGAGGTGATCCACATGAGTTCCAAAAGAAATCCGTTGGAATTCGATTATTCGATAAATAGTACAATTCTCAAGGCTGTCAATTCAACTAAGTACCTGGGTGTTAAAATTACGAGCAACTTCAGTTGGAAAGACCACATAGATAATATTGTGGGGAAGGCGAGCCAAAGGTTGCGCTTCATTGGCAGGGCACTTAGAAGATGCATCAGTCCACTAAAGAGACAGCTTACACTACACTCGTTCGTCCCGTGTTAGAATATTGCTGCACGGTGTGGGATCCTTACCGGTTGGGATTGACGGAGGACATCGAAAGGGTGCAAAAAAGGGCAGCTCGTTTTGTATTATCACGTAGTAGGGGAGAGAGTGTGGCAGATATGATACGCGAATTGGGATGGAAGTCATTACAGCAAAGACGTTTTTCGTCGCGGCGAGATCTATTTACGAAATTTCAGTCACCAACTTTCTCTTCCGAATGCGAAAATATTTTGTTGAGCCCAACCTACATAGGTAGGAATGATCATCTAAATAAAATAAGAGAAATCAGAGCTCGAACAGAAAGGTTTAGGTGTTCGTTTTTCCCGCGCGCTGTTCGGGAGTGGAATGGTAGAGAGAGTATGATTGTGGTTCGACGAACCCTCTGCCAAGCACTTAAATGTGAATTGCAGAGTAGTCATGTAGATGTAGATGTAGAAGTGTGTTTGTGCGAGCACGCTCCTGTTGGAAGAAAACATCAACTTCCTGTTACAAGAACGGCAAAAGAACGTGTCTGACAATGCTCTGCACATCCCGAACGCTGGATAGTGTCTCCTCCAAAACACTACCTGTGAACGAGAGTTGTAGCTTATCGCGCCCCAGACCTTAAGGCCTGGGTTAGGGCCAGTGTATCTTGGATGAATGTACTCTACGAGGTAGCGGTCACCAGTCCGACGTCAGAGGCGCAAGCAACCGTCACTTGCGTGCAGGCAGAATCTGCTTTCGTCGCTGAAGACAACGGCGCGCCATTCGATCTTCCAAGTGATCCTCTGACGGCACTACTTGAACCACATACATCGATGCTGTAGTATGAGTGGGAGGCGGGCTAGATGTGTGCGTGACCGTAGTACCATTGCTAATAACCATTTCGCAACAGTTCGTGTTGACACGCCTGGACTCACAAGCCCTCTTACCTGTGCTGTGGTAACTGTACGATCTGCCACTGCTGCCCTTACAGTACGACAATCCTGGCTGGGGCGTGTGCTGCTTGGACTTCCAGAACCTCGTCTACTGCTGTGAGAAATTTTACGTGACCACTGGTACCAGCGTCGTTCCACAGCTGATTCAGCACGTGGAACATGAACGGCATTTTCCGAAATGACCATCCCCCCACTCGGAAGGTCACAAAAAAATGGCTCTGAGTACTATGGGACTTAACAACTGAGGTCATCAGTCCCCTAGAACCTAGAACTACTTAAACCTAACTAACCTAAGGACATCACACACATCCGTGCCCGAGGCCGGATTCGAACCTGCGACCGTAGCAGTCGCGCGGTTGCGGACTTAAGCGACTAGAACCGCTCGGCCACCGCGGCCGGCGGAAGGTCACAATCTGACTCGCTGAGTTGTCTGTAGGGAGCACGAGTGCCTACCCGTGGCATGATAACTGCTTGCTTCGCATGTCTGCACCACAACGAGCTTTCTGGCTATGAGAATTCGTTACTGAAGGGTAGACACAGATGGCGCTCTTTTAGCTACGCCACTACGATTTCTGTTGGCGGACGACCCTGAAATGATTACCAGCATATATATTATCCTCCACATGGCATATGCCATCATAGGATCAAAATCGACGTCGTTTTTCCAGGCGTACTATTTTTTTCCGGCAGTGTATATGTAGGCTCTATGCTAAATAGAACATATGAAATACCAGTAACTGTAAAGGATAAGGTCTCCTTGATACGTCAAACCAAAGGACAGAGTCATATTTCTAAACTGTCCATGTGTCTCAATCCAGTGCTTTGTGTAAGTCAGGGCAGTAAATTTTATAAAGGAGCATATCAACAAATGAACGCTGTAGAAATAGATAATTTTTGTTTGTGTGATACAATGGATTCATTGTTGTACATACTAACTTAGTGTTTTATGATGATAATTTTTACATGTAGTTTACAATTATTACATCACGATTACGTTCAGACACTATGTGAGTAGGCTGTTTAGGTTTTTATATTGGTAACGCCACGTAGCGCTCTGTATGAAAATCACTGGCTGTGCTGTGTGCAGTCTGTGGCTGGTTAGCATTGTTCTAATATTCGCTATTGTAGTGTTTGGCAGTTGGATGTGAACAGCACGTAGCGTTGTGCAGTTGGAGGTGAGCCGCCAGCAGTGGTGGATGTGGGGAGAGAAATGGCGGAGTTTTGAGAGCGGCACTGGCTGTGCTGTGTGCAGTCTGTGGCTGGTTAGCATTGTTCTAATATTCGCTATAGTAGTGTTTGGCAGTTGGATGTGAACAGCACGTAGCGTTGCGCAGTTGGAGGTGAGCCGCCAGCAGTGGTGGATGTGGGGAGAGAAATGGCGGAGTTTTGAGAGCGGGTTGCGCAGTTGGAGGTGAGCCGCCAGCAGTGGTTGATGTGGGGAGAGAAATGGCGGAGTTTTGAGAGCGGATTATCTGGACGTTTGTCCATCAGAGACAGTAACTTTGTAAGACTGGATGTCATGAACTGCTATATATTATGACTTTGGAACACTATTAAGGTAAATACATTGTTTGTTCTCTATCAAAATCTTTAATTTGCTAACTATGCCTATCAGTAGTTAGTGCCTCCAGTAGTTTGAATCTTTTGTTTAGCTGGCAGTAGTAGCGCTCGCTGTATTGCAGTAGTTCGAGTAACTAAGATTTTTGTGAGGTAAGTGATTTGTGAAAGGTATAGGTTAATGTTAGTCAGGGCCATTCTTTTATAGGGATTATTGAAAGTCAGATTGCGTTGCGCTAAAAATATTGGGTGTCAGTTTAAGCACAGTCATGTATAATTTTTCTAAGGGGACGTTACAACTAAAACGATACAAAGTCGTTGAGATGTAAATTTGTTTATGATTACATGAAAGAACAAAACAGCTAGCCAAGAAGATACCGTTTCCTATAGCCACACGACTGAACTGAAAGGCGATTAGAGGACCTGAAAGACAGCTGTGTTGTGTGGGTTCCATGCACATCAGGTAGGACCGAGCGAGGTGGCGCAGTGGTTAGACACTGGACTCGCATTCGGGAGGACGATGGTTCAATCCCGCGTCCAGCCATCCTGATTTAGGTTTTCCGTGATTTCCCTAAAATCGCTCCAGGCAAATGCCGGGATGGTTCCTTTCAAAGGGCACGGCCGACTTCCTTCCCCGTCCTTCCCTAGTCCGATGAGACCGATGACCTCGCTGCCTGGTCTCCTTCCCTAAAATAATATCAGGTTGGACATAATACCCTACCACTGCGCTATGTTGGAACCAAAAGTATTTCGTCCCTAAAGTGTTACAGAGTCATCTACGTGTTCATTGTCATATGATGGCTGCTTACATTCGGAAGTGTCGCCAGAGTGTCACCTTAATGTAGATTTTATAGGTATTCCTGCCTCTGGCATAAGTTTTCTCGGCGTAATTTCCTTTCGTCGCGCATCACACTGCACAATTCAGGACGTGTAACGTTTATCATTAGACTTGTGATGATGCGGCCAGTCACGAATTCCTCATCTGCGCTAACCTCATCACCTCAGAGTAGCATTTGCACTCTACGTCCTCAATTATTTGTTGAATGTGTTCTGATCTCTGTCTTTCCCTACAGTTTTTACCCTCCACATATCCTCCTGTTACTATGGAGGTTATTCCTTGTAGTCTTTATACTTGCTCTATCACCCTGTCTCATCTTACTGTTAACGTTTTTCTTTCTTCTTCGGTTTTTGCAGAGAACCTCCTCATTCCTTATATTCTCAGTCCACCAAGTTTTCAACTTTCTTCTGTAGTACCACCTCTAAAAGGCTCTGATTCTCTTCTGTTCCGATTTTCCTACGGTCCATGATTTTGTACAACCTACAACTGTGCTCGAAAAGTCCCTATATTCTTGGAAATTCGTCACTGAAATTAAGGCCAATTTGATACCAGTAGACTTCTTTTGGTCAGGAGTGCCCTGTTTGCCTGTGATAGAATCTGCTTGTTATGTCCTTCTTGATTCATCCATCATGTGTTACTTAGATCCCAAGGTATCTTGGTCTACTTCATGATCCCCAACAGTTTCTCCCTCTTCTTAATTCTGCTACTTCTCATTACCTTCGTCTTTCTTCGATTTGTCCATGATCATCACTCATTACATTGTTCATTCCATTCAACACATCCTGCTGTTGTTCTTCACTTTCAATGAGGATGGCAACGTCATCAGCGAATATTATCATTGATATCCATTTGCTTTGAATTTGAGTCCCACTCATCAACCTTTCTTTTGTTTTCGTCATTGCTTCTTCGGTGTTTAGAATCAACAGTAGGGGCGAAAGACTTCATCACAGGCTTACACCTTTTCTAATACAGACACATCGTTCTTTCTCTTCCAGTCTTATTCCTTTCTCTTTGTTGTTGTACACATTGTATAGATCTCTCTTTCCCTGTAGCTTACTCCTACTTATCTGAGAATTTCAAAAATCTTGCACTATTTCACACTGTAGGACGCTCTTTCTAGATCGACATTCCTATTAGCTTATCTCGATTTTTCTTTAATTTTGCTTGTATTATCAAGCTCAAAGTCAGATCTGTCTCCTTAATGCCTTAACTTTTTCTAAAGCCAGACTGGTCGTTATCTAACAGATCCTCAATTTTCTTTTCGATTATTCTATGTATTATTCGTATCAGCTTCTTGGATGCATGGTTTGTTAAGCTGTTGTGCGATAGTTTTCGCACGTATTTGTCCTTGCTGTCTTCGTAATTGTGTGGATGATATTTCTCCGAAAGTCTGATGATACGTCGCCTGTGCCTTAGATTCTAAACAAAAACTTGAACAGTCGTTTGGTTGTCAATTCCGTCTGCTTTATTGTTCTCATGTCTTTCAGCGGTCTTCTAAATTCAGACTGTAATAACACATCCCATAGGACTTCCATATCGACTACAATTTGTTCTTCTGTCAAGTCGAAAGACAAGCTCTCTCTCTCTCTCTCTCTCTCTCTCTCTCTCTCTCGTAGAGGTCTTCCATTTACTCTTTCCTCTGCGTTTACAGTAAAATTCCCTTCGCAGTCTTAATGTTTCTACCCTCGCTTTTAATTTCACCGAAAGTTCTTTTAAACTTTCAACATGCTGAGCCTGTCGTCCAGACGATAGTTACTTTTTCGATTTCTTCACCTTTTCTTGTATCCATTTCATTCCTAAGTAACTCATAATGATGTGTTTCTATCTTTCTCTGAATGCTTTAGTACTTCATTCTTCCATAGATCATTTGAAGTATTTCTTTTGTTACCCAAGGTTTCATCAGCGTTATCGTCCTTGTACCTATGGCAGTCCATCATCTGTGTTCACCTTTTTAGAGAAGACCACTGGTCTTCAATGACCTGCCCACTGTTGCAGCTTACTCATCCTTAGTGAACTTCAAACGTATCTCACCATTCCTCAGTACTTCAGTATCCCACTTCCTTCCACACTGCTTTCTCCAGACGATTCTCTTAAACTTGAGCCTTCTCTTCATCCTTAGTAAATTGTGATCTGAACAATATCTGATTTCGGTATCTGTGTCTAGCCATGATTTAATATATCTGAAGTCTTCCCGTGTCTCCGGGTCTTTTCCGAATATAACTCATCCTCTTACGATTCTTGAACAGAACATACGCGATTACCATCTGAAATATATTGCACAACTCAGTTTTTCTCTTGTCTCATTCCTTCTTCCAAGTGAATATTCCATAGTAACTGTTTCTTCTATTCCTTCCCGTACAACTGTGTTATTAGATTTTCATCTGTCTTTATATATTGAATTATTCGTTCGGTATCATCGTCTAGTTGCGACGTTGGTTCGACCAAATATAGCACCACTAATATTTATTTAAGTTTGTCTGACTAGACGTTGGTTCGACCAAATATAGCACCACTAATATTTTTTTAAGTTTGTCTCACTAGACGTAACCATACAAACATTTAATCAGAGAATAGTAACGAAACACTAGTGGTGCAACATTCAATCGTGTTTTACATAAAAAATATCGAGAGCCGCAAGTGAAAGGGCCACAAAACACTCGTCATAATATCTAGAATACCTGAAAAATTTGCATGCAGACGATCCTTCAGGATGTAAGAAGTTAATAAGCGGAGGAAGTAAACACAGATGATATTTCATACCGATGAAATGATATGCTTATGACGGAATGAATATTTCTAGCAGCCACTAAGACTAATTTTCAAATATTTTAAGTAAAATAGCCTCGGGCACCATAGCCAAACAAATGAAGTATATTTGTGTTAAGAGATGATTGAATTACACCTTATGACTGACCTCAGAGGACGCAACTAACGGTTTTACAAATAACTACACCGACAGACAGACAGTGTTCAAAGACATTCTGTAATTGCAACTCCTAAGTTTCGAATTATGAACTCAAGGAAAGCTCGCACGACAAGCAAAGAAAAGTTTAAGCTTGATGTTTAATTAGTACATATTGCACACAAAAGAGAAACATTAATAATGAACGACAAGTTTTGATGTGACAAATTAATCTGCTCTGTATCGTTGTGTTTTAACAAGTTTATGTCAGTGGACACCTACACATCATCCTAACAGTTAGTTCACTGTCTTGTCGGATTTCTAACGTCTGTCATAGGAGCGCCTTTTCCGACGACTAACTTTCAGTTTCGTCCATCGTGGTTTTAGAACCCTTAGATGATTTCCATGTCGTTAGACATGAATCTAAAGACAGAGTAAAATAGTATCAAAGATCTGTATTCTCACATAAGGAATATGTAACATTTGTGAAACGTGTTTACTGCAAAGTACAATTGTTTTGCATTTTTGAATCAATCTTGGAAATTAGATGACGTGTAATTAAATTACGCAGTCGTTATACAGACGTTTCCTAATTTTAAGGGAGCATTTGTTCAATTCTGTTTCTTCACCAAAAGTGCTCTGCTAACTTCATTGTACCTTTTTGCCATTTCAAGATCATCAGAAAAAAACTGATGTACAGATGTTTCGGAGCTTCAAAAGGATTATGTACCATTTTTATTCTTAATCTTCCTTTCTAATAGAAATCTAAATTCTTGAGTAAAGACATTTTTGTAGATAATCAATCTGAAAGATATTTATACATTCTACCAGTGATAGTGCTGTATTACAGCTAAATGTTGAGCAATAATCTAGTATATCGGAGTTCTTCCTTTTGCCTTTTATTGCTGCTGTTGCCGCATTGCCGATAAATTGGTGCACAAAGAGCATTTTTAATTAATCGGTTTGATAATAAAGATAAAAAGTCCTGTGGCAATATAACGAGAAAAGGTTCATTTGTGTTTTTCCGCTCTTTTCTGAAATGATTAAGCGAACATTCATTTTAATAAAGCACTTGTTAATACGAAATGGTCCACGGCATCTCTTTCTTGCCTGCCGATATGATTAATAACTTTTACCAATAACTGAAATGTGACCTGTAGTAGTGTAAATAACACGGTCGTCTCTTCCAAACGAGCCTCGGGCATGGATATGTGTGATGTCCTTAGGGTAATTAGGTTTAATTAGTTCTAAGTTCTATGCGACTGATGACCTCAGAAGTTAAGTCGCACAGTGCTCAGAGCCATTTGAACCATCTTCCAAACGACCGTTGCAACGAGTAATTTCTTACAATGAAATGAACACCCTTAGCTGCTTACAGGCGTTGACATACGTCAATTTGGACAGGTGAAAATGTGTGCCCCCACAGGGACTAGAACCCGGGATCTCCTGCTTACATGGCAGACGCTCTATCCATCTGAGCCACCGAGGACACAGAGGATAGCGCGATTGCATGGATTTATCTCTGGCACGCCTCTCGCGAAACCCACATTCTCAATGTATTGTCCCGCACTCGAAAACCACATTCTCAATGTATTGTCCCGCACTACATTCGTAGTACCCCTGCCCATTATACTCATTACTCGCGGCGCGTTGCCGATTCCCGAAAGAGTTCGGGCAGTGTTTGTGCATTCGCACAGAAGAATAAGATGATCAAATGGCCGGTGAGCCTTAACTATATATATATTAAGATGGTATCTGTTCTTTCGGACATATCCGAAAGAACAGATACCATCGGTGATCATGCAGCTCGTTAGAATGAAATTACAATGAAATGAACACCCTTAGCTGCTTATCTTAGTATATATAGAGTAATTTATTTTTGACTGTGAAGACATCTGCGAATCTGAGGTCTCATATGAGTAAGTGTTTAATATTATTGGCAGGAACTTTTTCTCAGTTATGCAATAGAACGTTTCCCTTCGTTAGAATGAAAGGTTCCGTTATCGTGGAATTGTAATGCATGATGACTGTCTATGCCAGCTGAATCGATTTTCTAGAACGTTCTTACACTTTTCGATGACACGAGGATACTGCTTCCGACTAACCATCATCAGCTACACACATCAAAAGAAGTTTTGCATCACCCCGGTTTCCAGAACTCCTGAAGATAGACGTTGACTGTGGATATTGTATCACAGACACAGCCTCCTGTGACTGTTCAGAATCTATCACTAACCCGGCCAAAGATGTAAACAACCATGTATGGGCAGCGCCTATTACATGGAAGGGGTCCGACCACCGATCAGTTCCAATAATACCACAAGGAAGGAGTTACACGGTTCGTGTTGTCTGTAGTTCAACCATGCCTAGACGGTCAATACCACGGCTCGATCACGTCCGCATTGTTACTTTGTGCCAGGAAGGGCTCTCAACAAGAGAAGTGTCCATGCGTCTCGGAGTGAACGAAATCGATGTTGTTCGAACATGGAGGAGATACAGAGAGACAGGAACTGTCGATGACATGCCTCACTCAGTCCGCCCAAGGGCTAGTATTGCAGTGGATAATATACACCTACGGATTATGGCTCGGAGGAACACTGACAGCAACGCCATCATGTTGAATAATGCTTTTCGTGCAGCCACGGGACGTCATGTTATGACTCAAACTGTGCGCATTAAGTTGCATGATGCTCAACATCACACAACGTCCTTCCGAGGTTTATCTTTGCAGCCACGACAGCATACAGCGCGGTACAGATGGGTCCAACAACACGCCGAATGTACCGCTCAGGATTGGCATCACATTCTCTTCACCGATGAGTGTCGCATATGCCTTAAACCAGACAATCGTCGGAGACGTGTTTGGAGGCAACCCGGTCCGGCTGAACACCTTAGACACACTGTCCAGCGAGTGCAGCAAGGTGGATATTCCCTGCTGTTTTGGGGTGACATTATGTGGGGCCGACGTACACCGCTGATGGTCATGGAAGGCGCCCTAACGGCTGTACGATCGTGAATGCTACCCTCCGACCGATAGTGCAACCATATCAGCAGCATATGAGCAAGGCGTTCGTCTTCATGGACGACAATTTGGGACCGCATCATGCACATCTTGTGAATGACTTTCTTCGGGATAACGACATCACTCGTCTAGAAGGGCCAGCATGTTTTCCAGACATTAACTCTATCGGAGATGCTTGGGGTAGACTGATAAGGGTTGTTTACGGACGACGTGACCCACCAACCATTCTGAGGGATCTAAGCCGAATCGCCATTGAGGAATGGGACAAAACAATGGTTCAAATGGCTCTGAGCACTATGGGACTTAACATCTGAGGTCATCAGTCCCCTAGAACTTAGAACTACTTAAGCCTAACTAACCTAAGGACATCACACACATCCATGCCCGAGGCAGGATTCGAACCTTCGACCGTAGCGGTCGCGCGGTTCCAGACTGAAGCGCCTAGAACCGCTCGGCCACCAAGATGGGCAGGAATGGTACAATCTAGACCAACAGTGCCTTGATGAACTTGTGGGTAGTATGCCACGACGAATACAGGCATGCATCAATGCAAGAGGACGTGCTGCTGGGTATCAGACTTACCGATGTGTACAGCAATCTGAACCACCGCCTCTGAAGGTCTCGCTGTATGGTGGTACAATATACAATGTGTGGTTTTCATGAGCAATAAAAAGGGCAGAAATGATGTTTATGTTGTTTTCTGTTCCAATTTTCTGTCAGGTTCCGGAACTTTCGGAACCAAGGTGATGGAAAATTTTTTTTGATGAATGTATTTTTTCTAAAAATAAGATGCACGTATGTGCTGGAGTAACAACTTTTAACTGGTCGATGACTTCTGGATTGTGCATAGTTTCTGTCAAAAACAAGGTATTTGGCTCAAAGTTTCAGAAAAGAAGCAGAATGTTTCATCCACTGACAGAATAGATCGTATTCGATGTAACCTGATGTATGAAAACACTGCAATGGCTCCAAGAGGAGTCCCTGTCGTTTGGTTCATGTCTTGGGGAAAACTGGGAACTATCACTGGAGAACAAACTGATCAGTAGCCGACATGTAGGTGATGATAGTATTGAGACTCCCTCTCTGATGACAGCCCGTGAACCATAGATTTGCCACTGAAAGGAATCACTTGCACAGCTTTGGATTGTACAGTTGTGATCACTGCCTCCTTCATATTGAAAACAGGATAGAATAGTACTTTTTTTGGTTCTGTTTTCCGGATTGAGAAAAAACTGATGTTTTGTTCCATAATCTTGAAAGACTATGAAAAGGTGTATTTGATAGTCTTATTGTCCTCTTGGGGAAAAATTGGAGAAAGCCAACCACTTTCCACCAGCTAGGTGAAACGCCATCGACATCATGTGATTCCCAGTAAGGCCTAGAAAGTTATTTTCCATATCAGTGCAGTAATCAAGAAGCTCCGATTCTTCTGTCTCCACTGGTTTTCTCCCTAGCCTCTTTTATTCTACTATAGCTTCTTCATTTTCACCTTTCTTATATCTCTAGTGTCACTAACAGTAGATATTAGTACTCCAAGCACTTATTCCTTTTACAGTGTTTCCGTTTCTTTATTTCAAACAGCACAACAACCAGCTTGAAGAATTCATGTGGACCACGTCTCCCTTTTCTTCATATTCGAAACTTTTTCAGTTAAACAGAAACGTTAATGACAGTATATTAGATTAACAAAATAGAGAGAAAAACAAGAGAAAACAAAAGGGTAAGTCGGTGAATGGTATCCAATATGAATGTTCCCAATATCACCCATAGCCGATACTACTCACCTACTGGTGAATGCTATAATGCTCACAGCCCTACTGGAATACTCTATCAAGAGAAGCAATTGTGAAAATAGTATTTTTTCCAAAATTTTATACTATTGGATTTTTCTATCACCTTGCTTTGTTACGGTATAAGCAAAAAGATTTGATCACATAAAATTGTTCGTACCCAACTGTAATGTAAGTCAAAACGAAGATTAATAGGCTTACAAAACTTTCAGATCCCAGAGATGGTGCTTATATTGGCTTCAGAACTAGTGTAAGCCATTTTATACAAGGGGCGGGGGGGGGGCGATATCTGCGACACTGAGCATACTACTGTGTCGTTTACCGATAGTGCTAAAATCTACACAAATGATCAGAAGTATGCAATAAGACAATGGTAGTAACAGAATAATGAATTACAGACGGTTATAATTTTTATGTTCGTTCACCCCTTATTACTTTTCGGTGTTCTCTTTTCTTAGCTGCATCATTTTCATCCCACTGTGTATACCAAAACAAATTTATATTAAAACAAATTTAATGTGGTCACACTAGTACATTCTATGGCAAACTCCCACAAGTTTATTGCTTTTAGATTTATCACAAAATTTAACAGAAAAATATGGAGACAGTTCATCGAAAAACTCTGAATATGATATCCCCTAATACAAACGTGACTCCTGGTTTCTACACTGAGGAAGGCTTTGAGTCTGTTACCAATGTGGTCAATCTCTCTAGTGATGGATAGTTCGACGGTTTTTCTTTGTCTCCCTAATTAACGTACGAAAATACGTGCTTCTGGTACTTAATCTAAGGTTAGGTGCCATTCTTCGTTCCATCAGGACCACAGGAGAACATAGCTCTCATTTATGAATTAACGAACTTCTAAATAGAAGATACTTAATTAGTTTTACCATTGCCTTTTGTAGTTTCATTCTCCACTTTCTTGAGTGTTTTGTATTCCTAGGCACAGTCCTGCGTTTTAACAACTGTGTAGAGCAGAGTTCGGTCGTCTTGTGTATGGATAGTTACTCATATGGCTGTTTTCGGATGCAGACTGAGTTTGTGAGAGTTCACCATAGCTCCAGTCGGTGCTGGCTTTGTTTACGTTACTTGAGGCCTTTCCAATGGGCTTCACAGTTTTGTGTATGTGGGGGGAGGGAGGGGGAAGGAGGGCGAGCAGGACGTGTGAAATCCAAGGAAAATCGGAGGTTCGAGTCTTCCCTCGGGCATGGGTGTGTGTGTTGTCCTTAGTTGTCCTTAGTGTAAGTTAGTTTAAGTTAGACTGAGTAGTGCGTAAGCTTAGGGACCGATGACCTCAGCAGTTTGGTTCCATAAGACCTTACTAGAAATTTTCAAATTTTCTAGAACAGCGAGTATTAGGTCTGTCGCCACGCCAATTACGAACAGCTGCATTTCAGTTGGCTGAGAAAAATAATTTGAAACATACCTGGAACTTATAATGTAAGGTTGCTTGACTCACTGGTTTACAGGATTTATTAAGAGGCACGTTAACCTTAGCCTGCGAAAATCCGAGGGTCTTTCACGAGCCAGAACTGAAGGCTTAAATAAAGTAAGTAAATATTTCCAGAATTTCGAAGACATGTTAAAGGGAATGTTTTGTCTGATAAACAGGGTGTATTTATAATATGGATGAGTCTGACTTTCCTCTTAACAACAGACCCTCAAAAATAGTTAGTTGTAAGGGTAAGCAAGAAATTGTTTCATTAACAAATGTGGAAAGAGTATAAAATGTTACTATTGCTACAAGCATGGATGCATGTTGCACGTATTTACCACTACTGGTAATTTTCAAAGGGGTGAGGAAACATCCTGAATTTGAAGACGGTTTACCTCCTAGTTCAATTACGGAGATGAGTGAGTCTTATTACATCAATGAAGAACTGTTTATGATGTGGCTTCGACCCTTCGAGAAATACGAAACAGTGGGTGGTATTACAATTTTTATTATTGACAACCATGGCAGTCATACTAGCTTACATGCTGTAGAGTCCTCTCGGGAAAATGGGACAAAACTTTTGGGATTGCCTCCACACATTACTCATGTACTACAGCCATTAGACAGAACTTTTTTCAAGGCTCTAAGGGTTCAATGTCACAGAAATAGAACTTAGTGGATTCATTGAAACCCCAATGAAAGCATTACATAACAAAGAATGTGTACTATTTTCTGTAATGCATGGAGCATAACTGCATCTGCTGGGTGTGTAGTCAAGGGGTTCCAGTGCACCGGAATAATGCCCTTCTGCAAAGACGTTGTTCTCGAGGAGAACGTTGTTCGAGGCACGTGGTCCTTAGACCCCCACCAATCAAGCTACTACCAGCATTATCGGAGAAGAGCGCATATGTTTAAAAGATGTAACTGAAGACCGTAACACCAGCATCAAGTACGATTTCTCAGCACGATATTGTCAAGGACATTTAGCCAACTCCAGAGAAAAAAGAATCTTCCCGAAAAAGAAAACATAGACATCAGTTCGACTCATTTGAGACGAAAATCTGGAAAACCTCCGCAGCGTGGCTGTATACGCTTTAAAAATGTAATGTTTGGTATCACGAAGCTTGCATTGGTGCCAGAGGGAAAAAGCGATTTTGATGTGGAAGATGTCAATGATAAGAATTGTATCAAGAAGTGATCACAATTGTACCTAATGTGATACATATTCGAATATCTCTACTCTATTCTTCCACCTTTTCTTGTGTTCAGACCAACACTTGCAATGGTGTAATATTTTTGTTACATATTCATTAAAAATCAAGGAACAAGTGCCATAATTTAAGTTCCTTCTTTCTTCAATAGGTTCCGAGCTATAATAGCATTTGTCGGAAATGATCGCAATTGCACTACCTTGCCCTAAGCATAAAAAATGTAGTTACGTCAAATGCTATTAGGAAGAACATGACTATGTTCTTTATCATAACAGTGCAGTACATAGAATACTCTTAAACAATACTAATATTTAATAGAACTATGAGCGGTGGGATAAATTCTTAAATAGAAATGCGTAGGCTTCCTCGGCAAGAGTTAGTTGGTTCACATAAAAGGTTTCCAAGTAAAGTATGGTTTAGCCACACTGTTATCCGTGCGGTCTAACGCACTGCTCTCCGAGCGGGAAGGCGTGCCGGTCCCCGGCACGAATTCGCCCGGCGGATTAGTATCGAGGTCCGGTCTGCCGGACAGTCTGTGGATAGTTTTTAAGCCGGTTTTCCATCTGCCTCGGCGAATGCGGGCTGGTTCCCCTTATTCCGCTTCAGTTACGCTATGTCGGCTATTGCTGCGCAAACACTATCTCCACGTAAGCGTACACCGTAATTCCTCTACCACGCAAAAATTTGGGGCTACACTCGTCTCGTGTGAGACGTTCCCCAATGGAGGGGGGGGGGGGGTTTCACTGGGGCCGAACCGCACAATAACCCTGGGTTCGGTGTGGGGCGGCGGTGGGGTGAGTGGACTGCTGTAGCCTGTTGTTGGGTTGGGTACCACTGGGGGCTACGGCGGGGACAAAGCTTCTCCGTCGTTTCTAGGTCCCTAGTTCAATACAATACAAGGTACGGTATCATAAAAAATTGTACCGCAGTAACCAACGTTGAGGCTACAGTTACAGTAACCGTCGAATATGTCTGCTAGTGCGACTTTGGCGTGCAGTCATTTATATTTTGTTATTACTGCTCACTGAGCGTGACAGTAGGTGGAGGGAGGAGGATCTGCTGTTACGTATTGCTTCTTGCTCTGGGGATCATGACTGCTGGATACCGGCGAATAAGGCATGAGCGATGCATCACGGATCTTATTTACCCCTGACTCAGTACGAAGCCGCATAAAAGGTCGATGAACCTGAAGTAATTGATGGAAGTGTCTTAGGTTATGCTGAGAGCAAAGTTAATTGTGATCAGTGAAACCAAATGTTGTCACTGAGCCTTTAGTAATATACAGTGACAAGCGGCAGCATCACATGCATTTGTTGTACATAGTAGTGTTTATCTCTACGTGCAGTAATTGAAAATGTTCCATTTCAAGTGCCAAGAAAATCTTAATGTATATAGCACATTTTAATGGATTAAACATAACTCTAATGCCCATCACTTGATTTATGAGTTTTGTTGAATCTTTATGTGTCTTTCCTGTAAAATTTACTTAATGTGACTTACTATTATGCAGATCCGAGCACCTCACTTATTCTTGCTGTTACCTGAAAGTGTGTGTCTGGAGCGTCATCTGCTTACATTCCTTCGTACACTATACCTTAAAACAGTGGTTCCCAACCTTTCATAGACTATTACCGCTGAGTGCAATCAGACATTAGCTAGTACCCCTGCCGCCCCCATGCCCCTCCGCTCCGCTATCTCTCCCCCCCCCCCCCCAATCAGTCACATTATCACCAACTTAAGCACCTACCTAAACTATAGAATCAAAGACTTTTCTCGAAACACATGAATGATATTTAGTTTGTGTGTTTCTCTGTGTGTGTGGGGGGGGGGTGGGGTGGGGGGGGGGTTAGAATGAATAGTGAAGGAATTCGTGCTGCATCGCAAGTACTTCTCACTTCTTCTCAGATAAGAGGGCTAGCTGTCCACAGTGACAGTAGATTCTTTTCGCAAAACATAGTTCTCCTGCATTACACCTCTCGGCTCGTCTTTGACCTGCACACTGCAATCCCATTTAAACTCAGACAAGCTCAGATATGGTTACTGTTTGTGAACTAGTTGACTGCTGCACTCCTTGGCAGAAATTGGACTACTTCAGGCTGTTACTGTTTTCTGTCTAACCACTCTAATAATAATAACAATAATACTGTGTACGGTGTTACGTAGTCACTGTTGTGTCGTGCTGTCAGTTAATTCATTTATCTGTTACGCAGGCATGACTGCAAATTGTAGAAGACATTTTCCTTAGATTTTAGCATTTGTTACGTATACGTCTCACTTTTATCGTCAGCATACTGACATTTGTGGTAAGATACTACGGACCAAATTGCTGAGGTCGTCGGTCCCTAGACTTAAGCACTACTTAATTTAATTTCAACCAACTTACGCTAAGGAGAACACACACACCGAGGGAGGACTCGAACCTTCGAGGGCGGGAGCCACGCGAACCGTGGCAGTGCGCCCTAGACCGCGCAACTTTTTTGTTTAGTGGGTGGACTATGTGAGGAACCCGTAACCTTCACTGGATTAATGTAGTTATTGATAACTTATATAATCAATATTAAAGTCTTGGAAAAGTTTTCTAATAGTAATGTACTTTTGAAATTTATTTTGTTTCGCGACTGAAGCAGAGTCGAATTGTTTGGTTTTCAACCCTCAGGAAGTTCATTTAACTCCTCATGGGGTGATTACTCCCGGGTTGCGAACCACGGCCTTAGAAGTTAGAACTCAGTTGTGTTACGTACAGCTGCACAGAAATCAGGTTTTCTTCATGTATGTCGAGGGTGGTGCAACGGCAAATGGCAACACTGTCGTTGAAGCAGGCAGGCAGGTATAGAGTAGTAGTGGTACTGACCGCGGCGACCAGCTCGCGGGTGCTGGGCGACCAGGCGGCGGGCAGTGCGGCGCCGCGCTGCAGCAGCGCGCGCACCTCGGCCACGGAGGTGCCCGAGTGGATGTCGAAGGGCCGCGCGCCGCACAGCGCCTCGAACGCCACCACGCCCAGCGACCACCAGTCCACCGGCGGGCCGTAGCCCAGGCACGCGTCCGCCGCGCACTCGAAGATCTCGGGCGCTGCCGGTAAGACGAGACACGTCAGCTTAAACGCGGCAAAATGTCTCCAAAAAACGCCTTTTAACATTGGACGGATTCTGTGTTATCCTAAGAAGGGAAACTCCCCCATTGCACCCCCGCACAGATTTAATGGGAGAGCGCCAAGTGGACAGCCCGACAAAAACTGAATACAGATCAAGCATGAAAACAGGAAGAAGGTCTACTGAATTGTTAAAAAAAAATCAAAGTAGAACAATGAACGATCCAAGGACAAGAAGTGCAATACAGAGCAGGCCAAAAGAACGACGAAGTCGTGGTTAAGCGGTCACGGGGCTGAAAGTCCAAACAGCCGTGCCGTGTTCAACCTTCCCTTGTGCCTCCCCCCCCTCTTCCCCCCCCCTCTTCCCCCCCCCCCTCGCGCGTTGTTCGCTGTGTTCAAATTCGTATCTGTGGCGTGGTGTATCGTCCGTTTGCAACAGCGAGGTGTAATGAAGCGGCCAATGAGAGTTTATTTTGCACAACTACGCTATTAGCAACCGAAAGGAAGTGGTTGGTTGGTTGTTTTGGGGATGGAGACCAAACTGCGAAGTCATCGGCCTCATCGGATTTGGGAAGGATGGTAAGGAAATCGACCGTGCCGTTTTCCAAGGAACCTTCCCGGCATTTGCCTGAAGAGATTTAGGGAAATCACGGAAAACCTAAATCAGGATGGCCGGTCGCGGGATCGAACCGTCGTCCTCCCGAATGCGAGTCCAGTGAAAGGAAGTGGCTTTCGATTGGGAACCGCAAACGTTTGATGACAAGGCGACAAGTCAACCGACTCCTCCAGCGGAAAACACGTCTAATCTGTCACACGCAGTGCTAGTGACAGTAACTGTGTCATTTGATAGGAATCTCTCACCGACGCACCTAAATTGTACGCCTGGTAACTAAGTGAGACATGCCTCCTTGCCCGATTTAGGTGTCCGTATGAATGTGAATGTGATCACTCCCAAGGAAATTATGAAAACATAACAGTTTGCAATGTAACCTGAAACAAATGAACGCAACAGTTTCACAGTCACGCAATTTCTCTATGCTCTGCCAAAACGTATGTTTCTAATGTTCTTGAAGTTGCGTTTGTTTATTGAATTTTTGACACTTGAATTTCTTTGTTGTAAAATAGTTCACATTTCTCTGCCTCGTGATGACTGGGTGTTATGTGATGTACTTAGTTTAGTTAGGTTTAAGTCGTTCTAAGTTCTAGGGGACTGATGACCATAGATGTTAAGTCCCATAGTGCTCAGAGCCATTTTGAACCATTGTTCACACTCGCTTATTTGTTGTTTTCATTTCTGTGAGCCGTCTATGGAGTATCTCGCTTGCTCTCACTATTGCTTCAAATGGCTCTAAGCACTATGGTACTTAATATCTGAGGTCATCAGTCCCCTAGACTTAGAACTACTTAAACCTAACTAACCTAAGGACATCACACACATCCATGACCGACGCAGGATCCGAACCTGCGACCGTAGCAACAGCGCGGTTCCGGACTGAAGCACCTAGAACTGCTCGGTCACAGCGGCCGGCTGCTCTCACTATTCATCACGTTTACTTGCGACGGTAACGTATTCTTTCCACATGACTTAAACTCTATAACAAATGTGTAATATGAAAACTGCCAAGACTACTGAAAGAGAACAAAAATTTCAATGACAGGACGGAAAATGCCTAATGATGTGTAAAAGAATAAAATGGCACAAGGGAGTTTTGTAGACGGCTCGTCCGCTTTCTCGTCCACTTAACCACGACGCCGCACCTGATCATCTTCACTCGATATTGCACTTGCTGAACTTGGGCCGTTCACGGTTTCTATTTTGTTTCTTTTCTCACGGTTCAGTGCACCTTTTTCGTGTTTTCGTGCTTGCTCTGAGTTCAGCTTTTTAAGGGTTATCCACTGGGCCATATTACGACTGAATCTGAGGAAGGTGCGCTGGGGAGTTCCTTTGTAGGTACAACATACTTAGACTTGATTAAGGGGCAATCTGTAGCTCAGTGCACACGGTACAACGACGTGCTGAAATCTTAAAACTTTTTAAATCAAACAAACGTTATTAACATACTACGTCTTTATTCTTCATGCCTACAGCTTTTCAGACCTTTGACGCCACAGGATTCCGAATTGTTTCGTGTAACGAGCCGCTGTGTAACGTAACTATGTCGGTACATGAGAAACAGCGTGCATATTGGAAGACTTTGTTACACTCATGGAGCACTCTCTCCTTCAGAACGACAATTCCAGACCACACGCGAGCCCTGCTACATCTGCGAAAGTGCGACACTTTGTGTTCACTGCCATCCTCCATACAGTCCCTATTTGGCCCCAATCGACTTTCATCCGTTTCCAAAACTCAAACATTTTCGACAACTTCATTTTGACAGGATGAAGCGGTTCAAGAACAGGTGAGGTTGTGGTTACATCAGCAAAGTCAGACATTCTACAGTGACGTTATCATCAAACCGGTCTCACTTTGGGAGAAATGTGTTCATCGTCAGTGTGACTAAGATAAGACGTAAGTATGTAGAAGAAGATTAAAGATGTAGAATGTTAATAACATTCGTTTTATTCAAAAGGATTTAAGAGTTTTCATAGAAGAAGTTAGGAGGCATTACTTCTGAGTACGCTTTCGTAGAAGAATTCTGAGCGGTCCTAACAAGGAAATATCACTGAAACGAAATGGTCGTAGTCTGGGCCGTAGTTTTCGATACGCACTCATAAAAGAATTCTGAGCAATGCTAACTAGGAATCATCACTGAAATGAAGTGATTGTGTGGCATTGATTGACAGGAGTCTCTACCTAGGAAGTCTTTTAAGTTAGCGCCATATTGGGCGACTTGCTTGTCAGTTATGATGACAACACAATACCAAATCCCCGAACTAAGAAAATCTTCGATCTTGTCTGGAATCAAACCTTGGCTTGGTGCATGGCATTCAGACGCGTTGATCACTGATCTAAGAAGGCGGACAGGAAATATCAATAACCTGACCTCATATTTTAATGAAAAAAGGTATATTTATAAAATATCGGTCCCAGAAATCGATCACAAGCGAAAATTTGTGCCACAATTCTAAAAATGCGTAGTTATGACCATACGAAAATACAGCTTTTAACAATTCACGCGCATCGGTTGCCTGTCCTTAGCTACACCCCACTGCAACCGCCTAATGCCCGAACCCCAAGTAGTGACAACCAGAGCCGTCTAATTCACGTGATGTTCAAGATGAGGCAAGAAGGGGAGGCAGATGGACACATCTGCCCAAAGTCTTTCAGAATTTTGTTCGAGAAGACGTTATCCTACGCGATAAATGGGAAGCAATATGAATAGTGTTCTGTGCGTCAACCTCACGCAAATATGCATACGACATTATTTTAACAGTATTCTCGTACTAATATTCTGGCCCGCCTGTTTAGCCGAGAGTGCTAATGCGCTGTTTCCTGGACTCGGTTAAGCGCGCCGTCCCGGGATCGAATCCGCCCGGCGACTTAACGACGCGGCCCGGTGTGCCGGCCAGCCTGGATGTGGTTTTTAGGCGGTTTTCCTCATCCCCCTAGTTGAATACTGGGCTGGTCTCACGTCCCGCCTCATTTACACGACTCGCAGACACCTTAACACAGCCGGCCTGGATGACCGAGCGGTTCTATGTGCTACTGTCTCGAACCGCGCGACCGCCACGGTCGCAGGTTCGAATCCTGCCTCGGGCATGGATGTGTGTGATGTCCTTAGGTTAGTTCTAGGGGACTGATGACCTTAGAAGTTAAGTCCCATAGTGTTCAGAGCCACTTTAACCATCTTAACACGTTCGCACTATTCCATGGATTACACTACATGCAGACAACTGGGGTACACTCATTCCATTCTGGGGGATACGGGGTGGCGGCAGGAAGGGCATCCAGGCACCCCTTACATTAACAATGTCAATTTCGTAGCTAACCACGCCGACGCTGCTCGACCGTGAGATACAGGCGCAATCGATATATAGATTCTCGCACTAACAGTTTGCAGCTATACATATACCTCAGAATCAGAATGGATAAACTCAAGCAACTGAAGACTTAGTATGAGAAGAAGTTAATAATTTTCGATTTACTATTTAACCATGCAAACCACGTTGAAGAATACAACATCTCCTCCAAATGTACTTCACTTTCACAGAGCCAGCTTTAAAATCCAACGGCAATAGCGCAAATCCCCGACGTTAATAAGTAAATAGCGCTACGCTACATTTTTATTGGCACACTGATTCGTTTCATTCGTTTGTATTGCATTTGTGAATTCCAACATAGTGAACAAAGGATGTCACCATTATCAAAAGAGTACTTTACAAACCTCTTATGCACTCCACTGAGTGGTAGTTCGAGTTCGGACATTAGGTTGCTGCAGTGGAACGGCGCGAATGACAAACAACCGGTGAGGGAGAAAGTTTGTACACTGTGATTTCAGAAGGCCATAACTGCGTACTACCAGAAATATGACCCAAATTTTGGCGCAGGATCGACTGAGGGGGCTGATATTTTGCGCGTATGTCTATTACTCATTAAAACATGAGGTCAAGTTGGTGACATTTTGTTGTAAGTCCAAAACACTTACCGTCCATTAAGGAGCAACTGGTAGGTTCAAATGGTTCAAATGGCTCTGAGCACTATGCGACTTAACTTCCTAGGTCATCAGTCGCCTAGAAAGAAATAATTAAACCTAACTAACCTAAGGACAACACGCACATCCATGCCCGAGGCAGGACTCGAACCTGCGACCGGAGCGGTCGCTCCGTTCCAGATTGCAGCGCCTAGAACCGCACGGCCACTCGGGCGGGCAGCAACTGGTAGCTCAGTGCATATCGTTTATCTGTTCACTGCGAAATCGATGGTCGATTCTTGGTAGAAACAGCGTTTGTTTACTTCTATTTCAGTTTCTATTTATTATTAGATGGAAATTTTAACTGACAAACAATGAATTATACTTTCATAGTAAAGATAGCATCTTTACGTTATCAATTACGAATCGCATGAAATTACGAGTATTCACAATGTCATAAAATTCAGCACAAAAATGCGAAACATCAATCAAACAGGAAATTAATTAATTTTTGGTTTCAAGAAATTGAATACTACAATCACTGTATGTAATTTTTTCAGTTATCAATATCGCACGTCTATGTTAAATATTAATTTATTATCTACATCTACATCCATACTCCGCAAGCCACCTGACGGAGTGTGGCGGAGGGTACCTTGAGTACCTCTATCGGTTCTCCCTTCTATTCCAGTCTCGTATTGTTCGTGGAAAGAAGGATTGCGGTATGCTTCTGTGTGGGCTCTAATCTCTCTGATTTTATCCTCATGGTCTCTTCGCGAGATATACGTATCAGGGAGCAATATAATGCTTGGCTCTTCGGTGAAGGTATGTTCTCGAAACTTTAACAAAAGCCCGTACCGAGCTACTGAGCGTCTCTCCTGCAGAGTCTTCCACTGGAGTTTATCTATCATCTCCGTAACGCTTTCGCGATTACTAAATGATCCTGTAACGAAGCGCGTTGCTCTCCGTTGGATCTTCTCTATCTCTGCTATCAACCCTATCTGGTAAGGATCCCACACTGCTGAGCAGTATTCAAGCAGGGGGGGGGGGGGGAACAAGCGTATTGTAACCTACTTCCTTTGTCTTCGGATTGCATTTCCTTAGGATTCTTCCAATGAATCTCAGTCTGGCATCTGCTTTACCGACAATCACCTCTGTATGATCATTCCATTTTAAATCACTCCTAATGCGTACTCCCAGATAATTTATGGAATTAACTGCTTCCTATTTTGTAGCTAAATGATAAGTGATCTATCTTTCTATGTATTCGCAGCACATTGCACTTGTCTACATTGAGATTAAATTGCCATTCCCTGCACCATGCGTCTATTCTCTGCAGATCCTCCTGCATTTCAGTACAATTTTCCATTGTTACAACCTCTCGATACACCACAGCATCATCTGCAAAAAGCCTCAGTGAACTTCCGATGTCATCCACAAGGTCATTTACGTATTTTGTGAATTATCATGGAATTATTGATTAAGAACATGTTGTTGTTGTGATCTCCAGTCCAGAGACTGGTTTGATGCAGCTCTCCATGCCACTCAATCCTGTGCGAGCTTCTGCATCTCTGAATACCTAATGCAACCTACATCCTTTTGAATCTGCTTAGTGTATTCATCTCCTGGTCTCCCCCTACGGTTTTTACCTTCCATGCTGCCCTCCAACACTGAATTAATCATCCCTTCGTACCCCACAAGATGTCCTACCGACTGATCCCCTCTTGTAGTCAAGTTGTGCCACAAATTACACTTCTCCCCAGTTCTGTTCAGTACCTCCTCATTAGTTACGTGAGCTACCCATTTAATCTTCAGCATTCTTCTCTAGCACCACATTTTGAAAGCTTCTATTCTCTTCTTGTCTAAATTGTTTATCGTCAATATTTCACTTCCATAGAAATATTTTCAGAAAAGACTTCCTGATACTTAAATTTATACTCTATGTTAAAAAACCTCTCTTCTTCAGAAACGGTTTCCTTGCCAATGCCAGTGCACATTTTATATCCTCTGTACTTCGACCATCTTCAGTAATTTTGCTCTCCAAAAAGCAAAACTCATCCACTACTTTAAGTGTCTCATTTCCTAACCTAATTCCCTCAGCGTCATCTGATGTAATTCGACTACATCCCACTATCCTCGTTTTGCTTTTGTTGATGTTCATCTTACATTCCCCTTTCAAGACACTGCCCATTCCGTTCAACAGCTTTTCCAGGTCCTTTTTTGCCTCTGGCAGAATTACAATGTCATCGGTAAACCACAAAGTTTTTATTTCTTCTCCATGGATTTTAATTCCTACTCCAAATTTTCCTTATGTTTCCTTTGCTGCTTGCTCAATATATAGACTGAATAACATCGGGGGTACGCTACAACCCTGTTTCACTACCTTCCAAACCACTGCTTCCCTTTTATGCCCCTCAACTCTTATGACAGCCATCTGGTTTCTCTATATAAATTGTAAATTGCCTTTCGCTCCCTGTATTTGACCCCTGTATTTGAAACAGAATATTCTAGTCAATATTGTCAAAAGCTTTCTCTAAGTCTACAAATGCTATAAATGTAGGTTTGCCTTTCCTTAATCCATCATCCAAGATAAGTAATAGGGTCAGTATTGCCTCACGTGTTCCAACATTTCCACGGAATCCAAACTGACCTTCCCTGAGGTCGGCTTCTACTAGTTTTTCCATTCGTCTGTAAAGAATTCGCGTTAGTATTTTGCATCCGTGACGTATTAAACTGATAGTTCGGTAATTTTCACATCTGTCAACACCTGCTTTCTTTGGGATTGTAATTATTATATTCTTCTTGAAGTCTGAGGGTATTTCGCCTGTCTCATACATCTTGCTCACCAGATGGTAGCGTTTTGTCAGGACTGGCTCTCCCACGGCCGTCAGTAGTTTTAATGGAATGTCGTCTAATGTTTGTTGTTTCGACTCAGGTCTTACAGTGCTCTGTCAAACTCTTCACGCAGTATCGTATCTCCCATTTAATCTTCATCTACATCCTCTTCCATTTCCATAACATTGTCCTCAAGTACATTGCCCTTGTATAGAACCTCTATATACTCCTTCCACCTTCCTGCTTTCCCTTCTTTGCTTAGAACTGGGTTTCCATCTGAGCTCTTGATATTCATACAAGTGGTTCTCTTTTCTCCAAAGGTCTCTTTAATTTTCCTGAAGGCAGTATCTATCTTACCCCTAGTGATATACGCCTCTACATCCTTTCATTTGTTCTCTAGCCATTCCTGCTTAGCCATTTTGCACTTCCTGTCTACCTCATTAAGAACATACATCGTTATAATTAAGCGATTGATTCAATATTTCCTAATTACCATTTTATTTTGACAACTGATTATGTGGCTAGACACAACAACGTCGACCAGTGAGTGCATCGTGTTTAAAGATTTGGAGGTCAGTACGCCCACGCAACATTACACATCTCCGTAGCATAACATCTAGATTACGAAAACGACAACGCTCGACAATGTGGCAGCGTGCTTTATGTGGTACCACTTCTCGCCACGTGATGCTGCTGCTGTAGTTGACCGTTCTCGACCATCTCCTCTCTTTCGGGCAGCAGTGCCTTTGTTTCAGAAAGTTACCATCCACGTGAAACAGTGCTACGTACAATACGAAAATCATGGGCAATACTCGTTGCACACACCCTTGTTTCAGTTTCCCGATGATTCTTCAGCGTGTGAAGTCATCCATGTGTTGTCTGCAGACGACGTTGCAAACGAAGAACACAGGGTACCGAAATTACTCGCTGACTGACACACAGTCTTTCGCGTTCCTTCAATTGCCTCGTGTTGTGGATCCAGCCAAGATTGTTTCTGCAGTCACCCTGATTCATGCCTAATGACGTTCAACTTTCTGTTATGCCTGGGAGACGTCTTGCATCATGCTCCAGCACTTTGTCGTTTCCACTGACAATATATTACGTTACTTTTATGTTGCTTGTCCTTAGACTTTGCAGTAGTGCGCCACAGCTTATCCATTGTTAATAGTTAATTCCCTTGTTAAAGCTTTCATAATAGTTGAAAATCTTACTGTGGAGCTCCACATTACTGATGTCCTATGCTGCTGCGTTAGAAACAGTATACGGTAATTGACTTCCTTGTTGAAGCTTTCATAATAGTTAAAAATCTTATTGTGGGGCTCCACATTACTTATGTGCAGTGTGGTCTAATTAAATTGAAACTTTACGTAAATAATAACAATAAGCTTTCTTCTTCACCATAACTTCATAATGCCCAATTTAATCTATTTCATATCATCGGACGCCATAAGGAATAGTTATTACAATAACTTTAAACATAGCCTTTACAAAACATGTACAATTAGTTAAAACTTTTCTCTTTTCCATTTATTGTTGAGGATTTCTTGCTTAGCGTTCATCATGCATTGTTTAAAGTCGTTTCTAGACTCACCTTCCTCGTTGAAGACTTAGTTTATAAAATAATGCACGAAACAGGCGAGTGTTCTACTCTCGGACGCTGCTAATGCTGTGACGTTCCTGTGCATTATTTTCTCGTTATTTCGTTGACCCTCGTTCAGAGTAAACTCTAAAAATGGTTCAAATGGCTCTAAGCACTATGGGACTTAACATCTGAGGTCATCAGTCCCTTAGACTTAGAACTATTGAAACCTAACTAACCTAAGGACATCACACACATCCATGCCCGAGGCAGGATTCGAACCTGGGACCGTAGCAGCAGCGCGGTTCCAGACTCAAGCGCCTAGAACCGCTCGGTCAAAGAGGCCGGCTGTAAACTCACTGATTTAAATTTTAGCCATTACCACATACCTATAATTTTCCAGCAAGCTACTGTTCGGTGTGTGGCAACGTTGAACTTTGCCTGCAAAATTACACCAGACCTTCTCCCAGTTCAGCCGGCCGGGGTGGCCAAGCGGTTAAAGGCGCTACAGTCTGGAACCGCGCGACCGCTACGGTCGCAGGTTCGAATCCTGCCTCGGGCATGGATGTGTGTGATGTCCTTAGGTTAGTTAGGTTTAAGTAGTTCTAAGTTCTAGGGGACTGATGACCACAGATGTTAAGTCCCATAGTGCTCAGAGCCATTTGAACCATTTTTTTCTCCCAGTTCAGGTCTTTGCGTTTCACCTGATTTGTTGGGGGACATGGAGACTTTTCCAAATAGTTTCGATTATTTTGTTTCTCACGTAGAATATTACAAGGGAAGTCTTCAATAAAACATTATGCTGATGTCTGAAAGGCACGGATTACATTTACTGGCATCCTACTGTCCCTATGCGTATTTTCTGTCGCGGCCTCTGACACAGCATTTACTAACTCCTACGACTAGCTGGTAATTTGAGTGTGTTTATGTCCATTTCTCTACTTGGTAATATTTTGTTCTTAACGATGCTCAAAAATATCCTAAGAAGAGCAGTCAGCAAGGACCCCTAGTGCGAGCTAGTATCACTAATTATAACACAACGAACTTTATAGGAGGGTGGTTGATGATGGGTCTTGGTCGCCAGCGTCATTTGACTTGCGTGTGCGGTTAAGGCCGGGCTGAGGTGGGCGTGTAGGCCGCCGAGTGAGTGCTCCCTTTGCCGCGCTGCTGACCAATGGCGGCCGGGCCAGGAAACACCGGAACACCGGATTCAAACGAGCGTACATGACGTCAGTTCCACCGCTAGCACCCTCAGAACTGTTTTATATGCTGAAGAGCGAAAGAAACTGCTACACCTGCCTAATATCGAGTAGGGCCCCGCGAGCAGCAACAGTGCAGCAACACGATGAGGCATGGAGTTGAATAATGTCTCAAGTAACGCTGGAGGCATTGACACCCCACGCCCGGGTTCCCGGGTTCGATTCCCGGCGGGGTCAGGGATTTTCTCTGCCTCGTGATGACTGGGTGTTTTTTGATGTCCTTAGGTTAGTTAGGTTTAAGTAGTTCTAAGTTCTAGGGGACTGATGACCATAGTTGTTAAGTCCCATAGTGCTCAGAGCCATTTTTTGGCATTGACACCACGAATCCTTAAGGGGTATCCATAAAACCGTAAGAGTACGACAGTGTGGAGATCTCTTCTGAACAGCACGTTGCAAAGCATCCCAGGTATGCCCAATAATATCCATGTCTGAAGAATTTGGTCGCCAGCGGAAGTGGTTAAACTCAGAAGTGTGTTCGTAGGGCACTCTGTAGCATTTCTGAACGTTTGGGGTGTCGCACTGTCCTGTTGGAATTGCCAAAGTCCGTCGGAATGCACGATCAACCTGAACAGATGGAGGTGATCAGACAGGATGCTTACGCACGTGTCACCTGTCGGAGTAGTATCTAGACATATTAGGGGCCCCATATCACTCCAACTGCACACGCCCACTCCATTATCGAGCCTCCGCCAGCCTGAATAGTCCACTGCTGACATGCAGAGTCCATGGATTCATGAGGTAGACTCCATACCAGTACACGTCCATCCCCTCGATATAATTAGAAACGAGACCCGTCAGAGAAGTCATCAACAGTCCAATGTCGGTGCTGGCGGGCCCAGGCGAGGCTCAAAGCTTTGTGTCGTGCAGTCATCAAGGCTTCACGAGTGCGCTTTCGGCTTCGAAAGCCCATATCGACGCTGTTTCCCTGAATGGTTCGCACCATGATATTTGTTGATGGCCCAGCACTGAAATTTGCCGCAATTTGCCGAAGGTTTGCACTTCTGTCACGTTGAACGATTCTCTTCAGTCGTCGTTCGACCCGTTCTTGCAGAATTTTTCCCCGGCCGCAACGATGTCGGAGAACTGATGTTTTTACCGGATTCCTGATATTCACGATACGCTCGTGAAATAGTTGTACGGGAAAATCCCCACTTCATCGCTACCTCGATGATGCTGTGTCCCATCGCTCGTGCGCCGACCATAACACCACTTTCAAACTAACGTAAATCTTGATAACCCGTCATTGTAGCAGCAGTAACCGATCTAACAACTGTGCGAGACACTTGTTGTCTTGTATTGGCGTTACCGACCGCAGTGCCGTATCCTACCTGTTTACATATCTCTGTAATTGAATATGCATGCGCTTCAGAGTATTTATCGTGTTTGCACACCTGCAATGCAAACGGTAATAGATACATCGAATTAACGAAGCAAAACGATTCACACTATGAAGATATAAATTGTAATTCGCCGAGTTTTATCCCTAAATTCAGCAAATACATAATAATTTTTATATCATTTAAGGTACGAAAGAGATGAAGCACTCGATCTGTAGAAATCAGCGATGCTCTTTGATTGAGATACATGTTTTGTAGCACAATTAATTAAACAGCGAAATGCTTTTTAATTTAAGTTTAATTAAAAATCGACAAAAAATCTGATACAGAACACATTCACAATCAGCAATGTAGACTGGATATGTGGATGTTATTACACAGCACGCCCAAAATGTAATTTGTAAGATTTTGTAAAACCAATGGCATAAGAAGTCACCCTCGCTCTGCCAGTGGCTTTGCCTTTGGATGGTAAACTGACCTTAGAAGGCCGAAGAATCAGCAGTGATAAATGACACGAGAATACAGAAGAAATGGAAACGACACAATGTGTATCCGTAAGACATGCAGCCTGTACCTGAAAAAGTGTCATGATGATCTCTCCATTGACAAAAGATTTCGGGCTGATACCTTTTTCGAATCTCAGGGAGGGAACTGCCAAGGAGGAGATGAGCGTGGAAAAAGACCGAATAACCAATGAAAGGATAACGCTCTATGAGTCGGGCCATGAAATGTCAGAAATGTGAACGTGGTAGGGAAGCTATAAAATCTTAAAACGGAAATACTAAGGCTCAACTAGATATAGTGGATTTCAGTGAACTGAAATGGAGAGATTACGAGGATTTCCGGTCAGAAGAGTATAGGGTAATACCAACAGCAGCACAATATAGCTTAACAGGAGTAGAATTCGTTATGACTAGGAAGATAAGGAAGAGTGAGTTTCTGTGAACAGTTCAGTGATAGGATTGTTCTCATCAGATTTTACATCAAATGTTTCATATGGCTCTAAGCACTATGGGACTTAACATCTGAGGTCATCAGTCCCCTAGACTTAGAACTACTTAAACCTAACTAACCTAAGAACATCACAAACATCTATGCCCGAGGCAGGGTTCGAACTTGCAACCGTAGCAGCAGCGCGGTTCTGGACTAAAGCGCCTAGAACCACTCTGTCACAGCGGCCGGCCAGATTTGACAACAAACCAACATTGCCTGCAATAATTCAGGTATACATAGCGATGTTGCAAGCAGAAGATGAAAATGTAGAGAAAGTATTTGAGGAAACTGAACAGGTAATTCAGTTCATACACGGGGATTAAAATCTAATATTCATGGGGAACTGGAATGCAGTTATGAGGGAAGGAGCAGAAGAAAGAGCTGCGGCACAGTATGAGCTTGGTACTAGGAATTAGGCAGGAGAATGACTAACTGAGTACTGCAGTAAAATTCAGTTAGTAATAGTGAACACTCTCTTCAAGAAACACAAGAGGAGGAAGTATACTTGGAATACAACAGGAGATATAGGAAGATTACTTTAGATTACTGCATGATCAGGCAGAGATAGCAGAATCAGATGTTGGACTGTAAGGCGAACCCAGCAGTAGGATGAAATTTAAGGGAGTTGTCAGAAAGAATTAATATGCAAAGAAGATGGATACGGAAGTCCAGAGGTATGAAGAGATACGCTTGAGGTTCTCTGAGACTATAGATAATGCGATCATGAATAGCTAAGTAGGCAGTTCAGTGGAAGAGGAATGGACGTCTCTAGAAAAGACAGTCACAAAAATTGTAAGGAAAAACGTAAGCACAGGGAAGGTAACCATGGATAATACGAGAAATAGTTCATGTGATCGACGAAAGGAAGTACAAAAATGTACAGGAAAATTAAGGAATCCATAAATACAAATCACTTAAGAATGACGTAAATAGGGAGTGCAGGGGAACTAAGGCGAAATGCCTACACGAAAATCATGAAGAAATTGAAAAGAAATTTCTGTCGGAAGGACTGACGCAGCATGTAGAAAAGTCAGTACAACCATCGGTGAAATTAAAATCAAGGGCCGTAACATTCGGAGTGCAATTGGAATTCCACTGTCAAATTCAGAGGAGAGAGGGAATAGGTGGAAAGAGTGCACTGAAGGCCTACATCTACATCTACATTTATGCTCAGCAAGCCACCCATCGTGTGTGGCGGAGGGTACTTTACGTGCCACTGTCATTACCTCCCTTTCCTGTTCCAGTCGAGTATGGTTCGCGGGAAGAACGACTGCCGGAAAGCCTTCGTGCGCGCTCGAATCTCTCTAATTTTACATTCGTAGGGGGAAGCAATATATTCGATTTTTTCATCCAGAAACGCACTCTCTCGAAATTTGGACAGCAAGCTACACCGCGATGCAGAGCGTCTCTCTTGCAGAGTCTGCCACTTGAGTTTGCTAAACATCTCCGTAACGCTATCATGCAAACAAAATAACCCTGTGACGAAACGCGCCGCATTTCTTTGGATCTTCTCTACCTCCTCTGTCAACCCGACCTGGTACGGGTCCCACACTGATGAGCAATACTCAAGTATAGGTCGAATGAGTGTATTGTAAGCAACCTCTTTTGTTGATGGACTACATTTTCTAAGGACTCTCCCAATGAATCTCAACCTGGCACCCGCCTTACCAACAATTAATTTTATATGAGCATTCCTCTTCAAATCGTTCCGTACGCATACTCCCAGATATTTTACAGAAGTAACTGCTACCAGTGTTTGATCCGCTATCATATAAATACTTCCGGAAGTATAGGAAAATGGCATCTACCTACATACAATGAAGGATCCTTCTTTCTATGTATTCGCAATACATTACATTTGTCTATGTTAAGGGTCAGTTGCCACTCCCTGCACCAAGTGCGTATCCGCTGCAGATCTTCCTTGCATTTCGCTGCAATTTTCTAATGCTGCACCTTCTCTGTATACCACAGCATCATCCGCGAAAAGCCGCATGGAACTTCCGACACTATCTACTAGGTCATTTACGTGTATTGTGAAAAGCAATGGTCCCATAACACTCCCCTGTGGCACGCCAGAGGTTACTTTAACGTCTGTAGACGTCTCTCCATTGATAACAATATGCTGTGTTCTGTTTGCTAAGAACTCTTTAATCCAGCCACACAGATGGTATGATATTCCGTAGGCTCTTGCTTTCTTTATCAGGCGACAGTGCGAAACTGTATCGAACGCCTTTCGGAAGTCAAGGAAAATGGCATCTACCAGGGCGCCTGTATCTAATATTTTCTGGGTTTCATGAACAAATAAAGCGAGTTGGGTCTCACACGATCGGTGTTTCCGGAATCCATGTTGATTCCTACAGAGTAGATTCTAGGTTTCCAGAAATGACATGATACGCGAGCAAAAAACATGTTCTAAAATTCTACAACAGATCGATGTCATAGATATAGGCCTATAGTTTTGCGCGTCTGCCCGACGACCCTTCTTGAAAGCTGGAACTACCTGTGCTCTTTTCCAATCATTTGGAACCTTCCGTTCCTCTAGAGACTTGCGGTATACGGCTCTTAGATGGGGGGGCAAGTTCTTTCGCGTACTCTGTGTAGAATCGAATCGGTATCCCGTCAGGTCCAGTGGACTTTCCTCTGTTGAGTGATTTCTGATGCTTTTCTATTCCTGGGACTCTTATTTCGATGTCAGCCATTTTTCCGTTCGTGCGAAGATTTAGAAAAGGAACTGCAGGTCGGTCTTCCTATGTGAAACAGCTTTGTAGAAACGTGTTTAGTATTTCAGCTTTACGCGTGTCATCCTCTGTTTCAATGCCATTATCATCCCAGAGTGTCTGGATATGCTCTATGAGAGGGTGGACTTGTTTGATGACGTGATAGAAGATGAAACAGAAGGCCAAAAGGATATATAAAATTGCATCGGAATTCATAAAATTTATGTATAGAATACATGACAAATGCAGTATACCAAAAGTAGGTAACGTTATGCCAATGCAATGTCGGAGTAAAAATTATTTTTTCTTAGAATTTAAAATTTATTGAAACCGTGTTACTTATATGATAAGCATTATCAGCCCTCAATAAACGGAGTCATCGACCGAACGTATTAACTTAGTTAAATAATGCGTGTGTCACAGCCTTGCCACGATTCGCGCTGCTCCCCTCGTCGGAGGTACGAATCCTCCCTCGGGCGTGTGTGTGTGTGTGTGTGTGTGTGTGTGTGTGTGTGTGTGTGTGTGTGTGTGTGTGTGTGTGTGTGTATTGAAACTTAAAGCACAATAAACACCAAGGGCTATCAATTCCATTAACAACTGGACAAATGGGCCTATTACTTTTTTCTAAACTTGCGATCGCAAGCTAATTAATGTGGTCTTTGGGAGAGAAAGCGGATTCACAAGAATCAAAAGCTTCTTTTAGCTCTTTCATCTACGCTCCTGGAAAAGGAAAAAAGAACACATTGACACCGTTGTGTCAGACCCACCATACTTGCTCCGGACACTGCGAGAGGGCTGTACAAGCAATGATCACACGCACGGCACAGCGGACACACCAGGAACCGCGGTGTTGGCCGTCGAATGGCGCTAGCTGCGCAGCATTTGTGCACCGCCGCCGTCAGTGTCAGCCAGTTTGCCGTGGCATACGGAGCTCCATCGCAGTCTTTAACACTGGTAGCATGCCGCGACAGCGTGGACGTGAACCGTAAGTGCAGTTGACGGACTTTGAGCGAGGGTGTATAGTGGGCATGGGGAGGCCGGGTGGACGTACCGCCGAATTGCTCAACACGTGGGGCGTGAGGTCTCCACAGTACATCGCCAGTGGTCGGCGGAAGGTGCACGTGCCCGTCGACCTGGGACCGGACCGCAGCGACGCACGGATGCACGCCAAGACCGTAGGATCCTACGCAGTGCCGTAGGGGACCGCACCGCCACTTCCCAGCAAATTAGGGACACTGTTGCTCCTGGCGTATCGGCGACGACCATTCGCAACCGTCTCCATGAAGCTGGGCTACGGTCCCGCACACCGTTAGGCCGTCTTCCGCTCACGCCCCAACATCGTGCAGCCCGCCTCCAGTGGTGTCGCGACAGGCGTGAATGGACGGACGAATGGAGACGTGTCGTCTTCAGCGATGAGAGTCGCTTCTGCCTTGGTGCCAATGATGGTCGTATGCGTGTTTGGCGCCGTGCAGGTGAGCGTCACAATCAGGACTGCATACGACCGAGGCACACAGGGCCAACACCCGGCATCATGGTGTGGGGAGCGATCTCCTACACTGGCCGTACACCACTGGTGATCGTCGAGGGGACACTGAATAGTGCACGGTACATCCAAACCGTCATCGAACCCATCGTTCTACCATTCCTAGACCGGCAAGGGAACTTGCTGTTCCAACAGGACAATGCACGTCCGCATGTATCCCGTGCCACCCAACGTGCTCTAGAAGGTGTAAGTCAACTACCCTGGCCAGCAAGATCTCCGGATCTGTCCCCCATTGAGCATGTTTGGGACTGGATGAAGCGTCGTCTCACGCGGTCTGCACGTCCGGCACGAACGCTGGTCCAACTGAGGCGCCAGGTGGAAATGGCATGGCAAGCCGTTCCACAGGACTACATCCAGCATCTCTACGATCGTCTCCATGGGAGAATAGCAGCCTGCATTGCTGCGAAAGGTGGATATACACTGTACTAGTGCCGACATTGTGCATGCTCTGTTGCCTGTGTCTATGTGCCTGTGGTTCTGTCAGTGTGATCATGTGATGTATCTGACCCCAGGAATGTGTCAATAAAGTTTCCCCTTCCTGGGACAATGAATTCACGGTGTTCTTATTTCAATTTCCAGGAGTGTATTACTTCATTAGTAATAATTCCACTCGTAACACATTTTGCAAACAGTATACACATATACCACTGAATGTACCTGCCAAATTATATCATTGTACGACACGTAGCTCAGAAGAAATGACATCATAAACAATAGGTTGCGTAAAAAGTAGCTTCTGGGAAAAACGGAGCCGAAATTACCCAGACTATACTCACCCAGTGTTTCATGATGAGAGCAGTTAGCGATTGACAACAACCTTTAAATATGATTTCAAATCCTTTCTAAACTCCTCCTCGCCTAAATGGTTAACACATAAACTCACTTTTAATTAATCAGACGTTTCAAGCAGTTTTACACTTGGGATTTCGACTCTTTAAAGGCTCAGGCATTTGCTGATATTCTTCTATCGGCAACATTACTTCTCTTCTGACCATTTTATCGCTCATGCAACTCACATCAACAAAAAGCAAACTAGACCGGACGCGAGACGAAAGCTATCTGTACTGCTAGCGCCGAAGCCGAGAGGACCTGTACTTCCTTTGATGACTCGCTAAAGCAACCACAACCAGTGGAACACTATTGAACATAAGCTAATGCGAACTAAACACGACCGCATACTACTGGCCCGGACTCACCTGTCGTTTACATCTGAGAGAATTCTCGTTCACTGTTGCAGGGCCGTTTGCAACCACTTCCGTACAAAGGGGACGTGGGGCTTAAAATGCTGCTGCGCTGACCCCCGCCCCCTCCGCACCACAACCAGGTAGGGGTTAGGCTGCTGCTATGGCATTATCTTATCGTAACAGTCGTGCACCAGAACACCAGTATTTGATCGGTAAAAATCATGTAAAGCAGCCAAACACTGTCATACCCATTAAACAATGAAATAATTTGTGAAGAAGCAGAGCCAATTTCCAGTTGAGTCGCAACGTCTGGGGGACGTGCACTTAAGTGACTACCAGCCTCTGAACGTGCTGAGCAGGTGCTGGTTTACACTAGAGTTGAATTTACGATGAACGACGAATAACAGCAACACAGAAAGACAACGTATTCATAACACACTAAATTCTCGAGTCGCAATAGCTGTGGTTCTGATAAACCTGTCAAATCTGTTATCTACCTCGGTAGCCGCCTAACGATCTTTTCTTTTTATGTACAGAATGGATTGTGCAACTCGAAACATCAAAATATCTTTGAAAATATGCATCCCTCCCCTTAAAAGACAGTAAGGATTGAATTCGTGTAACTGACGGGAGCCTAAAAGATGTCGCGCTATAGTCGTGCTCTAGAAGAAGATAAGTAACTTTGTGCAGCAACTTCTTTCGCTATACATCAGTAGTTAAACCAAGTGTGAACGCATACTGACACGATCTGTTAACATTTATCTTTTTCGGAAATACCATAACAGGATCCTGCTTTCTTGGTCCTGGCAAAACTTGTTGTGCACCCTGTTGTTCAAATGGATCAAATGGCTCGGAGCACTATGGGACTTAACATCTGAGGTCATCAGTCCCCTAGAACTTAGAACTACTTTAACCTAACTAACCTAAGGACATCACACACATCCATGCCCGAGGCAGGATGCGAACCTGCGACCTTAGCGGTCGCGCGGATCCAGACTGAAGCGACTAGAACCGCTCGGCCACACTGGCCCACGCACCCTGTTGTCCCACTTCGTGTTGTTGCCGTTTGTATGATCGGCATGAGTTCAGGAAAAGTCACGTAATATGAACTTTACCTGGATTCTGCATTTCAGAACAAGATAATCATTAAACACTGTATTCTTTGTTTATACTATATTTCACTAGGTACAAACATTTGTAATTGAAACGGTCGATTGACTGAGCAACTTCCCAGTCTTCTTCAAAGGTAAATGATCACGAAAATACGAGTCATACAGCGTTTTGATATACTGATAACACATGTTGATGAAATTCAAGAATCATGGACACCATTTCGAAAACTTAGATGATGTTTACAGCGAAAGTAATTGAAATTGTGATCACACTGTTTCACTATTTTCTCTTTATACGTTCTTTCAGTCCATTCTAACCATCCACGTAAACAAAAGAAATTATTGCGCTATACTGTTGTTCTAATTTGTCTGAAATGGAATGCAGACGCCTACAATGGGTTGAGTAACAGTTTTTCTATCATACTGTACTTCTCAAACCGTGGGCGGCATTATTTACATTCTACACTTTTGTATTTTTCTGGTCAGCAGAACGTCCTCCAGAATTATCGTGTCTGAATTGTCCGACTTAAGCAGAAAAAGTTTCAAGTTCTGTAAATCCACGTCACTGAAAAAGGGAGCCCAACTTCCAATAAGAATATAGTAAGCATGACTTCAGCAGTGGTAGATTGGAATCGTTAGTTGCCACTGGGTAGAGCTATGTTCTCTCTTGTTTCCGCCAGTTAATTGTGAATTGTGTATTGTTGTGATTTCTCATCTTGTTTTACCGTAAATGTGCCAGGCGTGCACGTTAGTTGTAAGTCAGGGTGCTAAGTAATGCTCCTCCAGCAACGTGTAATTTTATGGAGAACATTATTCTGCTTACCGCAAATTGATGTTGATCTGTAACAATTGTCGCTTGGCACGTTGTGTTGTAACAGACACGTGTAAAAGGGCTATTTAGTGAACCATGTACAACCTTTGGGAAGTCATGTCACTGCAAAATCTTTCAAACGGCATACAAAGAATAAACTATAAATTACTTGGAATAAAGGATGCAAATGACTGACAGCGTGAGCAACATCGAAAACAGCGAATGCGTAATATTAATTTAGGTGCAGGAATCGATATTTATATCTTGCTGCTTTACGCTATACACTGGGCTAAATTCCTCTCTGAGGAATGGCATGTGACATATAATAAATGGGAAGGATAAGCTAAGTAGCTTCTCTGGTGATATTCGAAATATGTGTACGGTTAGTGGATAGCAGATTTCACCCTCTCACCGCTCTCGTCATAATCATCATCATCATCATCATCATCATCATCGCCACCAACGACTGTGACGATCACAACAACTACGACAACAATAACCATAGCAACAGCGTTACATTCCACCATTCCACGAGTATTCGTCACTCGTCACACTCTCGAAGAGTAAAGCAGCTTCCAGTACGGCGTTATATACCCGTTCTAGTCGCATTCCCTCTCCCACTAGATCTACACTCCTGGAAATGGAAAAAAGAACACATTGACACCGGTGTGTCAGACCCACCATACTTGCTCCGGACACTGCGAGAGGGCTGTACAAGCAATGATCACACGCACGGCACAGCGGACACACCAGGAACCGCGGTGTTGGCCGTCGAATGGCGCTAGCTGCGCAGCATTTGTGCACCGCCGCCGTCAGTGTCAGCCAGTTTGCCGTGGCATACGGAGCTCCATCGCAGTCTTTAACACTGGTAGCATGCCGCGACAGCGTGGACGTGAACCGTATGTGCAGTTGACGGACTTTGAGCGAGGGTGTATAGTGGGCATGCGGGAGGCCGGGTGGACGTACCGCCGAATTGCTCAACACGTGGGGCGTGAGGTCTCCACAGTACATCGATGTTGTCGCCAGTGGTCGACGGAAGGTGCACGTGCCCGTCGACCTGGGACCGGACCGCAGCGACGCATGGATGCACGCCAAGACCGTAGGATGCTACGCAGTGCCGTAGGGGACCGCACCGCCACTTCCCAGCAAATTAGGGACACTGTTGCTCCTGGGGTATCGGCGAGGACCATTCGCAACCGTCTCCATGAAGCTGGGCTACGGTCCCGCACACCGTTAGGCCGTCTTCCGCTCACGCCCCAACATTGTGCAGCCCACCTCCAGTGGTGTCGCGACAGGCGTGAATGGAGGGACGAATGGAGACGCGTCGTCTTCAGCGATGAGAGTCGCTTCTGCCTTGGTGCCAATGATGGTCGTATGCGTGTTTGGCGCCGTGCAGGTGAGCGCCACAATCAGGACTGCATATGACCGAGGCACACACGGCCAACACCCGGCATCATGGTGTGGGGAGCGATCTCCTACACTGGCCGTACACCACTGGTGATCGTCGAGGGGACACTGAATAGTGCACGGTACATCCAAACCGTCATCGAACCCATCGTTCTACCATTCCTAGACCGGCAAGGGAACTTGCTGTTCCAACAGGACAATGCACGTCCGCATGTATCCCGTGCCACCCAACGTGCTCTAGAAGGTGTAAGTCAACTACCCTGGCCAGCAAGATCTCCGGATCTGTCCCCCATTGAGCATGTTTGGGACTGGATGAAGCGTCGTCTCACGCGGTCTGCACGTCCAGCACGAACGCTGGTCCAACTGAGGCGCCAGGTGGAAATGGCATGGCAAGCCGTTCCACAGGACTACATCCAGCATCTCTACGATCGTCTCCATGGGAGAATAGCAGCCTGCATTGCTGCGAAAGGTGGATTACACTGTACTAGTGCCGACATTGTGCATGCTCTGTTGCCTGTGTCTATGTGCCTGTGGTTCTGTCAGTGTGATCATGTGATGTATCTGACCCCAGGAATGTGTCAATAAAGTTTCCCCTTCCTGGGACAATGAATTCACGGTGTTCTTATTTCAATTTCCAGGAGTGTATATAACATCAGCAAACTGGAGCTGTAAAAACTAAATTTGTAGGGCAAAGAACTTTTTTCGCAATCACGGCTATTTGGTGTACCGTGTGGTACACTCAAGACAAATTAAAAGCCGCCAAAATGACATCGACAAGTGGTCATACAACAGAGTGCGAGTGATTTACAAAACGTGTAAGAACTGATTATTCAAGAATGCTTGAGCGGTCAAACGCAACGCTATGGTATCCCGCAACTAAATTTACATCTAAATCAATACTCTGTGAGGCGCTGTGAAGTGCTTGGAAAACGATACGTCGCATTGTACACGTGATTAAGGCTATTTTACCGTTGCATTCACGCATCGAGTGCGAGAAGAATGACTGTGTAACTGCCTCGGTGTATGCTGTAATCAATCTAATCTTATCCTCAAGATACCTATGGGATTTATTTGTAGGGTTGTAGCGGGGTCAGGGATTTTCTCTGCCTCGTGATGGCTGGGTGTTGTTTGATGTCCTTAGGTTAGTTAGGTTTAAGTAGTTCTAAGTTCTAGGGGACTGATGACCATAGCTGTTAAGTCCCATAGTGCTCAGAGCCATTTAAACCGTTTTTTGTAGGGTTGTAGTATGTTACTAGGGTCTCAATTGAAAGGCGGTTCTTGAAAATGACTTAGTATACTTTCGCAGGATAGTATCCGCCTACATTCAAGAGTCTACCAGTTCAGTTCTTTAAACGACTGCGACCACTCTCCTGCGCGTCAAACCAACCTGTGACCATTGTCCTGCCCTTCTCTGTACACGTTAAGTATCTCGTGTTAGTCCTATTTGGCACAGGTCTCACACACTTGAGCAGTATTCTAGGATGAGTCGCACAAGTGATTTATAAGAAATCTCCTTTGTGGAACGATTGCATTTCCCTAGTATGCTGCCAGTAAACCAAAATCTAAGCCTGCTTTGCCCAAGACTGATCCTGTATGATCGTCCCATTTCATGACTCTACTAAGTGTTACATCCACTTATTTTTATGACTTTAACGATTACAGCTTTGGCTCACAGATAATATATTCATATTGTACTATGTTTTTTAGGTTTGTGAAGAGCACAGTTTTAAATTTCTGAACATTTAAAGCAAATTGTGAATCTTTCTACCGCTTTTAAATCTTATCGATGTCTGACTTAACATTTGTGTAGCTTCGATCAGACTGTACTTTGTTACACACAAATGCATCATGTGTAAAAAGTTTGAGATTACGGTGCTGTTAATATCGTCCTCAAAGCCATTAATGTAGAACATGGACAGCAATGGTCAGTTCTCTGGGGAACACCCAAAGCTACTTCTACATCTGTCGATGATTCTCCAAACAAGATAACACGCTGCGTCCTCCCTACCAAGATATCTTCAGTCCATTCACAAATTTAGCCCGATACCACTTACGATCACTCTTTGGATAGTGAGTGTAGATGTAGCATTGAGTCAACTGCTTTTTGGAAATCGAGAAATACTACACCTACTTGACTGCCTTGAACCAAGACTTTCAAGATGTCGTGTGAGAAAAGTGCAAGTTGGGTTTTAAATGATCTATGTTTTCGAAATCCATGCTTGTGTCCAGGAGGAAGTCGTTCTGTTCGAGATACCTCATTTATGTTTGTGCTCAGAGTATATTCTACAGTAAAAGGATGTCAAGGATACTGGACGATATTTTTGTGGATCACTTCTGCTACCCTTCTTGTTTCTGTTCGGGGGATCTAAGACGGATTATAGCTAAGAGGGTACGAATCAGCCGCAAATTGGTTACAGAGCGGGATAGGCTTTCCATCGTGCGCTGTAGCTTTGTTCCGTTTTAGCGATTCCAGCTGTGTCTGAACGCCACTGACATTAATATCTATTTCACTCATCTTTTCAGTTCTAGTGGCTTCAATTGAGGCAATACTGTTTTTTTATGTGTAAAGGAGTATCTGGAAACAGACTTAAGCTTTTCTGTTTTTGCTTTGCTATCCTCAGTTTCAGATCCAGTCTCGTCTATAACTGTCCAGACACTAATTATGGTGCCACTGACAGCCTTTACATACGATCATAATTTTTTTTGGGTTTTGTGAAAGATTTTTCGTCAATTTCTGCTAGAGCAGTCAAAGCCTTCACGCAATGCTCTTTCGACCACCAAACACGTTTCATTCAGCATCTATGTACAGGGTGTTTCAAAAATGACCGGTATATTTGAAACGGCAATAAAAACTAAACGAACAGCATTAGAAATACACCGTGTGTTGCAATATGCTTGGGACAACAGTACATTTTCAGGCAGACAAACTTTCGAAATTACAGTAGTTACAATTTTCAACAACAGATGGCGCTGCGGTCTGGGAAACTCTATAGTACGATATTTTCCACATATCCACCATGCCTAGCAATAATATGGTGTAGTCTCTGAATGAAATTACCCGAAACCTTTGACAACGTGTCTGGCGGAATGGCTTCACATGCAGATGAGATGTACTGCTTCAGCTGTTCAATTGTTTCTGGATTCTGGCGGTACACCTGGTCTTTCAAGTGTCCCCACAGAAAGAAGTCACAGGGGTTCATGTCTGGCGAATAGGGAAGCCAATCCACGCCGCCTCCTGTATGTTTCGGATAGCCCAAAGCAATCACACGATCATCGAAATATTCATTCAGGAAATTAAAGACGTCGGCCGTGCGATGTGGCCGGGCACCATCGTGCATAAACCACGAGGTATTCGCAGTGTCGTCTAAGGCAGTTTGTACCGCCACAAATTCACGAAGAATGTCCAGATAGCGTGATGCAGTAATCGTTTCGGATCTGAAAAATGGGCCAATGATTCCTTTGGAAGAAATGGCGGCCCAGACCAGTACTTTTTGAGGATGCAGGGACGATGGGACTGCAACATGGGGCTCTTCGGTTCCCCATATGCGCCAGTTCTGTTTATTGACGAAGCCGTCCAGGTAAAAATAAGCTTCGTCAGTAAACCAAATGCTGCCCACATGCATATCGCCGTCATCAATCCTGTGCACTATATCGTTAGCGAATGTCTCTCGTGCAGCAATGGTAGCGGCGCTGAGGGGTTGCTGCGTTTGAATTTTGTATGGATAGAGGTGTAAACTCTGGCGCATGAGACGATACGTGGACGTTGGCGTCATTTGGACCGCAGCTGCAACACGGCGAACGGAAACCCGAGGCCGCTGTTGGATCACCTGCTGCACTAGCTGCGCGTTGCCCTCTGTGGTTGCCGTACGCGGTCGCTCTACCTTTCCAGCACGTTCATCCGTCACGTTCCCAGTCCGTAGAAATTTTTCAAACAGATCCTTTATTGTATCGCTTTTCGGTCCTTTGGTTACATTAAACCTCCGTTGAAAACTTCGTCTTGTTGCAACAACACTGTGTTCTAGGCGATGGAAGTCCAACACCAGAAAAATTCTCTGTTCTAAGGAATAAACCATGTTGTCTACAGCACACTTGCACGTTGTGAACAGCACACGCTTATAGCAGAAAGACGACGTACAGAATGGCGCACCCACAGACTGCGTTGTCTTCTATATCTTTCACATCACTTGCAGCGCCATCTGTTGTTGAAAATTGTAACTACTGTAATTTCGAAAGTTTGTCCGCCTGAAAATGTACTGTTGTCCCAAGCATATTGCAACAAACGGTGTATTTCTATCGCTGCTCGTTTAGTTTTTATTGCCGTTTCAAATATACCGGTCATTTTTGAAACACCCTGTATCTATAGCGGTATGCTTAGTTTTATACCCATTATGTGGAGCTCTATGTCTTTAGAAGTTTTTTTACAGCGATTGCATACCATGGAGGATCTCCTCCACCATGAAGTGTTCTACTGACCACGTATCTATCCAATGCATGGTCAACCATTGTTTCAAAATTGACCCATAGTTCCTCTACAATCTTCTACCCAGAGCTAAGAGTTTCAGGTTCGTCAGTGAGATATCACACTTCTGATTCTTTATCTTGTTTACCGAACACGTTTATAAACACTGGATAGATTTTCAACTACCAAGATCGCTAAACTTATTTATTCATATAGATGACCGGTTTCGGCAGTCCTCTGTTCTCTTCATCGGATCTACTGTACTGAAGGAGGAGACTGTGTAATGACGTGAACATGGATTGAAATTTATTCAGTGCTCATAAAACTACTGATCGCCTCCACGCTGACGATGTCAGAAGGATATATGAAAATATATATCTTTCTACATGTTTTAATTGACCTTCGTACTTTCGTATTCATTATTGCTACAACTGCCTCACGGGCGCTGATACCAGTTTCGAATTAGACATCCTTAAACAGGTCAGAACCGATGTTGCCATTAGATGTAATGTATTTGATGTCTCCTGGGGGACTTATATGCAGTTTCAGTATCCATCTCGATGGATTATATTTTCTTGTCTGTTTGCAACAAATACACCACCTCACTTCCCATTTCCCTATTCTTTTGGTATATACTTAAATTTTCCACAAAGATCTCACTTCTGTCAACTTAAGGTTTTAATTAGATCTTTGTGCTTTCTAGTATTACGTGAGCTGCATTGATTTTTTAGAACGCTTCAAACTCTAACACTTTGCTGCGGATGCTTCGGCAGTTAATCTCTAGGATTTTAACATTCTCACCTACGGATAGGGTGAAGGAGTATTGATTTGGATCTTACACCGTGTCTTCCGTGTTCCCTACAGATGTCGTTATTTCATCGGATGGAGGAACGCCTAATCTCTACGCCTCTGACGTGTAGTTCACACCTGACCCATTTAGGCCGTCAGCTTTCGCTAGTGAAACTGCAGGAGACCAGTAAGTCACATACGTAGCTTCTCTGTTTGTTTTCATAGTTTAATTAAATACTTTGCAATTATTGGTTAATGGTTTTGTTTAATTCTTAAATTCACTGGGTACTTTTTGTATTTGAGAGGTGTATTCATCCATTTTAGTAACACTAACGTGTACATTCACGCATTCTGCAGGGCAGTGGTCATCTGTTTGTTTCGGTTGGCTAGTAATCACTTATTACAGCTCGATCAGTCATTAGCCTTCATTGGTAAAACACCAGGAACCTATGAAATTACATTTTTAGCTTTTTCTGTTTTTTTCCATAGTTCATTTTTTAAGCTAGCGGTAGTAGGATGGATAGAGTGTGTGCGTGTTGTGTTTAGAAGCACGAGAAGCTGGCTGCAGTTCATCAACAGCTGAAAACGCTTATCGCCACGGTCAGCCGTCTGCAAGCTGTTGCCTCGGGGTGTGGCGGCAGAGGAGAAACTGGCGTGCCGCATGGAACACCACAGGTGTCGTTTGTTTCGCCCACGGGCTCTGCTGTCGGGACACCTTCGAGCGTATCCGACAAGGGGGGCATCCGAGCTCCCTGCGGGGTGAGTGGCGGTTTAGGCGGCCGTGTCGCTCATGGCGGAGAGCCACCGTCGAGGCTGATCGCTTGGCCTCGCCCATTCGCTCTGCAGGTGCACAGTTGGCCGTCCCTTCAGGAGCGTACTATCACGCACACGGCTGGAGGCTTTTGGTAGTTACTGGGAGTTCCGATCTTAGGCACATTGTGGAGCCTCTTAGAGAAATAGCGTCTATGACTGGAAAGAATTCCAGTGTGCACTCGGTATGTCTACTGGGTGGCCTCTGTTGAGATGTGTATGTGGTTGAGACCCTCGATTTGCCTGCAAATCAAAGGACTTCGCACGTACAGGGAGAAGCAAATTTTTGTTCGTGTAGACACCGCTGGCCTCTGGCACTTTGCTGATGCCACCCTCAGTTTCTACGGGTGGCTTGTGAAAGTGGCCACGATTGCTGGCTTCACTCGAGGGGTGCAAGAAAAGCTTGCAATTTGTAGCATCGAACCAAGAGTTGATCGAGGTTCTTTGGTTCGGAGCCGAGTTGAGGGTCCCAGCCACAGGCTCCGTCGACTCTGTGATGATTGCGGCTGCAGATTTCTGGACTCAAGTGTTGTAGGATTTCTCTAGATAGGTCAGCTGTCACCACACAAAGAAACCGGCTACTCGGGCTGCAGATGGGAGTTTTTAGGAGAGGCATAGTTTGAATTTCTCTTATGATCGCTCGCCAGCAGATTTACAGAGGGAAAAATCTGACTACGTACAAAATAGAGATACTTCGGCCGTCAGAATTTTAACGTAAATTGTCGAAGTATTCGTAACAAAGTTCCTGAACTTATTGCCCTCCAGGGAGGTTGTTGCTCTGAAATTATTATTTGAACCGCAGCTGGCCGATAACGGAATTAGAAAGTTTCGAAATATTTCTAGAGGCTTGGGAAATCTATCGGAAAGACTGGTTAGACGCCATAGGAGGGAGGACTGTTTATTGCTGACGACACGATATTGTGTCAATCGAAGTCGAAATTGAGTTATTTGTTACCAAGTATGAGGTCTAGGACAGCTCAAGTTAATTATTGGATGTTTTTGCCAGCCACTTGATTCCTCCAAAACCGTTGTAAAATCATTCAAGAAAACTCTACGGCCAGTAGCGCGGAAGTACTCCGATCGTGCAGCGTAAGCTGGAGGCGAGTTGAATCTACCGTGTATAGACTGGGGTAACTACGGATTCACTACACGTGGTATGGATACACAGTCTTGTGAAGTACTTTTGAACACTTTTCGAAAGCTTCCTTGTACAGCTAGTTAGACAACCCACACGCAGTGGAAATATATTAGACCTTCTAGCTACAAACAAGCCCGACCTTATTGACGGTGTCAATATAGAGACGGGGATTAGTGATCCGCCACGGAGCGGGCGGCCACTCCCGCCGGAGTTTCGAGTCCTCCATCGGGCATGGGTGTGTGTGTTGTCGCTATCGTAAGTTAGCTTAAGTAGTGTGTAAGTCTATGGACCAATGACCTCATCAATTTGGTCCCACTGTAATTCACACACATTTGAACATTTGGTTAGTGATCACGGTTTCATCATAGCGACGAAAGTTGCTACAGTTAATACATCGATCAAGAAATCCAGGATTGTATTCATGCTAGTAAAAGCAGATAAGCAATTGTTAGCATCCCACTTACGCAATGAATGGACATCGTCTGGCTCCAGTATCATGCAAAGTTTAAGCGAAGTGTGAATTGCCCTCTGATGACGAATATGCCAGATAAGTGGCTTAAGGGTGGAAAAAGAGTCTCTGCGGTTCAGTACTGAAATTCAGAAAATGCTGAGGAAAGAGAGTGTTCTACTCTCTGTTCAAAAATGAACGCGCAAATGTCGACAGGCAGAAGTTAGTGGAGATCCGTGTGTCAGTAAGAGGATCAATGCCCGAAGCGTACAACTTCCACCGCCATCTTGATCTTGCGAGAGCCCAAGAAAATTATGGCCATACGTAAAGTCACTAAGCTGGTCGTTGTCTTCTACTCTGTTACTCGTCGACCAGTCCAGGGTCGCAATAGAAGAGGAAATCTGAAGTTTTAAATTTCAAATTTAAGAAACCATTCATAATGGAGAATCGTAGAAACATAAACAAACCGTCGTTTGAGCAACACTCAGACTCCCCCACAGAGGAAGTATAAATAGGCATCGGTGGCGCAGAAAAAGCAACTGATAGAGTTGAAAACGGATGAGTTACAAAGTCAGATGAAATCCCTGTTCGGTTTTAGACAAAGTACTCTGCAGGGCTGGCCGCTTACATAGCTTGCCTCCATTTCGCTCATCGCTCAGAGCGAGGTCCCAAGCAAATGGAGAAAGCGCAGGCGACTCTTGTACGTATGAAAGGTAAAAGAACTGAGCCGGAAAATTACAGATCACTATCATTAACATCGGTCTGCTGCAGAATTCTTGAACACATTCTGAGTTCGAATACAATAAATTTCCTTGCGATAGATAAGCTTCTGCCCATGAATTAACACAGATTTAGCTAACATCGATCGTGTGACACTCAGTTTGCCCGTTTCTCACAGGGTATCCTACAAACCGTGAATGGAGGGCAACAGGCAAATTCCATATTCCTAGATTTCCGAAAAGCATTTGGCACGGTGCCCCACTGCCAACTGTTGACGAAGATCCGAGCATCTGGATTAGGTTCCCAAATATATGACTTGTTCGAATACTTTTTAAGTAATAGAATCAGTAGATGTCGTCTACAGCAAGTGTTCATGAGACAAGAGGGTATCGTCAGGAGTGTCCCAGAGAAGTGTTATAGACCGCTATTGTTCTCCATACACATCAGTGACTTGGCGGACTGTGTGAGACGCCGTTTATGGCTATTTGTTCATCACGTTGTGGTATACGGGAAGGTTTATCAAAACTATACATGATTGTCTTACTGGGATTGGCGCGATCATTCTTTGAATAAAAATATGGCATTTCAGTCTTTGATCACAATTTTTTTGTTTTCAATAACCGGTTTCATGCTAGCTGCCCATCTTCAGATCATATATTGCAGTTACAGAGTAACCTGTCAGTACAGAACTATTGGTTCGCTGTCATAACTCATTATGTACCCTCCGCCATGTACCGTATGGCGGCTTGAGGAGTGTATATGTGGATGGAGATGGAGATCCTACAACTGTCAGCCCTATGGTGCAAATCAAGTAAGTCAAAGCCTAGCTTGTCACAGAGCCTTCATAGTCTCTGTTTAGCCTTCCTCTCGACTCAGAATCAGGGTTCAAGATCTGTTTTGGGGAGAATATTTCCAAACTGTGAGCTTTCCTAACCTCCATGAGCAACGCTGGTATTCTTAACCTGCCTCGGGCATGGATGTGTGTGATGTCCTTAGGTTAGTTAGGTTTAAGTAGTTCTAAGTTCTAGGGGACTGATGTACACAGATGTTAAGTCCCATAGTGCTCAGAGCCATTTGAACCAAGGATTTAGAAAACATCGCCCTTGTGAAACACAACTAGCTCTTTACTCACACCAAGTGTTGACTGCTAATGATAAGGGATTTCACATTGATTCTGTGTTTGTAGATTTCCAGAAGGCTTCTGACACTCTGCCACACAAACGGCTTGTAGTGGAATTGTGTGCTTATGGAATATTGCCTCAGTTATGTGAATGGATTCGTGTTTTCCTGTCAGAGAGATCACAGTTCGCAGTAACTGGCGGAAAGTCATCGAGTGAAACGGAAGTTATTTCTGGCGTTCCCTAAGGTAGTGTTATAGACTTCTGCTGTTTTTTATCTATATAAAGGATTTAGGAGAATATCTCAGCAGCCGTCTCAGGTTTCTTGCAGATGATACTATCGTTTATCGTCTAGTAAAGTCAGCAGAATATCAAAACAAATCGCAAAACGATTTGGAAACGATATCTGTATGAGATATAATTGGCAGTTGAGGTTAAATGATGAAAAGTGTGAGGTCATCCACATGAGTGCTAAATGGAATCCATTAAACTTCTGTTACACGATAAATCAGTGAAATCTAAAGGCCGTAAATTCTACTAAATACCTAGGAATTACAATTATGAATAACTTAATCTAGAAAGAAAACATAGAAGATGCTGTGGGGAAAGCAAAAAAAAAAAGAAAAGACTGCGTTTTATCAACACAACACATAGAAAATGTAACATATCTACTAAATAGACTGTCCACTTTATGCTTGTCAGTCCTGTTTTGGAGTGCTGCTACGCGGTCTGGAATTCTCATCAGATAGGATTAAAGGAGTACATCGGAAAATTCAAAGAAAAGCAGCACGTTTTGTATTGCCGCGAAATAGGGGAGAAAGTGTCAGTAACATATACGGGATTTGGAGTGCACATGATTAAAACAACGGGGTTTTTGGTTGAAGCGGAATGTTCTCATGAAATCTCAATCACCAGCTTTCTCCTCAGAGTGTAAAAATATATTGTTGACGTCGACCTGCGTAGGGAGAAACGACCGTCATAACAAAATAAGGGAACTCAGTGCTCGCATTGAAAGATATAGGTGGTCGTTTTCTCCGGGCGTTGCTCGAGATTGGAATAATACAGAATTATTGTGAAGGTGTTTCGATGAACCCTCAGCGAAGCACTTAAGTGTGATTTGCAGAGTATCCATGTAGTTGTGGATGTAAAACCTGTTAGCTGGATGGGTGCAGCATCCTGCGTTCTCCCTGATCTCTGTCTCCTCTGTACAGGACGCTTAGACCTACCGTTTACATGCCACTCACAGTAAAGTAAACGTGTAATGATGGGTTCTGTATTTCCTACGGTTGAGACAGTATCCACAGATGATGGTGGTATTTGAGGTACAATTGGTATCTCTGGTACACACCTGTTGGTAGTCCTCTCAACTCACCCACTCGCAGCAGCTTCTAATCACTTTAGAGTAGTCATGGAGATATAATAGCTGTTTGCGCACAGAACCAAGTCATCCCTTGCCAGAGAAAAGCAAACGGAGTGTGGCTACCTTATGCCCGGTGCAATATTTTACGAAGAAGTAAAAAAATAACTTACGCCTGCTGCAATGTTTTTCAGAACAGGGAAGAAATAACTTTATACTAAGCTTGTTGACTTTCTTTTAATTTATGCGTCTGATATGCTGCAAGTACGCTATTCCCAGTAGCCTTTTGCAACTAACGAGACATTTACTACGACAACAGAAAAATTGGTCCAAGTTTTAGTGCTTCTCTGAAAAGTTTCTCAGGTTATGGTCACAACGAAAATTTGACAGTAGCGTTAACTTACGATACGCGTAGGCAATATACACACCAATTAAAGGAGAGAGATAATGTGGCACTATATCTTACTTATTTACAGTAACTGTTAACCACAAACACCGATTCATTACGAAATAGGTCATGCAAAACACCTATAAAGTATGGAAACCTTTGGAAACGTTCGAAATTTCTCACAAATATTCCTTTCCCACGTAATTATGTAATGGAGTTTGGGAACATTTACAGTTGACGATATAATACCGTACAGTATATCAGATTCCTCAGAAGCACCTATTTACTATGTTAACAGCTGAAGCGTTGTTGTCACAGTTACGAGAACTATTCCTTCAAAGCCGGCCGGAGTGGCCGTGCGGTTCTAGGCGCTACAGTCTGGAGCAGAGCGACCGCTACGGTCGCAGGTTCGAATCCTGCCTCGGGCATGGATGTGTGTGATGTCCTTAGGTTAGTTAGGTTTAATTAGTTCTAAGTTCCAGGCGACAGATGAGCTCAGCAGCTAAGTCGCATAGTGCTCAGAGCCATTTCAACCATTTTTATTCCTTCAGATACTAATTATATTTCATCAGTTCAAACGACTTAAAAAAAATTGTAATGCCACGTAAAACCTCGTGGATACAACATACCAATTAAAATATTTGTTGTTAGTTACGTTGAATATGTCAGTTTCTTCTGGAACTATCTCATTTTGCTTTCTACAATAAAAGACTGGGAATCTAACGATTTATATTACACTGACAACTTAGTCGGTGATCTTCGTCGGCCAAGGAATGGTCGTGAATTATTCTCTAGACTGTTGTTCAGGTCTCATGCTTTTAACCAAAGGGCAGTTACCTGTCGCATGACATGACTTTTTCATCAGGGTACTCTAATGTCAAAATAGATACAGACGCTATGGGAGAATGTCCACATAACCTTCGCCTGTCATCGGTCCTAGCAATCGGATTATGGGGCTTGATTGCGACCCAGACTTTAACTGAGCAACTTCGGCCTCGACACGACCTTGTCGACATGTAGGATGCTCATGTTCATGCAGTATATGCCACACTCTCACACGCCCACCAGTCTCTTCCTTTACTCATATCTTTGCACATGCACACCCACATGCACGCATCCGCAAACGCACATCAACGGCCTACTAACCCATGTACGGCTTGGTGCCCGACATGGATGTCGCCAACTGGCCGGGCTCGAGGACGGTGGCGATGTTGAAGTCCGTCAGATGGGCGTGACCTGCAACACAAACACAAAGAAAGTCCACCTGAGTCATGCGACGAAGTAATAAGATTATGACAGTGTTACCACACGAATACAGATCCAATTCACTCATGTTATTCCCTTACAGTATGTTCTTGTGAGCTTTTGATGTGATTTGGGAAGCTCGCTCACATTCGGCAATAGCTAGTGTGAAATATGCGACCCACCATTCACTTACGTTTCACGTAGTGTTCCTAATTTACTTAAGGCAAGTACTCTTGTCGCTTACAAAATATCGAGGTAAATTTACTGTCGCATCATGACAATTCCAAAACAATGAATGCCTCTAGCGTCATAAACAACTTTAGATTAAGTTTTTATTATTATAAATATACTGTATCTTCATTTTATAGCCTATTTACATTTGGAATACCGACAGACAGATAACGTCCAGCCTAAGCTACTGGAGATACAGATATACTGGACGATAAACACAGTGTGTTAAACCGGCTGCGATAAAGAACATGCTAAGCTGAAAACAGGAAAGTTGTGTTTTGGATTATTTTATAATCCTACTTGTTCATAGATTTTTAAACTGTCATTAAAGTTACTATCGTCATGTACCTAGAAGCTGGAAAGGTCTCTCCTACTAATGAATCCCACCAGTTTACCTATTCATTTGGAACATCTATTCCCAATCAGAGTTCAATTTGCAATAACAATAAATATGGTCAGTAATGGGGGGGGGGGGCAGGAGATGGAGAGAGAGATGAGGGAGAAGGATATGGGTACAGAGAATGTGGCATCAGTGATGTGCAGGGAGTGGGGAGAAGGAGGAAGAGATACGCAACGGGGGGGAGGGGGGAGGGGATCCCACTATTTTTACACATTGCGGAGGGTGGTTGTGACTTCTAAATTGCTACTAATAGTCCATGTGTCGGACACGAGTCAGTGCATGGACTGTTCTTTCGCATCTTGCATGCTGTCGTTGTGGCAAATATGCCTCAAGTCCTGCATGCCCATTATGCCAACGACATGGAGATCTGCCCCAGGACTATACTAGCTTTAATGCCAGTTTCAGTCTATGAACAAGAAGGACTATAAAGTTATCCAAAAACACAACTTTTCTGTTTTCGCCTTAGCATGTTCTTTCTCGCAGCCGGTTTAACACACGGTGTTATCGTCCAGTATGTCTGTATTTCCAGTAGCTTAGGCTGGACGTTATCTGTCTGTCAGTCAATCGATACATCGAGGACGGGTTCCTCCAACTGAATATATCCTTGAATTTGTCTGATCTGAAACAAAACAGTTAACCATCAAAGTATTGAAATGTTAACAAACATCGTTCATTGTTCCAAAGTCGACCAATACATTCTTGGCGTAATCGACTTTGGGGTCGAATCTGAATGCCGAACGTTCAGTTCGAATTCTCATATTTGGCTGCCAACATGTGGCAGCAGAACTGTGAACATCAGTTCATCTTTCGGTATGGAAACATGTGACTGCAGAACCGTCAGATCGACTGTCATACGTCGGAGACGTGTTTGGAGGCAACCCGGTCAGACTGAAAGCCTTAGACACGCTGTCCAGCGAGTGGAGCAAAGTAGAGGTTCCCTGATGTTTTGGGGTGGCATTATGTGGGGCCGAAGTACGCCGCTGGTGGTCATGGAAGGCGCCGTAACAGCTGTACGATACGTGAAAGCCATCCTCCGACGGATGGTGCAACCATATCGGCAGCATAGTGGCGAGGCATTCGTCTTCATGGATTACAATTCGCGCACCTATCGTGCGCATCTTGTGAATGACTTCCTTCAAGATAACGACATCGCTCGACTAGAGTGGCCAACATGTTTTCCAGACATTAACCCTGTCGAAGACGCCTGGGATAGACTCAAAAGGATTATTTATGGACGACGTGACCCACCACCTACTCTGAGGCATCTACGGCGAAACGCCGTTGAGAAAATTGGACAATCTGGACCAACAGTGCCTTGCTGAACTTGTGGATAGTATGCCACGACCAACACAGGCATGCATCAATGCAAGATCACGTGCTACAGGATATTAGAGCTACCGGTGTGTACAGCAGTCTGGACCACCACCTCTGAAGGTCTCACTGTGTGGTGGTACAACATGCAATGTGTGGTTTTCATGAGCAATAAAAATGGCGGAAATGACGTTTATGTTGACCTCTATTCCAATTTTCTGTACAGGTTCCGGAGCTCTCGGAACCGAGGTGATGCAAAACTTTTTTTGATGTGTTTTTTTGCTTTCAAGTTACATAATATGTAGCGTGCCTTGTAATTTATGGACAATAAACTAGTGTAAGGACGTTTATGAAGAACGTAATAATAGTGTTCATGCCTTTTTGAAAGTAGATAGCATCCTTAGTATTTATTATCAATGAATTATGGTATTATAATGAGAATTCATCAACCATATAAAGAAACGTCTAAATAACGAATTCTCAAGAAGTGAAAGTTTAATATCTTTGAATTTCAAAAATTACGACGGAAGTAAGTCACCGCCAATTAAAGGATATGTTTCCGAATGAAGAAAAACAATAAGTGCCTCAATCTGAAAACAATAAAAACCTATTAATATTCATTAAATAGAAAACTAGGTCATTAAATTAGAATGTACCAATATTTGAAGTTTGCTTATCTGCATACAAAGAGTGGCGCTAATTGTTGTGAGGCGGTATAGTACCATCTTTGATCGCTATGCTAATGATTATCACCTGCGGTACTACCACACGTAATTGATAGTTCTTGACCAAATTTACGTGAAAAGATATTGTGCCCACATTTCAGACGCAGTAGCGATCTAAAAGAATTTGCTTCGTCGTTCCCAGTTTTGGACTTTGTTAAAGTTATGAATGATACACACTCACTAATTATAACAACAATTTGTCACTTGTCTGGTTTTGATGCGCTGCGTTTTTAATAGTGCCTCCCTTGAAACAGTACAAAAGGGATATACTAGAATAGGAGAAACCCGGGCCCGGTGTGGTCTCTCTGCCCCGATATGTGGCGCGCCGACACAGCCAATGGTCCCGATCGATCTCCCTCTGTCACGCCCAAGGGCTTTGTCGCGCCACTATTGTCCCCCTTCCACTGCTCTGCACTGATTCGCCTCCTTTTACTGCCCTTTGGACACAGTACTCCACCAAATACAAGTTGACGGTTTCTGCAGTCAGTACTTTGAAACGTTTATTTAATTAAGGCGACGAGTATACTATTACAGCAGCACGTTTCACACCAGTTTATCCATTCATATTCACCTCGATGTGATACTGAAGTGAGAAAGCGGACTCAACGCAAGCACTGAACAATTTAATACACAAAAAGTGTTTATGACCAGTGTCGGAACTACGAGCGTTTCTTTCCCACAATTGCCAAAAAGTGGCGTGAAACCTAGCTTCCAGCGAAGTGACACGTTGGAAAACATTTGAGTGTGACGGAAAAAGCGACTCCGTAAAACTCTGGTAAACGATTATTAATTTATTTTGAGACGACAAAGTACCTTAATATCATGAGGAATAAACAACAATAATAGCAGTACACATATTTTTGGAATCATTTTCAATTATTGCACATATTCCAATGAAAACATTCTTGTTTAGTTTTGTATTCTTTATAGCAGAAAACTATGAGGCCATTATTGGTGAAGAAGGAAACCAGCCACAAATACTTCCAAAAAACTTTATGTTAACTCTGTTACCTGTTTCTATATTTTGCAATTAACCGAACAAATTCCGCAGCAACATAGATAAAAAGCTAAATGTTTGTGCTGTGAAATATTTGTGGTATCAAGCTTTTGAAATCAGTACAACTACAGAGTATCCTATTTGGTTTCCATAGATGATGAACGCTAATATATGACTGGGGAATAAAATGATAAGGCTTTTTTCGGTAAAAATTCACTGAAAAATGTTTAGATTGATAGCAGTATGGCTAATTACAACAACTGTTCGGGTAAAGTTGAATAACATATATAGAAACAACAACATATAGAAAAATTTGGTGACTTGGCTTAAGAAAAGTGACTAAATAGAACAATCTTACCGTTAAAAGGTTTAATATTATAAACGACTAGAATATATAGTGTAACAGACGAAAACTGGTTTGTAAAATGATAAATACTGTAGATTATTACAACAGTGAAACTTATTTCCATTCTCAATGAGTAAAATATTCTAAGAAGAACAAACGGAACAGTCAATTAATGCAAAAACATTACTTCTAGAACACATGTCTGAGGCTGCAAATAACATGATGTTTGTGGTTCAAAATGGCACTGAGCACTATGGGACATAACATCTTAGGTCATCAGTCCCCTAGAACTTAGAACTACTTAAACCTAACTAACCTAAGGACATCACACATATCCATGCCCGAGGCAGGATTCGAACCTGCGACCGTAGCAGTCCCGCGGTTCCGGACTGCAGCGCCTTAAACCGCACGGCCATGATGTCTGTAGTAAAGAGTGCTTTGTTTAATATGTGTCTGCATAGTCGTGAAAACGCATAACGATCAAGACAAGAGAAAAGGCCGTACACTAGAACAAATAAAAGTGTGTGTAACTTCTTATCCCATTCATGCTCTTTTCCTATCTACTCAATATACGCAGTGGTGCTGGTTACATAAAATGGTGAGAACTTATGCCGCAGCATATATCGAAAACCGACATTCACCGACCGATAGCTCCACAAACTTTCCAGTCACCACCTGAGCCAAAAAGACATAAACATAACAAGCTCGCGACGCCAACAAGACGGATATGTGGGCCACAACAGCTCGGAATCGACGGGTAACATGTGCTTTATGAGAAACAATGGCTTCCCCACAATTGCCAAGAAGTGGCATGAACCCTAGCTTCCAGCGAAGTGACGTGTTGGAAAAAAATATCATGTACCGCCAGCGAGCCACACATTCGCAGAGTTGGTCGTATGTTGCGCAAAAACACGGCGTAAAGACTGTTTACAAACAGACGAAGAAGATCAGCAAAAGACAAAAGGGGGCAATCACAATTTGGGGAGCTCATCGCATATCCTCTACGGTAAAATATTCCGGAGGTAAAATAGTCCCACATTCGGATCTCCGGGTGGGGACTACTGAGGAGAACGTTGTTATCAGGAGAAAGAAAACTTGCGTTCTACGGGTCGGAGCGTGGAATGTCAGATCCCTTAATCGGGCTGGTAGGTTAGAAAATGTAAAAAGGCAAATGGACAGGTTAAAGTTAGGTATAGTGGGAATTAGTGAAGTTCGGTGGCAGGAGGAACAAGACTTCTGGTCAGGCGAATACAGGATTATAAATCCAAAATCACATAAGGGTAATGCAGGAGTAGGTTTAATAATGAATAAAAAAATAGGAATGCGGGTAAGCTACTATAAACAGCATAATGAACGCATTATTGTGGCAAGGATAGATACGAAGACCACGCCTACCACATTAGTACAAGTTTACATGTCGACTAGCTCCGCAGATGATGAAGGGATTGATGAAACGCATGATTAGGTAAAAGAAATTATTCAGATAGTGAAGGGAGACAAAAATTTAATAGTCATGGGTGACTGGAATTCGATAGTAGGAAAAGGAAGAGAAGGAAACGTAGTAGGTGAATATGGAATGGGGGTGAGGAAGGAAAGAGGAAGCCGCCTGGTAGAATTTAGCACACAGCTTAACTTAATCATATCTAACACTTGGTTCAAGAATCATAAACGAAGGTTTTATACATGGAAGAAGCCTGGAGATACTGACAGGTTTCAAATAGATTATATAATGGTCAGACAGAGACTTAGGAACCAGGTTTTAAATTGTAAGACATTTCCAGGGTCAGATGTGGACTCTGACCACAATCTATTGGTTATGAACTGTAGAGTAAAACTAAAGAAACTGCAATAGGTGAGAATTTGAGAAGATGGGACCTGGATAAACTGAAAGAACCAGAGGTTGTAGAGAGCTTCAGGGAGAGCATTAGGGAACGATTGACAAGAATGGCGCAAAGAAATACAGTAGAAGAAGAATGGCCAGCTTTGAGAGATGAAATGGTGAAGGCAGCAGAGGATCAAGTAGGTAAAAAGACGAGGGCTAATAGAAATCCTTGGGTAATAGAAGTGATACTCAATTTTAGTGATGAAAGGAGAAAATACAAAAGGGCAGTAAATGAAGCAGGCAAAAAGGAATACAAATGACTCAAGAATGAGATCGACAGGAAGTCAAAATAGCTAAGCAGGTATGGCTAGAGGATAAATGTAAGGATGTAGATATATATATATCACTAGGGGTAAGATAGAAACTGCCTGCAAGAAAATTAAAGAGACCTTTGGAGAAAAGAGAATCACTTGCATGAATATCAAGAGCTCAGATTGAAACCCAGTTCCAAGCAAAGAAGGGAAAGCAGAAAGGTGGAAGGAGTATATAGAGGGTCTATAAAAGGGCGATGTTCTTGAGGACAATATTATGGAAATGAAAGAGGATGTAGATGAAAATGAAATGGGAGATATGATACTGTGCGAAGAGTTTGACAGAGCACTGAAAGACCTAAATCGAAACAAGGCCCCGTGAGTAGACAGCATTCAATTTGAACTACTACCATCTGGTGAGCAAGATGTATGAGGCAGGCGAAATGCCCTCGGACTTCAAAAAGAATATAATAACTCCAATCCCGAAGAAAGCAGGTGTTGTCATATGTGAAAATTACCGAACTATCAGTTTAATAACACACGGCTGCAAAATACTAAAACGAATTCTTTACACACGAATGGAAAGACTGGTAGAAGCCGACCTCGGGGAAGATCAGTTTGGATTCGTAGAAATGTTGGAACACGTGAGGCAATACTGACTCTACGACTTTTCTTAGAAAAATAGATTAAGGAAAGGCAAACCTACGTTAAGGAAAGGCAAACCTACGTTTCTAGCATTTGTAGACTTAGAGAAAGCTTTTGACAATGTTAACTGGAATACTCTGTTTCAAAATTCTGAAGGTGGCAGGGGTAAAATACAGGGAGCGAAAGGCTATTTACAATTTTTACGGAAACCAGATGGCAGATATAAGAGTCGAGGGGCATGAAAGGAAAGCAGTGGTTGGGAAGGGAGTGAGACAGGGTTGTAGCCTATCCCCGATGTTATTAAATCTGTTTATTGAGCAAGCAGTAAAGGAAACAAGAGAAAAATTTGGAAGGTAATTAAAATCCATGGAGGAGAAATTAAAACTTTGAGTCTCGCCGATGACATTGTAATTCTGTCAGAGACAGCAAAGGACCTGGAAGAGCAGCTGAGCGGAATAGACAGTGTCTTGAAAGAAGGATAGAACATGAACATCATCAAAAGCAAAGCGAGGATAATGGAATGTAATCGAATTAAGTCGGGTGAAGCTGAGGGAATTAGTTTAGGAAATGAGACACTTAAAGTAGTAAAGGAGTTTTGCTATTTGGGGAGCAAAATAACTGATGATGGTCGAACTAGAGAGGATATTAAATGTAGACTGTCAATGGCAAGGAAAGCGTTTCTGAAGAAGAAAAATTTGTTAACATCGAGTATAGATTTAAGTGTCAGGACGTCGTTTCTGAAAGTATTTGTATGGAGTATAGCCATGTAAGAAAGTGAAACGCGGACGATAAATAGTTCAGACAAAAAGAGAATAGAACCTTTCGAAATGTGGTGCTACAGAATAATGCAGAAGGTTAGATGGGTAGATCACATAACTAATGAGGGGGGTATTGAATAGAATTGGAGAGAAGAGAAATTTTTGGCACAACTTGACTAGAAGAAGGGATCGGTTGCTATTACATATTCTGAGGCATCGAGGGATCACCAATTTAGTATTGGAGGGATGGTAAAAAGCGTAGAGGGAGACGAAGAGATGAATACACTAAACAGATTCAGAAGGATGTACGTTGCATTAGGTACTGGGAGATGAAGAAGCTTGCACAGGATAGAGTAGCATGGAGAGCTGCATCAAACCAGTCTCTGGACTGAAGACCACAACAACAACAACAACAAATGCGGAAGTTTTTTACGACTAATAGAAACATGTTTATATAAGTTCGACGAAGTGTTAAAGCGATGTTCGTTATATTTTTGTCCCGTGTTTCTTTTTTTTTAATTTCACCATTTTTTGAGAAAATATCCTTCTTTAGCACTATGAGATGAAAATTTTTTATTTCTACTACAATATTCCTCTGTTTTACGTTATGGATCCCAATTTCTGAAAAAATCATGAATTAAACATTGAGAATTTCAAGTTTGCTATAAAGACTGTTTATTTGTAAGTAATAGACAGGAGTTTAACCATATAGAACGAAAATGTTCCTTAGGTTATGTGGTCCTACACATATCCTCAATAAGTTGCTAGATGGTTTACGACCTCCAGTTTTGCGAGGCACTGGTCGCATACCTAAACAAAGCGATCCATTTGAAGTAACGCCCAACAGGTTTGCAACATCCCTAACATGCAGGTAATGCTGTACGACATCAATTGACCAAGTCTACTAGGGTAACGACCGATGTCTATATTTACTATAGCCTTTGGTGTCCGCCCCGAAAGCTGAACGGGCAGAGTGACGGCTGCCGTCCTAAGGGGCCCCGGGTTCGATTCTCGGCAGGGTCGGGGATTTTCTCCACTCAGGGACTGGGTGTTGTGTCGTCTTCATCATCATTTCCTTCCCATCCAGCGTGCAGGTCGCCCAATGGGGCGTCAAATGTAATAAGGCCTACACCACGCGGCCCGACCTGCCCTGTAAGGGGCCTCCCGGCCTATGACGCCAAACTCTCATTTCCTAGCCTTTGGTAGTTTTACAACTCTAATACAGTGCAACCAGCCGCTCCGATGGCGGCAATGGCGGGACGCTGCTGCAGTCCGTGAGCGAGTGAGGGCATTGGCGAGCTATCCTAAACTTTGACTGCTTAGCTACCAACCACAATACTTGTAGACTGGTCAAGTGTGGGCGAATGGCGGGCATGTATCGCTCGACGGCGTCTGGCAGTTGGTCAATGGGTCTCAATTAAAGTGACATGTACAACTGCGGTAATAGTGGAAAGCCGTGACAGAAGTGTGTAATGGTATCGTTGTCCAAATCCCTAATAACGATCGACCTAGCAGCTCATTTCCGCCGGCTTTGACGCCTTTGATCTTCCAGAGTTTTGAGGGTGTTAAGACTTCACGCTCCTGTGAGAGCACACGGTTCTAAGGAGTGGGGGAGAGGGCAGTCGGTGACGTGTGTCTGGCGGTGAATGTTAGGCTGCAGCTCTGTGTGAGGAAAAAGATAAATTTGTGTAATAAACATTCTACACACAATTTAGAAGTAGTATACAAGTCGAAGATGTATTTAAGTATTCCCAAAAAGAATTTGAGCTGAATTATCTGTAAAGACCTACGAGTTTATAGCTGCGAAGTGAAACAGTCAAGTATCCTTAACAGGCATTGCGGTAAACAGCAAATTATCTCTTTACAGGCGACCGTGATTCAATGTGTGTATCGGAAGAGATAATCAGCTATTTCCTGAGAAGTAACGCAATAACTAAATTTAATAACATGAACATTCATGACACTGCAGAGAGTGCCCAGTTGTAATAAGCCATGTCCGCCAACTTCAGCAGCTACCTGAGTTGGTGGACGTATGTGCATGAGGTGTGCTTGCTTGTGTGAATGAATGGTGTGTTTGTGTTCTCTTTTTCTGACGAAGACTGTGGACGGAAAGCTTATATGAAAGTGTCTGTTAATTGTGTCTATGTACAACATAACATGTGATCTTTACGTTAAATAGCGATCTATATTTACCTACATTTTTGATACATCTACATTCTGCAAGCTATCTTATCATATGCGGCGGAGGGTACTTTGTGCACCACTATCATTTCCCCCTTTCCTGCGGCAGCAGTAAATTTTGTGACTCTTCAAGTAACGAATGTTCTCTGAATTTTAACAGTAAACAATAAGTGACGCACAACCCCTCTCTTGAAGCTGAGTTGGAAAAGCACATCCGTGACGCTTTCAAGGTTAATAAACGAAACTGTGCGTAACGTGCTACTCTTCTTTGGGTATTGTCTATTCCCTCCATCAATACAATCTGCTACGGGTCTGCCCCCATGCCGTCAGTTTTACGTGATCGTTTAAATCGCTCTTCACGCATTCTCTCAGATATTTATGGCTGTGATTGCTCCCTTTCTTTGATATGCGGTCGTGTTATCATAAAATACTGGATATTTCTGTCTATTTATACACAGTAAGTTACTATTGTTTATGCTGAAATCAAATGCGAATCCCAACAGCCAAGGATTTCCTGCATTTGGCTCAAATCTTCTCTGTATCCAAAGGAATCAACTGCAAAGAGACTCATGAAACTTCCAACTTTAGCACTGAGGTGATAGAAGTCATGGGATACGTCCTAATACCGTGCGGACCACCTAATTTCCGGCGTACTGCAGCATCTCGATGTGGAATGGACCCACTACGTCGTTGGAAGTCCCATCAGTAAATACTGAACCATGCTGTCTTTATAGCCGTCCATAATTTCGAAACTGTTACGGGTGCAGGATTTTGTGCTTCAACTGATCTGTCGATAATGCCCCTTAAATGTTCGATGCGATCCATATCGGGTGGCCAGGGTGGCCGACGTATTCCCTCGAATTGTCCAAAGTGTTCTTCAAACCAATCGTGAACAATTGTGTCCCGGTGGTAGGGCGCACTCTCATCCATAATAATTCCATCGTTGTTTGGGAACATCAAGTCTATAAATGACTGAAAATGGTCTCCAAGTAGGCGAACATAGCCATTTCCCCCAGTCCATTCCATATAAACGCAGTCCACACCACTATCGAGCCACCGCACAGTGTCTTGTTGACAGCTTTGGTCCATAGCTTCGTGGGGTCTGCACCTTACCGTCAGGTCTTACCAACTGATATCGGAAGTCATCTGACCAGCCTACGGTTTTCCAGTCCTCTAGGGTCCAACAAATATTGTCACGAGCCCAGGAGAGGCGCTGCAGGCGATGTCATGCAGCTAGGGCTAGTCTTTGCTGCAAAGGTACTCGTGTTGGTCGTCTGCTGATACAGCCCATTAATGCCAAATTTCGCCGCACTGTGCGTTCATTGACTGTCCCACATTCATTACTACGGTTATTTCACACAGCGTTGTTGGTCTGTTAGCATTGACAAATGCTTCAAATGGCTCTGAGCACTATGGGACTTAACTGCTGAGGTCATCAGTCCCCTAGAACTTAGAACTACTTAAACCTAACTAACCTAAGGACATCACACACATCCTTGCCTGAGGCAGGATTCGAACCTGCAACCGTAGCGGTCGCGCGGTTCCAGACTGTAGCGCCTAGAACAGCTCGGCCACCCGCCCGGCTAGCACTGACAATTCTACGCAAACGCCGCTGCCCTCGGTCATTAACTGAAGGCCGTCGGCCATCGCATTATCCATCGTGAGAGGTGAGCCTGAAACTTGATATTCTTGGCACACTCTTGACACTGTGGAACTCGGAATATTGCAGTCCGTAATGATTTCCGTAATGGAATGTCCCATGTCTAGCTCCAGTACCTTTCCGGGTTCAAAGCTTGTTAATTCCCGTCTTGCTGCCATAGTTAGGTCGGAAAACTTTTCACATGAAACAGCTGAGTACAAATGACAGCTCCGCCAATGTACTGCCCTTTTATACCTTGTTTATGTCATACTACTGCCATATGTATATATGCCAGTCGCTGTCCCATGTATTCTGTCACCTCGATGTACAGGATTAGTCATAAATACAGGGGATTTTCAGAAGACGGATGCGCAAATATTAGAACACATACAGAAAACATACACAGATCGGTGGATAGAGCTGCTCTCCAAGCGCTCAACTTACTTTACAGTTACTCGATATGGACCCCGTTTGTGATGTGACAAAATTCAGTACGAGCGGGAGAGAACGTGTGTGTAGTTTACTGAAGGCCGCTGCTGCTACAGCGGCAGTCCTCTTTGGAAATCTTTTCATTGAGTTGCCTATCTGCAGGCACGAAGTAATTCGATGCTACAGTATGGAGCGGTCACAGAGCTGTACTCTAAGAAAACTACGGTTCACTAGTTTCAGTACACTAAATAAATGAGGTAGCAATTGGTAGGATTACCGCTAATATTGTTACGGAAAGAAACAAATGAATGTGTAAAACGGGAATTTGAAATCGACAACTTCTCTTTGTTTCTTCGCTTTGCGCATAGTTACAACCGCACATCATTTAGTTTTAGTCCACTGAGTATTTCATATCCTTACGGAATATAAATTACATTTCATAAGTAATAAAAATTAGTTTATTATGCTTTCCTATAATCAAAGCAGTTTACATGCACAACCATAAAAAGCTATATAATCACTGATTTATTTTGTAGTCTATAGAACATTGTACATCACGATTACTGCTGACAAATGCGAAAGTTCTTTGTGAATATCAGAAACAAGTTTCACGTAAGCTCGATGAAGGAGTGAGGCTGTTCGATAGATTTTTGTTTTGGTTTGCTTTTTAATTTTACTTTTCTTAAAGGAAATTGCGTTTTGTAGCGCTATATGATAAATATTTCTTCTCTAAAATGTCCACCTGTTTCCCATTAGAAATCAACAATTTTCGAATAAAACCTGAATAAATATTGACAATTTTTATTTTGCTGTAAATACTGTAGAACAAGATTACGCGGTCCTTTGTATATCCTCATTCAGTTTCTAGGTGGTTCACCGCTTCCTTTATCCAGGGGAACCTAGTAAGACAACTGATCGCGTACGTAAACAAAGAGATCAATGTGAGGTAAAGCCTGATAGGTAATCCAGACACCTTAGGTACAGGTAACGCGGGTGCGTCCGTAACTGACCAAAGAGTCTAGGAAAACTACCGTAGTCTACGCTTAATTAAGGTAGCGTACTGTAGTTTTACAGCTCTAGGAGAGGATCATTTCACATCAGGTTCCAACACGTCTGCCCCCTAGTGGTGCACTCTGCAGCTAAGCCACGGTAAGTATTACGAGTGGAAACTTGGAGAGACGCTCTACCCATTCACACATGTCATTTTTCTATGCGTCTTGAAGTGTACGCACATTCATCTTATTAATCGCCTCCTACACGTACTGTGAACGGTAACTGTCGGCTACACACGAAATTATTTTTACGTCGGAAGTTTTCTCTCCGTTACGAATGATTTGGAGCGTTCTATTGGCTAGGTACTCTTCAGTCTAACCGGAAAAATGGTGTGATATTCAGCACACACACACTTTTTCCATTAGGAGACAGTAGAAGACACTACCGAATGCCTTCTTGGAATAAAATAACGTGGCATAGACCTGGTGGAGACATCGTAATAAATTAATTCATTTCGATGTTTCAAAGATAAAAATTAGACGTAGTATCTGTATTTCGTCACAGCCAACGTCGATATAAATTCGTTCTACAACTTTAAAATCCCCCCCTGCGGGTCCGGGGATTAGAATAGGCCCGAGGTATTCCTGCCTGTCGTAAGAGGCGACTAAAAGGAGTCCATCCCCCTCACGGGGGTAGTTAGCGCCTGCGTCCGGAGACGGACGGTTTCACGACCTATAATCGTGGTCTTTTTGGTTTTTCACTTCTCGTTTCTTCCTTCCTTTTGTTGGTTCCTTTCTTTGCTCTTCTCCACTTCACTGTCTTCCTTACTCTTTCCCTTGACTCCTCCTTGCCTTCTCATTGCCTTTTTCTCCTTGCCTTCTCATTGCCTTCTTCTCCTTGCCTTCTCCTTGCCTCCTTCTCCTTGCTTTCTCATTGCCTTCTTCTCCTTGCCTTCTCTGGTCTCCGCCTCGGCGTTTGAGACAGTCTGTCCTCTTTCTCCCTCTCTCTTCTTTTTCCTCTTCTTCCTTCCTCCCTGTGCGTGTCTGAAGGCCGACCCACGCGTTCGCACGCGTAGCCGGTGACGGGGTAACGCGTAAGTCCCCGCCCTGGGTAGACATGTAAGGCACGCGCGTACCCCCTGGTAAAGGCCAGGCCCGGGGAGGGGTGATTGCCTGAGCTGATACCTTCTGACCATGCCGATTGGTCCCTCCGTCTGTTTCTCGGGAGGTGTGACCTGAGGTGTAAACATTCACCTAAGGCGGGAGTGCCCTCTGAGAGGGTCCCCACAAGGAAGGAGCGCGCCATCGGAGACGCTGGCAATCATGGGGGATTCCTCCGCAATGGATTCTACTCCATCGCTTTCGACTTCGACCCACAAACGGAAACGTGACCAGCCAACAGTGACAAAAATACTACCGCCTGCCCCACAGTTCCTCGTAGTTTCTCGATCTGAGGACGGAAAGGATTTTTCCTCTGTCAACCCTTTCGTTATCCAGAAGGGCGTAGATGCCATAGCCGGATCTGTCAAATCTTGTACCAGGTTGCGTAACGGTACCTTATTACTAGAAACTGAGAGTGCCTTTCAGGCACAAAAACTGCTTCGGGCCACACTCTTGTACACGTTCCCTGTCCGGGTGGAGGCCCACCGCACTTTGAATTCGTCTCGTGGTGTAGTCTATAGTAGCTCTCTCGACGGATTGACTTACGAGGAGCTTCAATCTTTCCTCGCTGAGCAGGGCGTGACGGCTGTCCATCGGGTCATGAAAAAGGTCAACAATGACCTTGTACCGACCCGGACACTTTTCTTAACCTTCGATAGTGTTAAGCTGCCATCGCGCATCAAGGCGGGCTACGAGGTTATTTCTGTTCGCCCCTATGTCCCGACACCTACGCGCTGCTACCAGTGTCAGCGTTTCAATCACACTCGACAGTCTTGTTCCAATGCGGCTAAATGTGTCACTTGTGGCAGGGATGCCCATGAGGGTGACTGTCCACCTCCGTCTCCTCGTTGTGTGAACTGTCAGGGTGACCATGCCGCATCCTCCCGCGACTGTCCTGTCTATAAGGAAGAACGCTGTATCCAGGAAATTCGAGTCAAAGAGAAAGTGTCCACCTCGGCTGCTCGCAAGCTATTGGCTAGTAGGAAGCCCACGCTGCTCCCAGCGGGGAAATACAGCACTGTCCTCGCCTCTCCTCGGACTACCCGGGAGGTAGCAACCCAGACATGCGATCTGACCTTCAGCACCACGGTCGTCCGTTCGGCCAGTGCTAAGATCGCGCGGTCGACGTCTCCTCTTCGTCCTATCACCCCACAGACACCAGCCCCTTCATCAGCTTCTGCTAAGATGACGACCCAGAAGTCAGATGCACGGGCCTTCAAGAAGGAACCGTCCCGTGCAGACTTCCTACGTACCTCGACCTCCCAGCCTTCGTCCGGTACTTCCACCAAACGACCATCCAAGAAGGCTAATAGGAAGCACAGTTCTCCTTCTCCGCGACGGCGCATTTCTTCTCCTGCGCCACCCAGCGGTTGCCGCCCCAGGCCGTCATCCCTTTCGCCTGGCCGCACCGCTGGTAGCCGAACATCTGGCCGTTCACCGACGGAGGAAGCTCCCCCTCCCGGCCATCTTCCCAAGATGGCCGATGAACCTATAGAACCAATGGACGATGACTGTCCGCCTACTGATAGCGGCGGCAGTGCTCGCTCGAAGCCAGGCCCTCAGCGGCCTTCGAGGTGACCTCTCATCTTCCTTTTCTTCCGATGGCACTTATTAACTGGAATATTCGCAGCGTTCGCTCCAACCGAGAGGACTTGAAGTTGCTGCTCCGCTCGCATCGTCCGCTCGTCGTAGCCCTCCAGGAAACGAAGCTACGCCCATGCGATCAAATTGCCTTGGCACACTACACCTCTGTGCGTTTTGACCTACCCCCTGTGGTAGGTATCCCAGCTCATGGGGGGGTTATGTTGCTGGTCCGGGATGATATTTACTACGATCCCATCACGTTGCACACCGGCCTGCAGGCAGTTGCCATCCGCATTACTCTCCCCACTTTTACGTTTTCCTTTTGTACCGTTTACGCTCCATCGTCATCTGCCGTTACCAGGGCAGACATGACGCAACTTGTTGCTCAGCTACCTGCACCATTTTTGTTAACTGGAGACTTCAATGCCCACCATCCTCTTTGGGGCTCTCCAGCATCCTGCCCGAGGGGCTCCTTGTTAGCAGACCTTTTCAACCAGCTCAATCTTGTCTGCCTCAATACTGGCGCCCCTACTTTTCTTTCGGACACATCTCATACCTATTCCCATTTAGACCTCTCTATATGTACTCCCCAACTTGCACGCCGGTTTGAGTGGTATGCCCTTGCTGATACATATTCGAGCGACCACTTCCCGTGTATTATCCATCTCCTGCAGCATACTCCCTCTCCGTGCTCCTCTCGTTGGACCATCTCCAAGGCAGACTGGGGGCTCTTCTCTTCCAGGGCGACCTTTCAGGATCAAACCTTCACAAGCTGCGATCGTCAGGTCGCACACCTCACGGAAGTCATTCTCGCTGCTGCTGAATATTCCATCCCTCACCCTACCTCTTCTCCACGTCGCGTACCGGTCCCCTGGTGGACCGCAGCATGTAGGGACGCTATACGTGCTCGTCGACGTGCTTTACGCACCTTTCAACGCCACCCTACAGTGGCGAATTGTATTAATTATAAACGATTACGTGCTCAGTGTCGTCGTATTATTAAAGAAAGCAAGAAAGCCAGCTGGGCTGCTTTCACCAGCACCTTCAACAGTTCTACTCCTTCTTCTGTTGTCTGGGGTAGCCTGCGCCGGCTATCTGGCACTAAGGTCCACTCCCCAATTTCTGGCTTGAAGGTCGCGAATGAAGTCCTTGTGGCCCCTGAGGCTGTCTCCAATGCCTTCGGCCGCTTTTTCGCCGAGGTTTCGAGCTCCGCTCATTACCACCCTGCCTTCCTCCCCCGCAAACAGGCCGAGGAGGCTAGGCCACGTGACTTCCGCTCCTCGAATTGTGAAAGTTATAATGCCCCATTCACCATGCGGGAACTCGAAACCGCACTTGGCCGATCACGGTCCTCCGCTCCAGGGCCTGATTCTATTCATATTCAGATGCTGAAGAACCTTTCTCCTGCGGGTAAAGGTTTTCTTCTTCGTACATACAATCGCATCTGGATTGAGGGACATGTTCCCGCATGCTGGCGCGAGTCTATTGTTGTCCCGATTCCTAAGCCGGGGAAGGACAAGCACTTGCCTTCCAGTTATCGACCTATCTCGCTTACCAGCTGTGTCTGTAAAGTGATGGAGCGAATGGTTAACTCTCGATTGGTTTGGCTGCTCGAGTCTCGCCGCCTACTTACCAATGTACAATGTGGATTTCGAAGGCGCCGCTCTGCTGTCGACCATCTGGTTACCTTGTCGACCTTCATCATGAATAACTTCTTGCGGAAGCGCCCGACCGCGGCTGTGTTCTTTGATTTGGAGAAGGCTTACGACACCTGTTGGAGGGCGGGCATTCTCCGCACCATGCATACGTGGGGCTTTCGCGGTCGCCTCCCTCTTTTTATTCGTTCCTTTTTAATGGATCGCCAGTTTCGGGTACGTGTGGGTTCTGTCCTGTCCGACACCTTTCGCCAGGAGAATGGGGTGCCACAGGGCTCAGTTTTGAGCGTCGCTCTCTTCGCCATCGCGATCAATCCAATAATGGATTGCCTCCCAGCTGATGTATCAGGCTCCCTTTTCGTGGACGATTTTACCATCTATTGCAGCGCGCAGTGTCCACGTGTCTTGGAGCGCTGTCTTCAGCGTTCTCTTGACCGTCTTTACTCCTGGAGTGTCGCCAATGGCTTCCGTTTTTCTGCCGAGAAGACGGTCTGTATTAACTTCTGGCGCTACAAAGAGTTTCTCCCACCGTCCTTACGACTCGGTCCCGTTGCTCTCCCACTCGTGGAGACAATCAAATTTTTAGGCCTTACCTTTGACAGGAAACTTAGCTGGTCTCCACATGTGTCATATTTGGCCGCCCGTTGTACCCGTTCTTTAAATGTCCTCCGTGTTCTCAGTGGTATGTCGTGGGGAGCGGATCGAACCGTCCTACTTCGTCTATATCGGTCGATCGTCCGCTCCAAGCTGGATTATGGGAGCTTCGTATACTCCTCTGCACGGCCATCCATCTTACGCCGCCTCAACTCCATACAACATCGGGGTTTACGACTTGCGATCGGAGCATTTTATACCAGTCCCGTAGAGAGTCTTCATGCTGACGCTGGCGAATTGCCACTCACCTACCGGCGCGATATACTGCTTTGTCGGTATGCCTGTCGGCTACTGTCAATGCCCGACCATCCTTCTTATCGTTCCTTTTTTGACGACTCTCTTGACCTTCAATACGGGTTGTATGTCTCTGCCTTGCTACCCCCTGGAGTTCGCTTTCGTCGCCTCCTTCAACACCTTCATTTTTCACTCCCTGCAACCTTTCGAGTGGGCGAGAGCCGCACGCCACCTTGGCTCCAGGCTCAGGTCCGCGTTCACCTCGACCTCAGCTCGCTCCCAAAAGAGGTCACCCCCGGTTCGGTCTACCACTCCCGTTTTTTGGAACTTCGTTCGAAGTTCAACAACATGACTTTCATTTATACAGATGGCTCTAAGACCAATGACGGGGTCGGGTGTTCCTTTATTGTCGGGGCACAAAGTTTCCAATACCGGCTCCATGGCCATTGTTCGGTCTTCACAGCTGAGCTCTTTGCCCTCTACCAGGCTGTTCTGTACATCTGCCGCCACCGACATTCTGCTTATGTCATCTGCTCAGATTCCCTGAGCGCCATCCAGAGCCTCAGTGATCCGTACCCGGTTCACCCTTTCGTACACCGGATCCAACGCTCTCTTCAGCAGCTGGTGGACGTCGGTACGCCGGTTAGCTTTATGTGGGTTCCTGGCCATGTCGGTATCCCTGGGAACGAAGCTGCAGATGCCGCGGCCAAGGCTGCGGTCCTCCAGCCTCGGACAGCTTCTTGTTGTGTCCCTTCGTCCGATTTTAGCAGGGTCATTTGTCGGCGCGTTGTGTCGCTGTGGCATGCCGATTGGGCTGCACTTACCGACAACAAGCTTCGGGCCTTAAAACCTCTTCCCGTGGCTTGGACGTCCTCCTCACGCCCTTCTCGGCGGGAGGAGGTCGTTTTAGCAAGGTTAAGAATTGGACACTGCCGGTTCAGCCATCGCCATCTGCTGACGGCTGCGCCGGCGCCGTTCTGCCCATGTGGGCACTTGCTGACAGTTCGTCACATTTTAATGTCCTGTCCCGATCTTAAAACACTGCGCCTCGATCTTAACCTGCCTACTACTTTAGATGCCATTTTAGCGGATGACCCACGAGCAGCTGCTCGTGTTCTTTGTTTTATCAATTTGACAAACCTCGCTAAGGACATTTGATGATGTTTTTTAATCCTATGCCTGTCAGTCTGTCTTTTATTGTGTTTTCCCTTTTAGTTGTTGTTGTCAACTTGTGCCTCGCGGTGCATTCTTAGAGTAGTCAGGGCGCTAATGACCATTGAAGTTGTGCGCCCGAAAACCACAAAAAAAAAAAAAAAAAAAAAAAAAAAAAACTTTAAAATCAACTGAAGCACGTATAGCCTCTTGTCGATCGCATTTTTTCTTCTGTCCGCCTCATGTAAAGACACACTTTCTTGTTGCTCATAATTTCACTAGTAATAATGATCTTATATTAATAAATTTTAAATTTATTTTATAACCATTTAGTAGAAATCCTGTTACTAAGATGTGTTAAGATGTGATGTCTGTGTCGGCTTTAAATTGAGAAGCGATTCGTTTGTTGACGTGAGAATTACGTAGAATCCACGCACCTTTACAGGGAGATTTGCACTTTCCACAAGTCGAACCTTGCAATCTAAATTTCTTGTTACGAAGTCAGTTTACTATTATTCCTTGCGTAATGCACAAAATGCCTATGCATTCTACCTCATATCATCACGGTCCGCTGCCAGCAAGCTCTTCGCTCCCCAACGTCGACTCTGCACCCGTATATAAAGGAAACCAATCTCCCTACAGGTAACAGGGCCTCCTATTTTACCTAGAGAATAGTGAAGTTGAGAGATTCCATTCATTTTCGCTTACAATAAGCATACATAGGTCAACTACGTAACACAACAGGAAACGCATGAATACACAGAACATTAAATTCGCACCATCATTCTAATCATTTTTTGGACGATACTGTCAGTTCATACGTTTCAAAGCTATCTTCATTGTAGGCCTACATAGAATGTAATATCAAATACGTAAGTTAATGCGCTCTGCATGAAAGTAAACTGATACGGTCATTCTGTATACAGAATGGTTGCGTACAAACATTTGCTTTAACAACCCGCCGAGAATAATTTCCCTACACTGTATTTCACACGTGGGCAATAAAATCTGAATATCACTTACCGTCGGTGCGTATTTTGTGGTCGCGTTGACGTTCTGTTGGATATTGGTATCTCGTGTAGCAAACGTGGAAGCGCGATGGGTAAACAATTTCCTGTAACGTGTCACAGCAAACAGCAACCTGCAATTTTAAATCACTCTCACTGCGTTTCGTTTACACTAGTGGGTGGTTATGTGATTGCTGTCTATCTCTTTAGCGACTGTTTGTTTAACAACGGGGAAAGATAAATTCAGCTCCTACATAATATCATACATAGCTTCTCAAAACGGTTCACTTTCGTCCGTAATTCGTTACAGTGAAATCACCTTTAACACCCATATAGCAGCGAGCGAGGTGGCGCAGTGGTTAGCACACTGGACTCCCATTCGGGAGGACGGCGGTTCAAACCCGCGTCCGGCCATCCTGATTTAGGTTTTCCGTAATTTTCCTAAATCACTTCAGGCAAATGCCTAACCAATCCTTCGCTAATACGGTGGGACCGATGACCTCCCTGTTTGGTCCCTCCCCCCAAAACCAACCAACCAACCAACCCATATAGCTGCACACGCACGCCCATCGGCATGAGCCGATATGTCCAATGGGATTCAGTGCAAGTGAAATGTGATTCGAAGAGATGTAATGAGCTAGACAAAATTAATGTTTCAGTTTTGCTTGTCGTACGTACCGACCGAAATTGGTACAAATGGTTCAAATGGCTCTGAGCACTATGCGATTTAACTACTGAGGTCATCAGTCGCCCGAAATTGGTATCAGTAGTTCCAGCGAGAATATATTTCGGGCATAGCCCAATATCTTTGAGATAGGAATGACAAGTAAACTTACTCTACTTTACGAGTGCTGTGTTGAAAATGGGCTAAGCCCAGATCATATTCACAGACACAAAAATCAAAAATATATGTAACAGTGCCCATGGGGTTGTTTAGAATGTGGCAGTACGTAGAACCAGTAGTTCAGGGATTCATGAGAGACCTCTTTTAATCAAAGTGTTATAGTAACAAAATAGATACTGAAACGCAAGATTGCTTACAACATATTGACTTTTTACCGGTAAAGCGATTTTTGTAAAAATGGTACAAATGGCTCTGAGCATTGTGAAATTGAACATCTGAGGTCATCAGTCCCCTAGAACTTAGAACTACTTAAACCTAACTGACCCAAGGACATCACACACATCCATGCCCGAGGCAGGATTTGAACCTGCGACTGTAGCGGTCGCGCGGTTACAGACCGAAGCGCCTAGAACCTAGATTTTTGTACCGTGACTCTGTTACATCTATCAAAGTTACTTACATGTGACAAGTATTTTAAGTTTTTCTATAACTTTGCTTTGTTATTTGTACACCTATTCTGGAATGACTTCCACGTATTACGAGTAAGTATAACAAATCGAACGTACTTACCGAACAACAACGAACATTAAAATCGCTCTTTCCGGCAAGTTAAAATTGTAAACCAATCCAGGAATTGAGTTCAGACATGACAGACCTATCTGTCTAGTCAAGACTATAAGCCCAAGTGTAAGCCACATTCTTGTCATTATCCCTTTGTAGTCGAAACCAGGCAGAAACTTTCTTCGCTTGTCTAGCGCATCCGGAAGAAAGGATGTAACGGAGAAACGACTGACCCTCAGTAGATTGTTTGTATACGGAATGAATACTCCACTGCCGGCCGGGGTGGCCGAACGGTTCTAGGCGCTACAGTCTGGAAACGCTCGACCGCTACGGACGCAGGTTCGAATCCTGCCTCGGGCATGGATGTGTGTGATGTCCTTAGGTTAGTTAGGTTTAAGTAGTTCTAAGTTCTAGGGGACTGATGACCTCAGATGTTAAGCCCCATAGTGCTCCGAGCCATTTTTTTTAATACTCCATTCAACACCAGACCATACGCTATTATGAAGCGTGGAAAAGGACAGACATATTGATAGCTGCAAGAACGGAGGACGGTCGTGCGGCGTACTTGGTGGATTGCTTAGTTAGTAAAAGCGCACGACAACAAAAGGTAATTGTCTGTGCTGAGAGATAACTTTTATTCTGTGATTACTGTGGAATACATTCTACCTATAAGGTCTTTTCTAACGTAGGTTCTTTGCTCGCTGTCGTCTCAGAGGACGGAAGTCAGTTACTAGCAGATGGTGAACGTATATGACTAAAACCGGTAAACAAGATAAATACTGTCGACTATTGGTCATTTGTATTTCATTCATAAGAAGAAATCATTACATCAATAAAAATCTCAAGTATCCATTAACTTCATCTCTTTTTCATAATTTGTTTTTGCATATATAATTTAGGAAGTTAACTTTCTTATTTAGAGGAACTGAAACAGCGAAACGAAATTCTGTTGTAATACTGTAAAATTTCAAAAAGTTTGGATCGATGAGCGCAAATGATGCAGATCACAAATGTGGTTTCCAGTTACGAGAAGGACAATAGCGATCAGTGACCATGTGAATCTTGGGCAGTGTCGTGCCATAGAACCTTTGGTGACTTCTTCCTTTGTCATGTACGGCCCTCTATTTAAGACACATTTGTTTATTAGCAGTGCCGTGAGCAATCAATTTATGGCATGTTAAAAACAGCGATTATTGTAGGATTTTCAGGCGATAGTTGTTTTTAGCTTGATTAGTATCATCATGAGGGATGCTGAAGAAGACAATCTGATCTTGAAGAAAAACAATCAATAAATCAGTTTCATGTATTATGCATACAAAATACCGCCGACCTTCAAGAAGACTAATAATTCTAGTTCCAAGAAAGAAATCTGCTGACCCGTGTAAATATTAGTTAACGAACAATTTAGTAAATAATGTCTGCAAAATACAAACACGAACTATTTAGGCCTATATGGGAAGACTGACTGAAGCCTATCGGAGAGGGGATCAGTCTGTATTCGGGATCAATGTAGGAAGAGGTCAGCCAATATTGACTGTAAGATTTATCTTAGGACCTGCGTTAAATAAAGGAAAAGCTGCGTAAATATCAATTGAATATCTAAAGAAAACTTTGGAAAACGTTACCAGGACTACACTATTCAAACTTCTGAAGGTAGTAGGGGTTAAAATAACACAGGTTGTGGGGTGTGTGTGTGTGGCGGGGGGTTTATCTACAGCTTGTACAGAAATGATGTGTCGAAGAACATGAGAGGAAATCCGTAGTAGAGAGGAGCGAGACACGTGGTTGTAGCCAATCCACGAAGTTGCTCAATCTGTACTTCAGGCAAGTAGTGAAGGAAACCAAAGAGAACTATATAAGATGAGAGAAACTCTTCATATGTTTAGAATCCTGTTCGGAGGTGGTATAAGACTTGTATGTTCATTTGAAGCGAAAGGACATTCGCTCGGAGGAAGACACAAGACGAACATCAGCAAACGTAAAGCAAGGATAATGGACAGCAGTCGAATTAAATAAGACGACCCATAAGAAATTAGATTACGAAATGAGACACTACAACCAGTAGATGAGTTATGTTATCATGGCAGTAAAAAACTGACACTGACCGAGATAGAGTAGATATAAAATGCAGACTGGAAATAGCAAGAAAAGTTTTTCTGAATAAGAAAAGTATCTTATACCATAATATTAAATGTTAGAAAATGTTATCTAAAGACATTTGTCTGACGTGTAGCGTTGTTCGGAAGTGAAACATGGATGATGGACAGGATAGACAGGAGGTGGATAGAAGTTTTTTAAGTGGGGTGCTGCAGAAGAATGCTGAGGATTAAATGGATGAAACGTATAGATAATGAACAGATACTGAATCTAACTGAGAAGAAACGAAATTTATAGTATAACTTGGCTACAGGTTTATCAACGAACAATAAATTTGGTGGATGAGTTGGGTGTGAGGCGTAAAATTTTAGAGGAAGACCAAAGCTTGACTATGGCAAGCAGGTTCCAGTGAATCTAGACTGCAGTAGTCATGCAGGCAGGAAGAGACTTCTACGTGATAGACAAGTATCAATCTTGTCTACGCAACAACAATACATTCAAAAGCAAGAATCAGAAAACACTTACAGATATGTAAATTTTAAGAAGAAAAATGTTGCCAGCATTCACCAGAAATTAAATTCTACACGATCAACAATTTGAGTTATGCATTACTGGCAGGACGCTTTTGATTAATTTTGTAGCGCTGAGCATGACACATACGAGAATTACTTCTCGTCGAAAAAGGGTTAATCTCGGTGCAACGAGTTTACCATCCTCTGTGGCAGTTGCTGACACAGAGAGATTTGGCAGCTATACAGCTGGTTCGACACCCTGGGTTGCAGTGGATGATCACTGCGCAGCTCGCGTAGCTCGTATCTGTTGTCAAAACAGTGTCAGTTCCTGCTTGTCTGTGCAATCTCGCAAGCACTCTGGGAGATTTCAGCGTGTCATGTCATGGACTTTAGGCTTCAGGAGACTCCACAGACTGGCGAAACTCATGCAATTTCCTTCTAGATTGAGTAATACCCAACAGAAACAGATTTCCAGTCGCTAGTTTTCCAAATTGCCCCACATCGTCTGCAGTGTCGCTATCTAGTCTTTTAGCAGAAATAATAAGTCGCCGTGAAGTATTATTAGTGGATCATATCTGTGCCTCATGTATTATTAACGTACTTTGTGGAAATAAACCGCGTCTCCCCCCCCCCCCCTATAAGGCTCGTTAAGGCGGATTGGTTGGTTGGTTGGTAGGCTGGTTGGTTGGCTGGTTGGTTGGTTGGTTGGCTGGTTGGTTGATTTAGGGGGAGGAGACCAAATAGCGAGATCAACGGTCCCATCGGACTAGGGAAGGATGAGGAAGGAAATCGGCCGTGCCCTTTCAAAGAAATGATCCCGGCATTTGCCTGAAGCGATTTAGGGAAACCATCGAAAACCTAAATGAGGATGGCCGGACACAGGTTTAAACCGTCGTTCTCCCGAATGCGAGTCCAGTGTGCTAATCACTGCGGCACCTCACCCGGTGGTGGATTTGTATAACTTTGTAAAACACACTTTAGTTTCTTCCTGTAACATGCTGAGGTAGCTACAGTGGGGAGTCACGTGCTATTTCTTCAGTTTGAAGACCTATGAGGCAGCAAAGTGGATGGCCACAGTCTGGCGACCAAATCCCTCGTGCTTCTACCCTCGATCATCCCTCCGCCCTGTTGCATCCCCAGAACATAGTTTCTCCCTTAATAAGGCTCTATTGCACTTTTTGCAGTATATACATTAAACATTTTATTTTGTGGTTGTCCACAGCCTCAACGGGTTCGAACAGTGAAAACATTGTTCAAATAGACTGTATTTCTTTTAATATCCGTTCAAATAAAACAATACTGATGGAGTGACATATATATCATAGGGTACATTAGAACCAAACAGATTGTAAACATACACTGATCAATTGGAACACTATGATCACCTACCTAAGACCCGGTTTGTCCACCTTTCGCGTAGATGACATTGGCGATGCGTTGGCATGGAAACAATGAGTTCTTGGTAGTCGCTGGCGGGAGTTGGCACCACATATTCACATACAAGTCACCTAATTCCCGTAAATTCCGGGGAGTGTGGAACTGAGCTCTGACGCAACTGTCAGTATCTGAGATGTGTTCGACTGGGTTCAAGTCTGGCGCGCTGGCGGGCCAGCATATGAACTGTAACTCGCCACTGTATTTCTTGATAACACTCCATTACACTCCTGGCCTTGTGACACTACGCACTATCTTGCTGAGAAATGCCACTTCCGCCGGAAACATGATCGACATGAAGGGATGTCTGCAGCCAGGGTAGGATATTATTTGGTGTTCATGGCGCCTTGTTCAAGGTCCACTGGACGCATCGATGCCCAGGTGCGTATTCCCCAAAGCATAATGGAGCAACCGCCAGCTTTTCTTCATCCCGCCGTAGAGGTTTCAAGGAGCTGTTCTCCTCGAAGACGACGGATTCGCGCACTCTCATCGCCATGATGAAGAAGGTATCGAAATTCATCAGACCATGCAACGCTGTGACACTGCGCCAACATCTAGTGCCGACGGTCACGTGCCAATTTCTGTCACAGCTGCCGATGTCGTGATGTTAACATTGTCACATGCATGGATCGTCGGCTGCGAGGGCTCATCGTTAGGAGTCTAGTCTTCGGTGCACTGTGTGTTCAGATATACTAGTACTCTGTCCAGCATTAAAGTGTGACGTATGTTCCGTCACAGTTCGCCACCTGTCCTGTTTTGCCAGTCTATCCAGGCTACGCCATCCGACATCTGTGATGATGGGTGTGGCCCCCCAACACCACGACCTCTGGGCGCGGTTTCACCATGTGCTGAAGACACTCACCAAAGCACTCCTTGATCACCAGGAAAGGCGGTCGAGTCTCCTGGCCATCACAATCTGCCCTCGATCAGACTCAGATAGATAGACTCAGATAGATAGATACCACCTGCACTGTGCTTGTGTCTGACAAGCAGTCATTCCTCGCCAGGTGACTACTATCGCCTGGACAGCATTATATCGACAGTAGATCAGTGGTCATAACGTTGTGGCTTATCAGTGTACCCTTCTTTGATAGAGACCAATAAAAATCACTGACAGAAAATATAAAAGGATTTATTCTGTAACTAAACCAGAATTTTTCATTGGCCTTAAATTTACTATCACCTTCTCATTCCTTGACAGACAATGGTTTCTTAGGTCACATAATTTGACGTTCTCTGGAAACTAGTGCCCATTTACTGGATATAATTTATATTTTTAAATCTCGTAGATCCTTTCTGCGCTTATGTTTCTCGTCGATATTTCGAAGAAGAGAATGTTAACCACAAAGTTATCGTTTTATTGTGAAGCAGGTTTCACCCATCCTGCCTAGTACTGGGCCACGTATACTTTTCCTTTGTGCGCAGATTTACACCAGGCAGAAGTGCTTATTACAGGGTGATGAAACATACGCACAAACTTCTCTTTCACATTCCTCCTCTAAAAGATTTGCCTATCATAAATAATTTCCTGCTACAGAGAAACTACGCCAACAAGAACCGCTGCAACGTCTTCGTCTGCAAAATAAAAACTTGATCTGTTTTTAGTTTTTTCTCTAGAACTCAAAAAATATTTCTAAACACAAATAACGCTATCAATATTCTTATTACCTCCGTTACACTGAGATCAACAGCGAATAATTGAAGATTTAACCATGAAGCCTTCTTCCTTCCACAGCGCTGTTACAGAGTTAAAAGTTCAGTCACCTATTTCGAAACGATGCCCATCATTTCGATAATTCAAAGGCAGCTACTTGATGAAAAGAAATTCGCGTAACAACAATTCTCATAAATCCGACAGCCTCCTCCAGCTTAACAGGAAAAGTCCGTTTGCCATCTGCAAACTGCCATTATCGAGAAACGTTTCAGTTAACGTTTTTCGTTTTGGTGAACATTAAAGTATCTTAACAGCACCTGTTGTATTTTCTAATTAGTTCACAGATTGCTGATGAACTGCTTTGTTTTCTTTATGTGAGATACTGGCCTGTTCAACGGTATTCTAACTACTGCTAATTTTGCTGGTAGTTTATCTACATTTATTATACGTATTACATTCTTTTCCTGACGTACAGTGTATCATAATAAGAGTTATTTAGGCATGGAATAAATCACAAGAATCGTACGAAGTGAAGCGAAAAATTTTCTCGTCCTGGTGGAAATTGATTCATATATGGATGTGGCTCGCCGTTTAGGTTCGAGGAATGAAATAGACTTCACGGCCATTGATTTCCACCTTCTGTCTTGATTGTTGTATCTTTCTTGTTGTCAGTGTTGGACCCATGTCCCATTCGAAGTAACATATTGACGTGCAAATTTAGGTATATCGTTTTCAAACGGGTTCAAATATTGCTGAGAATATCGTTTTCGAATTCTCAGTTATTTCATCGTGTAAAATTTATTATATTGTTCAGTGTGATACGTTTTTCGCCTCAATAATTCCATACAACACTAATTGTCGATTTCCAAAACCATGTTATGCTTTCTCTAGATGCTGTGATTTGTGATTGTAAGATCGAGACTTCCTTCACACGAGCCATCCTCGCGAAACGTCTACAAGTTTTAATGAACCCACCCATTTATTAACTATTGAAAGTGGAGAGCAGATTCCCCGTAACCATTCAGCAATGCTGGACTCCATTGGCGATAAAGCGCCCAACAAGGAAAGTGAATCATGACTCGGTACTTTAATTCATCTACTCCAGCTATATACATACCTCAGGACTACTTCAAGCAAGATAACGCTTGACTAATATTACTTCGTAATATTTGAAACCATAAAAAACGACATTTATATGAACTACGTTTATGGCTGGCCGAGGTCTATTCCAATTAGCATAATAATTCCTAGAGTGTTGACACGGAACTTAAAGAATTAATAAAAAGAACTTCCCAATAGTTCATATCTATTAATAATATAGCGAAGGTTGTAAGGTACTGGCAGTATGTACTGTACACTGTTAAAGAAGTAGCAAGAGAAATTTATTTACGCCTAGGCGTATACGTTACTTATACTACAGTGCTACCGGAACTTGGTCATCCATTGAATTATGATGGTAAAGGTAAGTGGGATAGGATATATGTGTAAGAGAAGAAAACAGACTTAAGTTTTCATCTAACCACGACGGAAGTGAAAACAAGAGAAATAATTTTTATCCTACAGAATATTCTGAAACAATCTTAGGCTTTATAAATGAATCTCAGAACAAGCTTAACGGAAGAAACAATTTTAATTGTCACGACATGTTAGGAATTTTCCAGAACAGTTCTCAGAACATAAAATTTCCCAACAAACTATCTGTACGTATAAACCCTTTGTGTCAGCGTGTCAGGGATATAATACATATCAAATCAACAGTGACAGGAAACCTTTATTATGTCATTCATCTTTCATATTTTTAGGTAGATATGAGTATATGTTGCATTCTAAATGTAAAGCAAATAAAAAAGCATTAAATGGAGCTATGTATGCTTAACAATTTAAGATGACATAGCAAATGTATTAATTCCGGTATATTTAGTAACTGAATCATGTATGAGAAATTTTTAGCTAAAACATATGTACGACTCAAACATACATCGTATGTTAGCATGCTACTCATATCAGTGGTACTATACGCTATTACTGATTTTGAGCGTGCAGAGTAACATTTCTGATGACTGTGATCCCGCACTGCGCAAACTAGTACCAGTGCCTAGCACTGTTAGTATTACAACTAGACAACGATATGTCACTTCCTCTCTAGAATGTCGATACCTTCTTCGCTGTGTGACAGGCGTGGATTTCTTCCCTTACTTGATAGTTGAGCTAACGTGTATTTATATGATGACAAGTGGAGTAACAGCGACCGATCAGAAATATATAACTATTCAGTAGAAACAGCAGTTGATTCGGATGGCTACGAATGGCAGGCAGTATCTCCGAACCACCCGAAAACTGTTCTCTGAATTGCGATACTGAGACAAGGGGCATTATCTCATAATAGCTCACCCACTCCTTCGGCAGTAATACTATTACCTCAGTATGAAACTTCAAGTCTGTTTGTATAATCGTCACTCAGATGTCATAAATTATCTATGGTTTTTTTTTTTTTTTGGTAGTCCATTTACTTCACCGTTCTTGTAATAACAGGATTCAATTATTTCTCGTTCGCCGTTTTCAGATTGATGCACTTTACTATAATGAAACGTAGTACACAGTTAATGCAAGCATTGCCATTGTTTACTATCCATCTCCACGCTTCATAAAGTAAGTAAATGTATTTAACGACGCGCGTACTCGTTGCTATATGCATCCAATCCACTCTGTGATGAGCCACGGGCTTTACATCTACATTTACATGACTATTCTAGAATTCACACTTAAGTACTGGGAGAGGTCATCGAACCATTTCAGACTATTTTCTACAGTTCCATACTCGAATAGCGCGTGGAAAAAAAGGATATTTAGATCTTTCCGCGGGAACCCTGATTTCTCGTATTTTATTGCGATGTAATTTCTCCCTATGTATGGTGGCACCAATAAAATATTTTCTTATTCAGAGCAGAAAGTTGGTGAGTGAAATTTTTTGAAAAGCTCTCGCTGCAACGGAAACCGCTTTTTTTGTCGTTCTTCAAACTTTTGTAGTGTTCTACGCGAATCCTATCTGGTACGGATTACGTACCACGCAGTAGTTTTACAGAATTGGACGGACAAGTAAAGTGTACGCAGTCTATTCAGTGAATTTGTTGCACATTCTAAGAGTTCTGCCAATAAAACGCAGTCTTTGGTTCGCCTTCACCACAACATTTTTTATGTGTTCGACCCAATGAATGTTGTTCGTAATTGTAATACACTGGCGGAAAAAATCGCACCACCAAAAATAAAAATTAATGTAGAATAATGAAATCACTGGTCTTCGTTCCTCCAGGTAACATATTTAAGTGATTAACATTTCAAGTATACAGGCTGATGAAGTACTAGATAAGCCATTGCAGAAGTGAAATGCTAATACATTAATAACTGGTTTAACCACTATAGTGTTGATTGCAAGTATGCAGATGTGCATTCATTGTGTTGTACAGTTGCCGGATGTCAGTTTATGGGATGGAGTTCCATGTCTGCTGCACTTGGTGGTAAATACAGGGACAGTTCATGTTGTTTGTGAATGACGCTGGAGTTTTCATCCGATGATGTTTCACATGCGCTGGATTAGAGAAAGATTTCGTAATCGAGTAGGCCAAGGCAACATGCCGGTACCATGCAGAGCATGTTGTGTTACAACAGACGTATGTGGGCGAGCGTTATCCTGTTGGAAAACACCCCTTGAAGTGTGGTTCATGTCATATGAAATCACACCTCAGATCATAACTCCACGTGTAGGTGTAGTGTGTTTAGCACGCAGAAAGGTTGGTTGCAGGTCATCGACTGGCTGCTGCGGACGTCGTACTATGCTCCAGAGCCATACGCCGAACACGATGGTCTTGGCTTTCGGTAGTGCGGTCTTTAATCGACCGTACATTCCCATGAATACCGCTGCCAGCTGTCGTGTACAATGGCTGCAGTCCTGGCAAGTCTTTCTGCAGTATCACAGAAGGATCATCCAGCTTCTCTTACCTGTATTACGCGACAAGGTTCATACTCAGGGAGGTGTCGATAATCGCGTCTTTGTCCCCTTAAAGGCATCCTTGACTAACGACCACTCACCGCGTCCAATTTCAAAGTTAACTAACACTCATGACACTTGCGCCGTGTATTTAAAGCAAACCTGATTTGTATCCTCATAGTGGCGGTACTAGCCCCACACTTGTGCAACTAGACCGAAATATCAATACATATAATCTCTCAGATGTAGAAACACGTGTACCAACTTTTGTTTATGTGGAACAACTCCTTGGTGCTACAACATTTTTCTCGTCAGTGTACTTTGGTACATAGTTGAATTCACAGCCTTTATATTTGAGTGATTAATAGTGTAATCAAAATTTAATGTATAACTTTTGTACTCATGTGGATGACCTCACACTTTTCATTATTTAGAATGAATTGCCACTATTGACATTAGTGGATGTTTTGAATCCCTCCCTCAATTTACATCGAATCTCTCCATCAATCTAATCTATTGTAAGACCCCGCTACGGTCGCAGGTTCGAATCCTGCCTCGGGCATCGATGTGTGTGATGTCCTTAGGTTAGTTAGGTTTAAGTAGTTCTACATTCTAGGGGACTGATGACCTCAGATGTTAAGTCCCATAGTGCTCAGAGCCATTTGAACCATTTTTTTAAGTGTGTTGGGATCCTTGCTGTTCATTGTGTATATTAACGACCTGACTGACAATACAAATAGTATTAGAGTTTTGCATATGATGCAGCTACCTGTAATAAAGTAATGTCTGAAAAAAAGCCAGATCTCGAAAAGATTTAAAAATGTTGCGGATATTGGCAACTTACTTTAATTGTTCATATTTGTAAAATTGTGCGTCCCACAAAACGAATCTACATCTCGGCCTATGACTTCAGCATCAATGACTCAAAGCTGTATTTGTCAACTCACAATAATACATGTATATAACAAATGTGGGAATATAAAATGGAAAGATCACTCAGGCTCGGTCCTGGGTAAAGCAAATGGCAGCCGTCGATTCACTGGTACGATATTGGGAAAATACAAGTAGTTTACAACGGAGATTGAAACTTCCTGGCAGGTTAAAACTGTGTGCCGGACCGAGACTCGAACTCGGGACCTTTGCCTTTCGCGGGCAAGTGCTCTATCAACTGAGCTACCCAAGCACGACTCACGCCCCGTCCTCACACCTTTACTTCTGCCAGTACCTCGCCTCCTACCTTCCAAACTTTACAGAAGCTCTCCTGCGAAACGTCCTGAGTTCGAGTCTCAGTCTGGCACACAGTTTTAATCTGCCAGGATGTTTCATATCAGCGCACATTCCGCTGCAGAGCGAAATATCATTCTGGATACAAAGGAGATTGTTTACAGAAAACCGATGCGTCCCATCTTAGAATATTCATCAAGTTAGTAGGACTAATGCGGGATACTGAACGTACACAGGTGAGAGGATCATGGAGATACTGAGAAACTTCAACTAGTCAAAGCTTCACCAGGAAAGCGTGCTTATGACGTTTCATAATGTAGTGTTAAATATGTAATCCAGGAATATTTTACAACCCCAAGTATCACTCAGGTAGATCCTGGACAACAAGTCGAGACTAATTACAGAGTGCACAGACGCATTGAACTGGTCATTCTTCCTACATTCCACATGGAAATGCAACGAGAAAGTGCCCTAAGACGTGGTAAAATTCGAAATACCATCTGGCAAGCCCTTCACAAAGGTTTATAGAGTGTAGATGTGCGAGTACACACATACGTTTATTTGATGTGTATTTTACAAAAATTTGAAGCGTAGCAATTCAAGTTCGCTTTCGTACTCTTCATCGTTATTAACTTAGAACGTTCACAGCAGCTAATGTCGTTGTGTGCTGTCCTTTTTACATTTTATAGATCCAAACGCACTGGGTTTCTTGTTTGAAACACGTACCATTTAATCCACAGAATTACACTCAAACATCATTGTCCATCATCATTTTTTAATCACTATGCTACTACCTTTTAATAAAACTCTTCTACTAAGTTACGACACGTATTATTAAAACCTTTCCCTTTTTTTCATCAGGTTTCTCTTATGTATTCGTCACTTACGTTATGTTTGCATATCATACCGATTACTGCTTCACGTAACTAAACTCGTTAAACTCCGACACACTCAAATACTGAGTTATTTCATCCAACTCAAACGGTTCACTCACTTCGTAGAATGTACGTTCTCTCGAATGGAGAAGCTACCTTATGAATATTGTAAAGCTCAACACATATCCCTGCGCTTACCAGAAGAACTGAACCGGTAAACGCTACATTTGCAAGTTCTGTGTACAGAAATTTCATTTTGTGCGGGACTATGTACGGTTTTACTTCGATAATTTCCTATTTATTATTCTGAAATCAGAATTTAATTACATGTATTGCTGAAAGCAAGTTGAAATATGAAAATTAAAACTCCTTGACAATGTACGTCACTACAGACAAATGCAAATAGCGTATATAGATGTGGCTTGTACTATGACCTGAACGAGCC